>NC_048596.1:162822126-163161219 GCF_003668045.3 Cricetulus griseus
GGGTATATGCCTAAGAGTGGAATTGCTGGATCTTGTGGTAGACTGATTCCCATTTTCTTGAGGAGTTGCCATATTGATTTCCAAAGTGGTTGTATGAGTTGGCACTCCCACCAGCAGTGGAGAAGTGTTCCTCTTTCTCTACATCCTCTCCAGCATAAACTGCCATTGGTGATTTTTATTTTGGCCATTCTGACAGGAGTAAGATGGTATCTCAGAGTTGTTTTGATTTGCATTTCCCTGATGGCTAAGGATGTTGAACACTTTCTTATGTGTCTTTCAGCCATTTTAAGTTCCTCTATTGAGAATTGTCTATGTAGTTCTGTACCCCACCTTTTAATTGGATTGTTTGGTGTTTGGGAGACTAGCTTCTTGAGTTCTTTGTATATTTTGGGGATCACCCTCTGTCAGATGTGGGGTTGGTGAATATCTTTTCCCAGTCTGTGGGCTGCCATTTTGTCTTGTTGACTGTGTTCCTTGCCTTACAGAAGCTTCTCAGTTTCAGGAGGTCCCATTTATCAATTGTTGATCTCAGTATCTGTGCTACTGGTATAATGTTCTGGAAGTGGTCTCCTGTACCAATTAATTCAAGGGTATTTCACACTTTGTCTTCTAATAGGTTCAGTGTGGCTGGATTTATGTTGAGGTCTTTGATCCATTTTGACTTAAGTTTTGTGCATGGCGATAGGCTTGGGTCTATCTGCTGTCTTCTACATGTCCACATCCAGTTATGCCAGCACCATTTGTTGAAGATGTTCTCTTTGTTCCATTGTATAGACCAGCCTTCCTTTTCTTAATCAGGTTTAATGAGTTCTTTTGCCGTCTTTAGTATTGTAAATTGAAAGTAGGACCTTGGCAAGTCTTCTACGACTGAGCCTAGAGGGACAGGGAAGACCTGCACCAGGAACTACTGGTATGCAGTCTGCAAAGTATGGCTACCTGCAGAACTCCAGACATGGTAGGATGGAAGATAGATGTCACTCCCACAAGTCTCAGAACAGGGAGAAAGTCGTGCAGGTATGAGATGAGTGAGCAGAGAGACAATCACCCCCACCTTCCCAGCATCTGGTAGGAGAGACTTCAGGTGTCTCTTTGGCTGTTGGGATGTGGTTGGGGACTAGAGACATGAATGTGCATGTGTGCTAGTGAAAGGTTCAGGCAGAGGGCAGGGGAGAAACTCAGGAAGAAAAGCAGGCCTGGTGTCTTGGGGCTCCCAGGTACAGGCAACCATCTTCACTCTGCCATCTCTTGACCATGCTCCCAAATGGGTAGGGTGCTAGTTATCTGCCTCTTTTTTAGTCATGGGCAAAGTGGAGATAAACAATAGACAGTGACAGAGAGCCATCTGATACGGTGAGGAGCAGGTGGACCTCTCCTGGAAGGACACAAGCCTTGGCTCCAAGTATCTGTGTCCCACACTAGCCACTGAGCCTCTCAGACCCGGTTTTCTTCTAAGAAGTCAGGTGACAATCAGGCCAAGGACCACTGTTTGGATCAGAAGCAATATACAAGAAAGTAGAATTCAGACAGCAGGGCAGCTGAGGTTAGCCCTACCCCATTTACACCACAGTGAGGCCTCCTGCCCTGGCTAAGAACTCCATCTCTCTCTACTGCTCTCAACTAGCCATCTGAAGGAAGAGGTGCATCTGAATGGATACAATGCAACTGGATGAATGCCACAGTAACAGGACAAATCTACCAGGAAAACACAAAGGAAGGCGCTTGCCAGGCGGTAGTAGAGGATGTTGTCTCCTGCATCCTAGAAGACTTGACAGTCCACCAACTGGGATGTGGCTCAGTGGCGGAGCACTTTCTTAGCATGCATGAAGCCCTGGATTCCACCCCTTGCACTAAAATCAAACAGGCAAACAAACTCTAACAGCAAAAGAAGCAAAAAAAAAAAAATCTTCTCAAACAAACAAAAGAACCAAACAATTCCATTACTGGCGTGAGCCTACCACTAACAATGCTGTGATGTCTACTTCAAAATGTGTAAAGAGGATAAATCTTATGTTAAGTGTTCTTTGTACCTAAACACACACACACACACACACACACACACACACACACACACACACGTCAGAAAAAACAAAAGCAAAGAACCCTTGGAGAGATGGTGATTGTCGTATCTGAATCGTAAGTACCTATATTCAGACTCATCACATGATACACAAAAATACCTGCCATCCTTTGTATATCAATTATGCTTCAATAAAGTTCTTGAAAAATGACCTTAGTGGAGGCTTGACTTTCCTTCATGTTTAGAAGAATTCTCAGCCTGAGGGACTCTGCACAGCCATCATTACTGATTCTTTTCCTTCTTACACTGTGCCCTGTAAACATTGTAAGAAGATAATTTTCCCTCTTATCTCCCCCTCCCCCCAGGTGGGATGAGGCTTGCCCTATTCCACTAAATGTCAGGAGGTCACAACAGAACACCCTGGAGGAGTCTTTAGTAGTTAACTAATGCTGGCTGAAATCAACTGTTAAAGGACAGGCACTAACTTCATGGACAGCTGTGGTTTCAGAGAGGGAGCACCTAAGTCAGCCTGTTTGTGGGCTAACCTGGAACCTTCTTTGCTCAGGCTTAGGTTTCTCTTGAGCAGGCCATCCTTCTTTTAGCTACTGATGGCTTAATCAACTGAAGAAGAGAGGGTCACAGGCCACCCTGGTGGGAGGCCTGGCTGCCTGGGCAGGGGTGCTGGCCATAGGCTCAGCAATGAACACTTTTCACTTCTGCTAATTTGCTGAAAAGACTCTTGACCCACAAGGAAGGAGCTACATATGGTTAAAATCAAGCATGTCAATCAAACAGTGAAAGTCTTTAGGATTAAGCTGACACTAAGTCAATGCCAGGATCATGGAATGACCCAGTCACCTCAGCAAACCAGTCAGGCATCTGGGGCTGTGGCTACCAGTGTGAGAAAGGGCTCAGACAGACTATGGCATGTGGCTAAGGAGCCAATTGTTATGTTTTAGTTTGCAAGACTGTAACACAAGAAAAGCATCCCTGGTAGAGCTAGGACTGCTGTTAATGAGTGCTTCCTGTATATAACACTCACAGTTACATTTTATCTGCTTTATCCCACTCATTCCCTGCAACAGCCTTGACTTCCAGATCACAGGTTACAAAAGCTGACCTTGTGCCCCTATGTTTCCCAGTAACCATTCTTCAAGGGCACTTGGGGTTCCTTTCTCAGAGGAACCTGACTCTATATCCATCTGAGGAACATAGTTGAGATGCTATTTCATGTCCATCTGAGGAACATGAGTGAGTCACCATTCCATGTCCATTACAAGTTTCCCCCATTCCTTTTCATCTCAGCTTGACAACCTACCTCTAGGCTAGGCACACTGGATGGCATTCTGTGCACTAGTGGACCAAATCCTTTTCTTCCTCAGAGCTTTCTATGCATGGTTCTTCTTGATGGGATACTTGCCCTACCCATGCCTTCCTCCCATTGCCAGACTGGGCCCTGTTTTCTGGAAAGTCTAACTCAAATATCTTTTGCTGTGAGGACTCTTCTTAAGTCCTCATGCTGCCCACAAATCAGCTATATTAACTTACTCCTTTTTATGACACCTCATTTCATTTCTTGCACACTGCAAACCCCAATTTGTTATTCTATTTTATCTGTGATCCCTGTTTGCTTAACTCTTCCTATATGATGGGCCATGGTGGTACCTACCATTCGCTGCAGGATGCCCTTGACCCTGCTGGGCTCCCTAGACATTTGTTGAATACATGATGGGTGAGACAGATAGGGTCACCTATCATCTCTAGATTGTGATGTTCTGCTTTGAATATAAAGGCTGCAGAGGAAATCTGCTGAACTTTCTAAAACGTTGATCTAACTAGGTAGGAGTAGAAATCAGATTTGGGGGTCTGAATGGTGCATCGACTCAGCTGTCAGGGGCTGTCAAGGATGCAGAAACTGATGCCAGGAGACCTTGAGTGACAGACAGCCCAATGAGACACGGGTGGAAGAAGAGCTCATATCCAAGTTTAATTGTCTCATGAAAAAAGAAAGTTACGTTGTTCAGTTGTCTTAATTGGAAGAAAAATTCAGTCCACAAAGAGCAAGACTTGAAGGGCAAAGGGCCCCATCTTTTTGTCGGGGAAGGGAGCATTCTAGAAGTTTACACATGGATACAGCTACACTGGACCTTCAGGGAGTTGTTTGAGAGCTTCTGCACAATAGAAAGCTGTTTAGTGAAGCCATTAACTCTGTTATGATCCTCATTTATGATTTTATTTACTTAATAATTCAGTCCTTTGTGTCATGAATTTTTGAAAGAGACATTCAATTAGGAATTATGGATGCGGTTTGAAGAAATACATAGCCTCACTTTGGAGGATTGGGTGCCAACTTTCTTTTATGGGTGTGCCTGGATAGAGTCCAGAACATTCTGAGGAAACAAATTTTAGTACTAACTTTCCCTTTATCCCTCAAAGCCTGGGAGTTCTGCCAGTTAGAAAAACCTTCCCATGCCCCCTCAACTCCAAGCATGGTGTTCTATTTGTCAGTCAAATTGATGGGGATGTAGCCCAGCTGGCTCACTGGAAGAACCCTTTCCTACCATGCCACCACCTCCAAGGGCTTCTTTGGGCCACATAGAGGCTTTTAACATGGTTTTCCTCCCAGTTCCTCCCAGTTTAGTCTCTTAAAAGACTTAAGACAGCACTTTTCCATGGGGGTACTCACAGCTTCCTTGAACCCAAGTTTCCCAGCTGGAGTGGATTCCTTTAGTGTTCCTTAGTTTCAAACAATGGGGATGCATTCTAGCAAAGAGAAATGGAACTTATTAGTGGTTCATATTCTCACTGGAAAGCTAAGGAAGGAAGGGAAAGAGAGAGAGAAAAGGAGGGGTGAAGGAAGGGAAAGCCAGGCCATATCTCCAGTACAATCAAATAAGACCCAACTGTTGCTGGTGTCTGTTTAGTCTAGTGAATGGAACTCAGTGAACTTTGACTGACAGCCCACTAAATCATGTCCATTGGGAAGCAGTTCACCCTAAAGAAAGCAAGGTACGTTGTCCAGAGAAAGGAAAGCATATTCTAGGTGGTTGGGAAAAATAAAGCAAGACAAATACACTTCAAAGGGCAGGTCCTAGATGTGATGCTATCCAGGAATGGCTAAAGAGATGGATGCTGTTCAGCCTGAAACCCAGAAAACCTGCCCCTGAAGTCTGGCCTTAGATTCTGGAAGAACTGATGTCTGTATTTGTCGGCAATTAGGTAGTGTGATGATCCTCATTCTATTGACAGGAAACAGAAGAAGAAAGGTTGAGTAGTTTGCATGAAGTCACACTGCAAGAGAGTGGCTGGTTCACATCAGGTTTCCTTGACTCTAAAGCCCTCACTGGTGTAGGGGTGTTTCTTATTCTTAAGGATGGAGGTAAGAGTGCTGGGTAGAAAAGCCCATTGAAATTTGTTTGTTTGTTTTAATTTGAATTTTGGAGGTGTTTGTTGTTTGGTTTTGGCATCTAACATTCTCTAGCAGTATTTGTCAGAAAGGTTGCTCTCCCTGGGGTGGACATTGCTATTTTCATCTCTTTTCTCTCGTCCACCCATTCTTTAGGCAGCAATAGGCTGATTAGCTTTGCAGGTGTCAAGGAATTCCCTGGCTGATGGCACACCTGTAGCAACTAAACCAGACAGGCTCATCTAGTGGAAATTTTTCAGGGATACTGCAGAGAGGTTTCTTGAGAAAGAAGCAGACAGAGATGACTCGCAGGGTCTTTTCCTTCAATGGGATTCAAGGAGGTTATGAAAGCTAAAAACATTCTAATTTGATTTATGTTCCTTTCTGATGTTTATAGAAGAAGAGATATATACCTATTTAAGTAGGTAGGTTGGTAGATAGATAGGTAAAAAACGATGATAGATAAATAGACAGACAGACAGATTGATTGATTAATGTTAGGTAGGCAGGTATATAGATAGATGGTAGATGGATAGATGGTAGATAGATAGTTAGATAGATAGATAGATAGATAGATAGATAGATAGATAGATAGATGATGTTAGATGTTAGATAGATGATAGAAAGGTAAGTAGCTAGATATATAGATGATACATAGACGATAGATAGATAGATAGATAGATAGATAGATAGATAGATAGATTAATGTTAGGTAGGCAGGTATATAGATAGATGATAGATAGATAGATAGATAGATAGATAGATAGATGTTAGGCAGATAGATAGAAAAATGATAGATGATAGAAGATAGATAGATAGATAGATAGATAGATAGATAGATAGATAGATAGATAGGCACATGTCTGTCTGAGTGGAAATGTGATGTGGCTGGCTGGCTCAGGCACTCCTGCACCTTTGCTAAGAATACAGCCAAAGAAGTTGTAAAATATAGGCTGCTTGGTTACACCCCTTCCTCAAAAAGACTGCCCTTAGCCACAGTCCCTTTCCTAACCCTGTCAACACTATGTCTATCCCATTTTTCCTTGCCCCAACTCTGGCCATACCTTGAAGTCATCGACGGGTTCTCAGATGTGATCACCTGCATAGTGACTTTTCTCTTTAAATTGCACTTGAATCAGCCAGCTGTGTATTCTATTGTATGACATGGGTTCCCATATCCCCCTTGTAATAGTCAGTGACTGGATTAAAGGCTCCTGTGATTCATCTGGCTGGTATTCCTTGTGGGTTTTATAGCAGTTGATGTTTTTAGGCATTCATTTGCCAGATACTCTACTGAGTGTGTCTTATGAATTCACCCATAGATCCCTCTCGCTGGCTTTATGAGATGAAACATTTGCTATTCTAGTTTTATAGAAGAGGAAGCTAAGGCAAAATTTGCCCAAGATCACACTGATTGAAAAGGGCAGAGTAAGAATATGGACCTAGACCACCAGGCCCCAAGACTTTAGCATCTTGGTTGTTATAGTGTGGGACTTCAACTGAAAAGCAGCCCAAGCCACCTCATTGCTGACATTATGGAAGGGCAAAGAGGTCACATGTCAGAAGAAAATAGAAGAGTTTCCCCTTAATCGGGACATAGACTAGGTATCCCTGAAGGAGTAGAAAAGTGACAAGCTGTATTCTGAGAGACAGGGATTCATTTTTATATACTGACCCTCCAGTTCCAGACCCTTAAGGACCCAAGTGTCCCTAATTTCTACTTGGCCATTTAAACCCTTCACAGTCCATTTTCTGACCTAGTTGGTTAACATGGTTCTTCATTCAGTTTCCCCTGCTCACCATTTATCCCTGATGTACACCTTCATCAGGCTAGGTCAACAGACTTTCTCTCCAACTCAGACTAAGAGCCCAATCAGGTGAGAAGCCTCCTGTACTTTGGAGGTTTCTTAAAGCAGGGAGGCATGAGAATATTTGAATCATCTTTGACTTTGAAAAATGTTTCCAAATACCCTGCCTGGGAAAGACATTTCTTTTTAGTGAGAATTTACAGGTACTTAATTTTTTGTTTTGTTTTGCTTTTTTTTTTTTTTTTTGAACAATTAAGGCCTTGTTTCAGTTGACCATTGGTAGCAAACGCAAGAACATCCAACCCCCACTGGTCTCATGCAGAACAAGTTCTCTGACCACCTGCTAGAGATCAAAATCAAACTTTCTCCAGATAGCTATGTAGTCTTCATCTGTGGCCCTGTGGGCTTGTTGGTGCCATTTGGCCGTCACAGGCAGGTGGCCAGTGTCACTGACCAGCTTCTCTCCAAGGCTTTCTAGCCATCCTCCAACCTGTGACATTGGCTTCTTCTGAGTCTAGAAGGAGGCTGGCTTTCAAGACAGAGGACAGGAATTTCTCACATGCTGCTTCTATGAAGACTGGCACCATGGCCTGCCTTACACACCAGAGGCACAGTGGCTGCCAGGAAGCCTCCCTGGACTTATGATGAAAATGCCCTCTGGAGTTGTCAACCCATGAAGAAGACCAGAAGCTACTTTATGCAAGGTCCAGCCTGTGAGGTATCACATGGACCAGAAGGGTTCCTGAATTTCCAAACAAAGCCATTTCTCTTTCCCCCTATTATTTAAGTCACTTTCCAAGGAATGATGTTTGTGCAGGGTTTGAGCAATCCCTGGAGTAGGTGGCTTAGAATATAGTATCTGAAATGAAAACCAAGGGTCTATCCAAGCCATGCTCCATACTGTCTCTCTATTCCATTGGACAGACAGGAAGACTAAGACTCTTGAAGGTTGATTCACGCTCTAGGAGTGTCTGTCTTAGCACAGTGGCCTCCATCCCCACTCTTCAGTCTGTAGATGGTTTTACACAGCCCCTACTTTTCCATCTTCTGTGCCTCATCCTTCCTCTTTTGTTTGTCTATGCCTCTAGCAGCTCATAAGACATCTGACTATGTCACTCCTAAGTTGACTCACTCACTGCTTTCTCCGGGTCCCATGTCACCGGGGGTCCAAACCAAGTGACTGGAACATGATAGCTCAGACCCCCAGTTTGTTTTTCCATTGCCTGCCTGAAACTTTGGTGGTAGCTTCCCCTCCTCCCAACTCAGGTTTCTTTACTTATCTGTTCATTTCCTTTAGGTGAGCAAGTTTTGAGTATTTTGAGGGATACAGGCCTGTTCTGTGTCTTTGGGATGGAACAACAAACAGGCCAAAGACATCCCTACCTAGCCAGTTCTAGGTGCCTAAGTCCTTATTTTGAGGCTAAACTACAGACAAGAATACAACACCCACAGGAGCTACATTAGCAAGACAGAGGCAGTTACCTCAAATGAGGGAACTGGGCGAGACAGCCTCAGACAGGAAGGACAGCCTATTTCTATCACCAGATGGGCCTTAGTGCCACAGTATAGGGCCCAATCAGGATGCGAGCAATCCTACACACACACACTCTCTCTCTCTCTCTCTCTCTCTCTCTCTCTCTCTCTCTCTCTCTCTAAATCTCTCTCACGCACTCACGCACACTTCACCTCCTGCTCTCGACCTCCTGATTCCCCTTCCCTTATCAAATCTGCCCCCAGGACAGCAGAATCCTTAGGAGGAGCGTGAGCAACCAGATTTTATAAACAGGGAGAGAAAGGTAGACTTAATTTGAGTCCACTGTCCCTGCCCCAGAATATTTGCAGCTCATTTTCCGGTCTGAAAGACCACTCAGTGGCTCTGGGAGGTGTCGTCAGTCACCTGCTAGTATGATCAGTTGTCAATGAACCAGAAGGTCAGCATACAACTCTCTTTTGTCATCTGTCCAAGTTAACCTCAGGGCTTTCCTAGTCCCCTGGTTCTCACCTTTGCATTTCTGGGCTCCATTTTGTAACTGTCTCCACTGACCTTCCACTAGGAGACATTTGTAAGCATGCTTCATTTATCCTCCAGGCTCCTGGGACTCAAGGGTTGCTCAGACACTGGGGAGAGTTCTCTGGGGTGGGAGTTGCATTTCTTTTCCCTGGGAGCCTTACTCACCCTCCACAGAATGCTCCTCGGTCTGGGAGTCAAGGTAATTGGGCTGTTGTAGCCTCCCATTCTGGAGGACAACTGGACTAATGTAGACCATTAATGCCTTGGGCTTGGACCTGTGAATCAGTGGACTAAAAGCACTCACTCACCTGCAAAAGCCAAAACTGCATTCAAACCAAGTTAGTGGCTTGTTTCCCCCCCCTCTTTAGATTTATGAACCAAGCCAAGGTGATTTTCCATCAGCAGAAGACCCTTCATACCCACTGAGCCAGGTTGAACTTGCAATGATCTTGAAAACTGTCTGAAGCTTTTGAACCAGATCCTTGGAATAGTGTCTGAAGTAAACCCAAATAATTATTGCTACTGGGGCAGGCCACAGGGTTTCCTTGGTCCTACTTCTGGCCTGTTTCTCAGGCTGGACTCTGTGCAGTTGCCAAGGGCTTCCTTGTAAGGCAAGACGTCAAGGTGCTGGGTCCACATGACTCTGTGGACACCTGATACTTCATCCCCCACATCCGCCTACTGACGTGGTGGCAGAAGTCCACCATCTGCTCATACCATGAAGACATTTGTCAGCCCTTCTCATTTGCTACTGTAAGACCCCCAGAAGCTCAGGCCTCCAGGATCTCAGCCCAGGACCTCCGTCACCCCAATCAGCAGGTGGAGTCGAAAGCTTGATGCAAACTGCACGAGGCTTTATTATAGTTGTTTAATGAGCTATCCCCATGTTTGCTCAGGCCTTTGGTCCACCCACCATGGCGGATAGCTAGAAAAGACAGCTCGAAGTGTCTGCATAGATATCTTATAGGGCAGTGTAAGGGTAGTGTCTAGGGGTATGCACAGGCTCAGGATTGGTGTGCCTCCAGGCTTGGAGGGTTTGCCCTGTGTTGATTGGTCAACTGGTTGTTATGGCCTATAGGCCCTCCCAGGGTGGTTGCTATGCTCTGCGAGTCATTGCTGTGCACTTGTCCATAAAGCACACCCAGAGCCGTAAAGCATAGCACCACCAGCTAACTTCTGATTGGTTCCTTGCCACGAGGCAGGCACCTAACCTCCTAGTGACCAAGGCAAGGTCGTGGCAAGCACGTGTTCAGTTGTTATGGCTGCCAAAATGGGGAGCTGGTCCCTTCACTACTGGCCCTTAGCCTGGGCTATAGCTCAGAGCTATCCAGGCACAAAGAAACCCTTCAGACCAGCAAAGTGATTTGGTTCTCCATCATCAACCCAAATGGGCCGCTGTGAACCCTGCTGAGGAAAAAGCCAAGCTTAAAGTGGGCTGGGCTGGCTGCTGAGGTCCTGGCTGGGCAGGGTGAACCAAGTCCACCTTTCGTTTCTTTCTCAGTCCCAGCCCCATCTCCCCAGTTATCCCAGTTGCCATATTCTTCTGCTTATAGTGAGCAAACTAGTGTCTTTTTTGCTGTGAAAAAACACTTGAGAAAAGAAACCTAAAGAAAAAAGGGGGATTATTCAGAATCAGAAGTTTCAGAGGTTTGTTTGTGGTTAGCTGGCTCCATTGTGCTGGACCAGAGGTGAGGCAGAACCTCACAATGACAGGAATATATAGTGCAGGGGGCAGCTTCTTCACGGCAGCCAGGCAGCAAACAGTGAGAAGAGACCAGGATCCCAAAATATTAAGGGAAGCCCCACCAGTGTCTACTTCCACAACTCAGTGAACATCCAAATGTCCACTCAGCTATGAGCTCCTCCGTGGGTTGATTTATTGATGAGGTTATCTCTCTAACACTCTCTCAAGGTGCCATCTCTACTAGACAGGGATATATCTGCCTTCAGTACAGGAGTCTTTGGGACAGTTTTGTTATTATTACTACCCAGCTGTAATAGCCGGTAAGGTTTTATGAGTTCAGGGCCCTGTGTTGTTCATCTGCTACTTCTAATGCCTACCAAGCACTTAGCATAGATCGGATCACAACAAAGTCTTGTTGGATAGGTAATTAAAATGATTGAGTAAATAATAAACAAATCATAGCTGTGTAAGAACAGAAATTCCCCAGATGAAAAGAACTCGGGCCAGCTTCCCTCTCCTGTTTATAGGGTTCTAATACAGACACACAATTGACTTTGAGAAGCACTATACCACTGCTTGGGACCAAATACTGATCACACTGTATTCTGATTCATCTTGATGAATTATTTTGAGGCACGAGCCTCCATTGTGGCATGTATAAAACAGAGTAACAAAAGCCCTTGTACTCTGCATAGTGCCCAACCCACGATGACCTTGCAAGTGTTAACTGCTACCCATGTTATCAGAAAGGAATTGTTACTAGTATGTCTGCTTCCTTAGTCACTGAGCTGAGATTAAGCAAGTACTGTGTTTATCCCACCACCATCCTCAGCTGTCTCTGTCCCCTCAACAGAGCTCTCTGCCTAGCCTGTTTTCAGAGTTGAAGAGTTACAGTCCACGTGGCGAGTGTCACATTAACACTCTCCTTCTTGTTGCCAGAGTCACAGCTTCTTCTCCGCAACTCTTTTACATCCCCCACGCTTGTTTGCTATCACTTGTCTCCCAGAACCATCTACTTGGCAAAGCCCTTAACTCCCCGTGTCTGTGTTTTTTCCAGTCACCTAATGTTGTCTGTCTCCTTTGCTGTTTCTTCTTCCCAAGTTGTCCTCTTGATTTGGCAGGAAGAGAAAATGCTTTTCATCTGCTCTGCTAGCTCAGACAGCCTGCGGGGGCTATAGCAAAACTTCTAAGGCCATGTCTAGGGTCAGTGGGAAACAGCATCATTAATTGATTAGCCATGTCTGCCACTGACCCAGGAGGGAAGGCAGAGCTGCAAGTGTAGTCATTTCTACCCTTATTTGGGTAAAGGAACCACGATGACTCATCTTTACAGCTTTGCTATAAATCTTAGAGCAAAATCAAACGTAGGCTAAACTACAAAGTTAAATCATCTAATACAGTCTACCACAATTTGGACAGGTGCTAAAAAATGATTTCTTCTCACTCTGTCTCCTAGCCAGAGGGAACATCTATATCCCTCTGTCTTTGGGGAGCTGGGAGGCCTTGGCAAAGAATATTCTTCCCTCTTTCTAGAAAGCAGAGACTGCAATAGAAAAATACTTTCAGTCTAATCTAAAATCTGCTAAGAAAGCCCAGAGATATGTTTGGCCAGAAGCAAAGCCAGGCAAAACAAAGGTGAACGGCGGGTTGAGGGCTGTCAGAATGATCAGTCAGGGCGCCATGTTTGCTCACTTGCTCACAGACAAGGTAAGATCATTTTCCCTCATCTCTTTGCTTGGTATAAGATAGCCAGGTTAGAGCCAGGCATTGGTGGTGCATGCCTTTAATCCCAGCAGTTGGTAGGCAGAGGCAGGTGGATCTCTGTGAGTTCGAGGCCAGCCTAGTCTACAAGAGCTAGTTCCAGGATAGCCTCAAAAGCCACAGAGAAACCCTGTCTCGAAAAACACACACACACACACACACAAAAAAAAAAAAGATAGCCAGGTTAGGATTCACTTGTGAACAGGCCTGGTTGTATCCATGCCACACTTAAGAGGCTCTTCCTTGGTCCAGGCTGGAGGCCAACTGAGATTCCAGAACGTCTCTCCTGCATCTTCTTATAGGTTCCAAGACTCCACCCCAGGCCATCTGCCTGACTCTCAAGGCTGTCCTGACTAGAAATCGCTCCTCTGCAAAGGGGTGCAGGCCCAGCAAAGCCACTGGGGTCACCACCCCTCTATCTGACTGCTCCTCTTTCAAGCTATTCCCTGAGCTCTGTCACCACCGATAGCTCTGCCACCACCGATGACAGCCTCATCTGCGATTACAGTTGCAAAGCCCATTGTGGTCTTACAGACCTTGGGTAGGCTTTTCAAACCCTCTGCACCTTAGTTTCCTCAACTCCAAAATGATCCCCAGACTAAGAATGCATTCATTATTTGTGCATTGTTGTGACCAAAACACCTGAGAAGACAACTTCCGGGAGAGGGCATTTGTTGTAGTTGTGGTAGACTGGCCCTTTGGCCTTGGCCAGCATCATGATGGTGTGAGGGTATGGTACAAGAGTCTTGTCACCTTATAGCAGCCAGGAAGCAGAAAGGGAGAGAGAACAGATGGAACCCAGAAAAGACATAATTTCCTCAACCTCCCCAAATAGCACTGCCGGGAGAGGACCAGGCCTTCTGCACACAAGCCTTGTGGGGTCATTCCATGATCAAACATCAGCATACTGCCGAAGTACCTATACTGCAGACCACTTTAGGCTATAAAATTTCATGTACCCGAAGAGTTTAGAATAGAGCTTGGCACATGGTAATTGGAAATTTTGTGACTAGGAGTTCCCTTCTCTTTTGTTTGAGGTCAATGATCAGGGCTGCAATGAGCACCCAAGGAGACAGACATTAAAGAGGATGAGCCCCTTGGCCAAGGTGGGGGCTGAGATGGGTTGACATCCTGTCTTTTTCAAACCCTTGTCCAGGCTGTATGAGGCTACTTACAACTTTTGGTACCCCACACCACACTGGTGACTGACGCTGTTTTGCCTCCTAACCCCACCCACCCACTACAAAGGATCTTAGACATGGTCTTAAACCTCAATAGTCTCCAATTTGGACTGGAATATATAATTCTGTATACACCCACACACCCACACACACACACCCCACATCAAGTATATAGTGATGTCATTGAAGATGAACCATCTGCAGTCACAGGGGAGAACAAGAAAGACATTATATTCTCATGTTTATGGTTATGGCACACTGCTGTCATTTTCACAGCTCTAAGGCCATTCTCTTTCTTTGTGACATCACTGTAATTTTTGGTTGTGTATTATCCCTCTGCTACTAGGCAAGGGTATACAGCTCTCAGCCTTTCCCTTCCTTGCTTCTGAGGGCAGAAGACCCCACAGAGGTAAAGCTCTTCTTCATCCTTCATTTTTCTCAGGAGATGGAAGAGTGTGGAGTGCCTGTTTTCCTACAGACATCTTGGAGAAGGATCTGGGTGGCGTCTGCTCAGCCTGGTATCCCACCTGGCTTTAAACTCTTGGTCCTCCTGTGCCCTGAGTGCTGGCATTACAGACTGCAGGCATGCAACACCATACCTGGCTAGTTTCTAGAGTTTGGATATTTGGAAGCTTGTTGCTGCTAAATAATGAAGCTTCCTTCTCCAAACCTAGTTTACAGTAGTCATTGTGTTCACTCCAGTTGCTTAAACCTATGCCTCTCTCTTGCTCTCTCAATCATTCTGAACTCAAGCAGAGAAAGGGGGAACTTTTGTCAATGAGCCCCTGACCCTGGAATGCTCCCTAACTCTGGGACCATATGGCTACACAGGACAACCCAAACTCTCTAGGTATGGGAGAAGTGTATTTCAGGCTTAGTCATGTATAGTAACTCCATCTTTGGGGTCATAGTGATTGATTCGGACCTGGGTACATGATTTAAGTTGACTCAATAAAATGTTATTGACAGTTATTTATTGGGTTATTTTGAGTCAATAAAGTGTGTTTTCTTTCCATCAGGATGACCCAGAGGAAAATATAAAATGAGACTTAGAAAACCTCTTCCTATTATAAAGAAAAGAGCCTGCCTGAGTGAGATGACATGAATAGCAGCAGAGGTAACAGGAAGAGGGGGCAAGAGACCAGATGACAAAGGCCACAAAGCTTTGTATTTCTTGTGCCAACTGGTGTTGGCCTTGATCACTTAGAGCCAGATGGCCTTTGATTCACACAGTGTTTCTCTTCCTGATGGTCCAGCAGCAAATCAAGCCAATTGAAACTTGTAAAGTTGATACCATGCTCTCCAACCCTCAACTTCCACCTTGAATCAGACACCATTGCCACACATACCAACTTCCACTGGTGTTACTGTAGCCCTGGATGCTCCGTGGGGACAAGTGACTCTTGAGGTTAAATTTAGGCTTCCATTCCTAACTATTTCATGGCTCAGTGGACTGGAGCTGACCAATCACAGAACTCAGGGCACACATGGACACTCCTACCTTCTATATACTGTGCCTGACTCTGGTGCCCTCTCTCCAACCCCTCTGCCATTTTCTCAGAACACGATGCCCACACTCAGGGGTTTTCTGCACTGAATCTGTTATGGCGATCATTAACCTTCTCAAAACAAACGAACAAACAAACAACAAAATCAAGCCCCACTTTCCTGTTTTTGGTCCACTTCATTTTTAAAAGTCATGCCAGGCAAATAAGAATCTAGGGACATGGTGGAGAGGACAGTTCACTTTTTGTTGAGTTGAGACTAATGCAGGGTCCTGACCAGCCCAGCTGTTAGTGAGCCATATAGGCAAGAAGGTAAAACTCAAAATAGTGAGGCAAGGTGAAGTCCTCACAGCCCTCAAAGCCTGGGCTCTGGGGCACTGTGCCACCAAGTGACCAGGAGAGAGGGTTCTGATGTCCAAGGTGCCCGCTTTAACACAGGTTATGCCAACTAGGAATAAGTTTTCCATTCTCTGAGCCTTCAAACCATCATCTGCCTACCTTCTTTGGTCCCTGTAATGCTAACACTTTATTTATTTGCATTGGTGTTTTGCCATCATTTATGTCTGTGTCAGAGTGTCTGATCCTCTGGAACTGGAGTTACAGACAATTGTAAGCTGCCATGTGGGTGCTGGGAATTGAACCCAGGTTCTCTGGAAACACAGCCAGTGCTCTAAACCTCTGAGCCATCTCTCCAGCCCCAATGCTATATAACACTCTGCAAGGCAGTTCACCAGGCTGGATTCTATTGCTGAGCAACTCAAGTGTGCAGAAGGAAAATCAGGACAGACTTGGTTCCAGGATTAACCAGGATCAAGAAGGCGATGACCTAGGTTGTTTTTTCCATTTCCCAGGTCAAGACTGATTTGGTAACCAGACAAGTGCTCTACCACTGAGCTCCATCCTCAGACCCAGGCCCTTTGCACTGCTGGTGGGAGGGCAAAGTTTGTGACTTTGATAGAGTGTGAAGCCTCACTGAAGGAGGAAACAGCCTGTGTCATCAGGGAGACGGTGGCAGTCTACATCAGCTTGGCTGCAGACACCATGTGAGTTAGGTCTGCTGTGACAGTGAGGCTGTGGGATGCTTTGAGAAATCAGTGTCTCTCACCTCACAGTCCCAGGAGACAGAAGGCCAAGTTCAAGAGGCTGGAAATTCTGTTCCCACTCTGAGCAGTGGAATCACATCTGCTTCAGGCCACCATAGCAGCTTCATCTTAACTAATGTTTACAACCTCTGTCTTTCCAAAGAAGCCCACATCCTGGGGTGCTGGGAGTCAGGACTTCAGTGTATGGAGTTTGACAGAGAAATAGTTCAATTTTAGTAACACCTAGACATTTCACTTCTAGGGACCTAGCCTTGTGATTGGCTTAGTATATATACACCGAAAGAGATCTTTATGAAATTATGTGGCCATAACAAAATTGGAATACTATGAAGTTGAGTGCTGTGGTGCACATCTATAATCTGAGGCAATCTAAAAAGTGAGGCAAAAGGATCTTGAGTTCAAAGACGGCCTGGGCAATTAGACTCTGTCTCAAAATAACAGGCAATTAGAATGCTATACTGAAGAAGGAAGATGTGTCTTTACAAATGCCACCATGGAGTATTTCTAAGGCATTATTTAGTATTATAAGTATTATTTAGCACTGAAGCATCTTTCTTAAGGCAGCCCTGATCCTAACAGAGCACAAAGCAGTAAGAAGAGGCAGACATGGCTGAAGCCTAGCTCTTCTTTTCTAGCATCTTCTGACTATTTTCGTCTTTTAAGACAGTGCCTCCCCGACCATGTGATGTTGCTAATTGAACTAAGGATTGCCTCTTCTCCATCCATAGTCAGAATGAAGCCACAGGAATGTAGTACAAGCCAGAAAGTCTCTGGTAGGTCTTGATGCGACACACGAGAGGACCCAAAAGAGAAGCTAGAATGGATCATTTTTAAACCACTTATGGGATGCTGGGAACTTCTCTCTTTAGGGGTCCAGTGGCATGATACCCAGGAGTGGAAGGGCTTTGGGGCTAGCCATTCCTCACTCCTCAGTCTCGCTCTCTCCAGCAGTGCTGTGAACAGTATCCTATAGGCCTCTTGTGAAAGTAGAGCCTGGCCAGAAGCCTACATAAATCTTAGCCCACAGTTTATCATAGAGCAGGTAACAGGTCTACAGTTGCCCTAAAGCACTCTCAGGGCCTGGCCTGGAGCTCAGCACCCAATCAGATGGCTATGAAATTAGCCAGGCAAAAGCTCAAGTTGGCCCCTAAGGCCTGGGTCAGAAATCAGCAGGTGGGGTAAAGTGGATGAGCACTGATGGGGGAACAGAAATACCAGCCACCTCCCTACATGGACTTCTAACATTTTGAATTTAATTTTAAAAAAACAGGCTATGTCTTCATCTGACTTTGCTGTTGTTTTGCTTGCTTTTTAGAGATTTTCATGATGTAGCACAGCTGGCCCCACAACACTCCTGCTTCTCCACTCCAAAAGATGGGATTATAAGTGTGAGCCCCACATCTGGTTGTTTTCCTATTTTTTTTTCAGATTTTTTTTATTTGAATTAGAAACAAGATTGTTTTGCATGACAATCCCAGTTCCCTTCTCCCTCCCATCCTCCCCTACCATCCTCCCCCAACCAAAACCCTACCTATCACATATCCTTTCTGCTCCCCCTGGATGGTGAAGCCTTCCATAGGGTGTCATCAGAGTCTATCGTATCCTTTGGGATAGGGCTTAGGCCCACCTCCGTGTGTCCTGGCTCAGGGAGTATTCTTCTATGTGGAATGGGCTCCCAAAGTCCACACATATGCTAGGAATAAGTACTGAACTACTACAGGAGGTCCCGTAGATTTCTGAGGTTTCCTCACAGAAACCCATGTTCCTAGGGTCTGGATCAGTCCCATGCTGGTATTCTAGCTATCAGTCTGGGGAGCAAGAGTTTCCCGATGTTCAGGTCAGCTGTTTCTGTGGGTTTTACCAGCCTTGTCTGGAACCCTGTGCTCTTCACTTGTCCTTCTCTGCATCTGGGTTCCAGTTCAGTTCGGTGATTAGTTGTGGGTGTCTGCTTCTATTTCCACCAGCTGCTGGATGAAGGCTATAGGATGGCATATAAGTCAGACATCAATCTCATAACCAGGAGAGGACATTTAAGGTAGCCTCTCCTCCATTGCAAGTTAAGACCATTAATGTTAATGGATATTAATGACCACTGATTGTTCATTCTTGTTTGTTTTTGATTTGGTGATGATGGCAAAATTATGTGTTCTATCCCTTTTTCCTTTTGGTTGTTGGTAAAGTGGGATTATCTATTGCCTATATTTTTCTGGTTGTAGTTAACTTCCTTGGGTTGCAGTTTTCCTTCCAGAACTTTCTGTAGGGCTGGATTGGTGGATATGTATTGTTTGAATCTGGCTTTGTCATGGAATATCTTATTTTCTCCATCTATATTGATTGAAAGCTTTGCTGGGTATAGTAGTCTAGGCTGGCATCCATGGTCTCTTAGTGTAGGTAGAATATCTATCAAGGACATTCTGGATTTCAGAGTTTCCATGGAAAAGTCAGATGTAATTCTGATAGGTTTGTCTTTATATGTTACTTGATGCTTTTCCTTTGTTACTCTTAATATTTTCTCTTTATTCTGTATGTTTGGTGCTTTATTATGTGGCAAGGAGACCTTTTTTTGGGTTCAGTCTGTTTGGTGTTCTGTAGGCTTCTTGTATTTCCATTGGCATGTCTTTCTTTAGGTTGGGAAAGTTTTCTTCTGTGATTTTGTTGAATATGTTTCCTGTGCCTTTGAGTTGGATTTCTTCACCTTCTTCTATACTTATTATTCTTAGGTCTGGTCTTTCCATGGTATCCCATATTTCCTGAATAGTTTGTGTTAGGGATTTGTTGGACTTAAGATTTTCTTTGGTTAATGAGTCTATTTCTCCTAGTGCATCTTCAACTCCTGAGATTCTCTCTTCCATCTCTTGTACTCTGTTGGTTATGCTTGCGTCTGTAGTTCCTGATCATTTACCCAGCTTTTCTATTTCCAGCATTCCCTCAGATTGTGCTTTCTTTATTGTCTCTATTTCATTTTTTAAGTCTTGAACTGTTTCCTTGAGAGATTTGTTGATATCTTGTATTTTTTGGTTTGTTTTTTCTTCCATTTCTTTAAGGGATTTTCTCATGTCCTCTTTGAGGTCCTCTATCATTTTCATGAAGATGCTTTTAAGGTCATTCTCTTCTGCTTCATCTGCATCGTGATGTTCAGGTCTTGCTGATGTATGGTTCCTAGTCTCTGGTGGTATCATATTGGGTTTTCTGTTGTTGGATGTGCTTTTACATTGTCCTCTTCTCATCCTTTCTTCTGGTGGGTGTAGTAGGAGTCTCTTCCTCTCCTTGTGGGTACAGGACCAAGGTTCCCTTCTAGTAGGTGCAAAAAGTTCCAATACTCTGATGTCTGTCCTCTTCTCGTGGATGAAGGTGGCACTGCTACTGGGGCCTTGGCAGTGTCTGGGTGTTTTGGATCCTGCTGCCGAGTTCAAATCCAATGAGTAGACCCCTGGCCTCAGGTGTCCCCCCAAGCAGGGCCGCAGAACCGGAACTGGAAACAGCCCCTGGCCTAGCTGGGCCAGTGGATGGAGGTGGAACTGCTACCAGGGCCTCCGAAGTGTCCGGGTGTGTTGGATCCCACTGCCGAGTTTGGATCTGGTGAGCAGACCCCTGGCGTCAGATGTTTCCGAGCAGGGCCGTGTTTTCCCATTTACATATAACTGTTTACAGTTATATGTAATTGCATACAAGCATTGTACTCGTAAGGAAGATGTGTATATATGCACTAATCTTTCAGTGTGTGTCCATAGTGAAAACTGGAGGAGGCAGAGCATTTCTGTTTCAGAATAATCACTGAAATTGGGGAAATTGGATAAAAACTAATTAACTAGAAATTCCAATTCCATGAGACAGATTCCTTACAAATGACTATTTTTCATACTGGGCAGTGGTGGCACATGCCTTTAATCCCAGCACTTGTGAGGCAAAGGCAGGCAAATCTCTGAGTTTGAGGCCAGTCTGTTCTACAGAATGAGTTCCAAGATAGTCAGAGCTGGACAGAGAAACCCAGTCTCTAGAAAAACAAACAACACACATAAAACCAAATAACCAGTTCGCAAAAAGTCAGAGTCCAACAAATTCTCTTAAGTGAACCGTGTACACGTAGCTGTCTAACCTCTGCATTAGGGTATAGAGGGACCTTCCACGGCCCAGGGTTCTCACTATTCAAACATCAGTGAGTGGGCTGGGTAGTTTTGTTTTTGTCACTTGAAATAAGCTTAGAGCTATCTGAGAAGTGGGAACCTCAAATGAGAAAATGCTCCCATCAGACCGGCTGGTAGGCAAACCTGCCAGGCATTTCTTTATTAATGTTCAATATGGGCGGTGCCACCCCTAGATAACTGGTCCTGGGTTGTGTAAGAAATCAGGCTAAGCAAGCCACTGGGGAGCAAGCCGGTAAGCAGCACTCCTTCCTGGTTTCTGCATCAGTTCCTGCTTCTAGGTTACTGCCTGGAGTTGATATGGTGGCTTCTCTGATAATAGTCTGCAACCTTTAAACCAACAAACCCTTTCCTCCTGTAGTCACTTCCGGTCAGGGTGTTTATCACAACAATTAGAAACCTAACTAGGACAGTGATCGACAGAAGGGGTTTTGGTTAGTAGCGTGTTCTGGGAATTTAGATCTGGATAAAAAAGAGATGGTGTTTCTACCTGTTTCTTCCAGCTATCTGGAGACTGCGCACCTTGTAATTAATTGCTGGGCTTAGCTAATGCCTCCTAAATTAATGTAATTACCAGTGTCTCTGAATAATGCCTTCGTGCACCCGCTGTTATCCAAACACATGGTTGGCAGATCTGTAGTCAAAGCGGGGCTGTCTGAGAGCAGAGTTGGGATTGATTTTAATTAACTTGTTTCTCATATTACAAAGGTGAGAAAATACCAGTTCTCAGCCCCGTCAGATTAAAAGAATAGGAAGGGTGTGTGGATGGCAGGCTCTCAAAAACAACATCTAGGAGGTATTTATTTGTTCCAGAGCCTCTCTGGCCCAGTCCAGGTTTTATTACTGCAGCTGGGCCAGCTCTACCAGAGCCAGCCTGAGAGCTTACTGGGCTGCTCATCATGTCTCCTGTCTAGGAGCGCCTGGTTTAATTTGCTCTGGGCTGAAGTGTGGCAGGGAAGACAAACACTGCTTCTTGCTCGACCCCTCCCATCCTGAGATATTTCATTAAATGCAGTTTCAGAATCAAACAGAGGTGAAAGCAAGCGTTTTGTTACTTTGAATGTGTTCTGAGCTGCCTTGTTTTGTTTTTAAAGGCTTGTGTTTCTAGAAGTGTGGTCCAGTCTATTGGCGCAGCAGCTATTCACCTCATGGCAGACAGTTTCGAAGGGGGACAGGTGGCTCCTAAAACTGGCTCAGGAGTGTTACAGGGCATAGTATTTCCTAAGGCCTGTTCCTATGAACACCAGTTTGCAAAATGGTCATTGGAAGAAAGAAATCTAAGTTTTGCAGACACTAGCTGCATCCCCTACCCCAGGAAACTTCCAGTGCCCACTAAAGGCTCTGAGGAGTCCTATCCCAATGAAGCATGACTCCCCTGGGGTACTCTTTTGCAGGGTTAAAACCTGGAGTTGGGAAGGAACCTCAGATGTTTCCTCTCTGCCCATCTGTTTCCAAGCTCTTTACCTGCTCAGTCTTCACTTAGGCATAGGGTGATCTGCTTTCAGAGCTTGTGACTCAGTGAACCAGTGGATAGATGCGGGCATATGAGAGCACAAGAAGATGCTCTGAGGAAAGGAGAGCACAAGAAGATGCTCTGAAGAGCAGGAAGAAGGAGCTGAGGGGCTTTCCAGGGACCGTGACTTTGGATAAGCTGGGGTCAAGGATAAAGACTCCAGGATCCAGAGTGTGAACAGTGACTGTGGAGTGCCTTCAGGGAGACATCTAAATCACCCCTTCTAAAGCCCAGGGAACATTTCAGAACAGGAGGTGGAAGGAATGAAAGATGAAGAACAGTTCTATGAAGCAATTTCTTCTGGTAAGGCGACTGCACTCACAAACTCACCACATCTGTGGTGAGCTGCATAAGACTGGGCCTGTCACAGGTCATCAAGCATGGGGAGGGGGCCCATCCCTCACTGAGGAACTATGGGTCATTAACAGGTGCTGAGGGAGGAATGTCACTTTCTCCAGTGGTGTAGTCAATGAAAAATTGCCAGTAAATAACTTTCCACCCATGCTAATGAAAGCAACCATGATAAAACTCAGTGGGTCAAAAGAAAACTGAAGAAAGCATATCAAAATCAAAGGGGGGTTGCTGGGGAAAAGAAAGGCTTCCATGAGAGAGTAAGTAAGAGGAACAGTCGAGGGCAAAGGGGAATGGAATAATCAAATTCAGTATATACACTATGAAACTGACAAAGAATTTCAAACTTTTAAAATCTATTTTTGATTAAAAACATACCAGGATCGACTTTAATCCCAGCACTCAGGAAGTGGATCTCTGTGAGTTCAAGGCCAGCCTGGTCTACAGAGTGAGTTTCAGGACAGCCAGAGCTGTTAAACAGAGAAACCCTGTCTCAAAAAACAAAGCAAACAAGCAAAAAAAAATGTGCCTGGATCATCCTCCATATCAAGGGCCTATTATTCTGCTGGCCCAGCCACACACAGACACACACAGACACACACAGACACACACACACACACACACACACACACACACACACACACACACACACACACACACAGTTCACTTCTGTATAGTGCTGACAGCTTCTGGAAAATTCTCCCACTACTAGCAGTCTGTTTTGCTGACCTCTGCCTACTCACCCATCCTTACCCCTAGCAAGCATGAGTGCTGTCATCTCCTGGTTAGGAGATGGAGCACAGAATGCTCTGTCCCTGATCCCCAGATTACCCATTTTCTGTGGCCTGGGGTTACTGCTCTGGGGATGTGATTGTCATTGCAGTGGAAAAGTCCAACCCCAGAGGCTACCAGCCTGGGTTCTGGTGAGTGGATGTAGTCACAAAAGTGGAGGGTTACCAAACTGTACTGTGATTCTGGTCACAGCCTCTTTCCTGTGCTCCTAGCCTAGAAGGATCTGTTCATGCAAAGGAGTGGACAGGATCTGAGAGTGGAGCTCAGTGGCAGAAAGTTTGCCTTCCACCCCCAGCACCACAGAATAAACTAACAAGAACATATGTTTCATACACACATATTAAAGGCATTAGGAAATGCAAATGATCTAAATTCAGTGTATGGATCTAGTAAGATCCAACCAGGTATGATAGTGTATGAATAACATCCCAACACTGGGAAGCTGAAGCAGGATAACCCTGAGTTTGAAGCCGGCATGGCCAACATAAGCCATAATCTATTGAAAAGCAAAGGTGTATGTAGGGGGCATGGGTGAACAACATGGGAAAGTCTGCTGCTTCTCAGAGCTACTCCTCCTCCTGTTCAGATCAGTCCTTCTGATTAACAAATATCATAAATTTGGAAAATTATTTTAATCTTAAAAACCATCTTAATATGGCCAAGAATTATCTTCAGAAGGCTAAGCAGAGAAGCATCACTTTATAGACCCTGAGCCCGACCCCATAATGCTCTGCTTCCCTTCCCTTCTGAGTCTCCATGCAGCCAGTCCTATCATCCCTTTGCAGAGACCGTGTAGAGTTTGGAGGGATGTGGGTGCCAGAGGAGGCCCCCCATCTTGGAGACGTCCTATTTCTGGGCCCACGGGATACCGATTCTCTGTGGATCAATGTGACAGCCTTGGCCCTCTGGACACCTCAGGGGTTCAGCCCCCACTGGTGTTCAAATCACTTCTGTTAAATGGTTGCTAATTGCTACTCCCAAGTTCTTGGTGTTCCCAAGAGATTTCCCCTAGATGGAACATTTAGAAGTCATTGTGGACTGCCAGAGAGGCTAGTAAACAAGGAGGACCCTAAGAGAGACACACATGGTCCCTGGAGAAGAGGAAAGGGTCAAGATCACCTGAGCAAATTGAGAGCACGGGAAGGGGGTATGGAGCTACGAGAATGAGAAGGGAAGAAGAGGAAGGATGCAGAGGTCATGAGGGAGCAGAAAGATTGAGTCAGCGGAAGAATAGAAGAAAGGATATGTGATAGGTAAGGTTTTAGCTGGCGGGGGAGAGTGTTAGGGGAGGATGGGAGGGAGAAGGGAACTGGGATTGTCATGTAAAACAATTTTGTTTCTAATTCAAATAAAAAATGATAAAAAAAGAAGTCACTGTGGGACCAACAGAAAGTTGTTCCACCCTACAACCCATGCCACCTCTGTCTGAGAGACTTCTTTCTAGTGAGACCCCAGTAACCACAGAAAAGTTTTGTGCCCATACCTTTATTGGGGCTTCCACATTGCAGGACAGTTTGCTGGTTCACCTAGACATCTCTTAAGAACTGAACCTGTGATATAGAGACTGAGGAGTCAGGAAATGGAGAGGGACCACAGAGAGAAATTCAGAGGCATGTAGATGGAAGGCAATGGGAAGGTGAGAGGTGGCGTCCACCATGATGTGGGAAGAGACTATAGCAGGTGAGCCAGCCTGCTGGGAAGACATGCCTGGAGGTGCTGCCACAGAAGGAAAAAGAGGAACATGTAGTAGTTGCCCCTACCAGCCTCTGTCTGACTTGGGGCCCGGAGTGGGGTGGCCAACTTGTCTACTATGCTTTGTACTCTAACACTGATCCCATGTGACCTGAAGACCTGCTCCTGGCTCTGGGAGCCCAAACCCCACATGAGTATACTTTGACAATTCTTACTCCATAATGACTTCAGCTCATTACGTGACCTGTCCACCTGAATCATTCTCCAGACCTTCCCCGCCCAAGTATCATCAGAAAGGACCTGGCCTGCCACCTAGCATCCCCTCTCCCTGTCACCTGCTGTTCTCTGTGTCCTATCTTCACTTCACTTCTTTGTCTCAGTCTTTCTTGTTCTCTCAAATGAGACTTCAGAACTGCCCAGAGTAGAACACAAAAGCAACACACTCCTTAGAAAGGCTGTCTGACATTGGTGTGAGTGGATTCTAGTTGAGAAAGAGAGAGCCAGAGAGAGAGAGAGAGAACCAGAGAGAGAGAGAGCCAGAGAGAGAGAGAGAGAGAGAGAGAGAGAGAGAGAGAGAGAGAGAGAGAGAGAATGTCAAGGAGAAATCTGCCACGTAGTGTCAGATTCCAACCTGTCAACTTTGAACAGAAACACATCAAACTTCTAATTGCATGGCTGCTTTGTCCCAGACCCACTCCCAGGAGCAAATGTGGTACTACAGACACAAGCACCCAGAAGAAAGCTCCAATGACTCAGCAAGTGTGACTAGCACTCCCGGTCAGACCTGGTAGTGTGTTCAGGGTCTCCTGATCTCAAAGACCAGGCATATTCAATACTCCAGACTCCAACAATGACACACCAAAACACAGTTTCTGGGGAGATATCCAGGAAACCTCCTATAACTCAATTTCTTGACCTTGAATCTTATATGACTTAGGCATATCTGGCTGCCAGTGACAGAAATTATATAAATTGTAAAAGACGTGATAAGGATATGGGATTGCTCACCAGAAGACTCCTCCACAAGCTTGGAGGAGTGAAACCCAGGCTGCTCTTCTGGGTGAAGAAACAAGGGCACCAAGTGCCCATTAGACAGAGTAGCTGTGGCTGTTATGTCCCTCAAGGCCCCTGCTCTCATAATACAAGAGATGCCAGGGGCCATTGGCCAGAATCATCCTGGGCAGCATTCTCACCTGGACTACAGGAAGTGGGGAAGGAGGTGAGGAAGGAGGAGTACATTAAAGGCAAACGGAAGTCTGATCCACAGGAGGATGGGCACAGGCCAGAGATGGCACATGAAAGAAAAGACACATGGGTGGAAGGAAGGGACTCAGGTAAGGAAGGACAAATGGAAAGGAGAATGGCGAATGGAAAGGAGACAACATGGAAGAAAGTACAAAAGAGGGAAGGACACGGGACAAAGGGACAATGAAGGGAGGGCACACTGAAGAGAAGGTATCTAGAGAGAAGGGCACACTGAAGGGAAGGCTTGTGGAAGAGAGGGCAGGAGATACAGCAGGCATGTTGGAACTAGAACAC
Source organism: Cricetulus griseus (assembly GCF_003668045.3). Taxonomy (NCBI): domain Eukaryota; kingdom Metazoa; phylum Chordata; class Mammalia; order Rodentia; family Cricetidae; genus Cricetulus; species Cricetulus griseus. The sequence goes on from NC_048596.1 coordinate 162,848,632, forward strand.
ACGGAGAGGAGGGCTCACAAAGGAGGTGAACATCAAAGGGAAGACACAGGGAAGGAAGGACATGTAGAAGAAAGGGACATAGATGTTCATTTTCTGTACTCGTTGCTTTTCTGTTGCTGGGATAAAATACCATGACCAAAATCCACTTGATGGGGAAAATACTTCTGTGTATGTTTATAAATAAAGTACTTGTTTGGCCAATGAGACAGCAAGTTAGATGGAACTAGGAGTCAAAGAGGATTCTGGGAAATGTAGTAGAGAAGTGCTGATCCAGGCAGGAAGTGACATAGCAAGGAGACTCATATTTAAGCGAAAGAGAAACAGGAAGGGCCCTCTCTTTTCCCCTCGGCTCCTGCTCCAGCAGCACGATATGATTGATCCACCAGCTAGGAGGGACGCCAATAAGGCGTCTGATAAGATAAGTCTTATAAAATATATAGATGTATGATAATTGAGACTGAGCTAACAGATGAGTGAAAGACCCCTGCCCCTTAGCTCTCTCCCCCTCGCTCTTGCACACTCGGTGACACGCCCGCACGAGCGCACACCCACACGCCCGGCCGCCGGCGCCCTCCCAAGCTGGTCCACCCCGGCGGGGCCCACGCCCCGGCCCGCCCGCCTGAAACCGCGCCCCGGGGCTGGGGCCGAGCGAGGAGCCCGCCAGGCGGCGAGAGGGCGAGTGCCAGGCAGGCGGCCCGGGGCCCCCGCCCCCCGCGCCCCCGCCCGATGGGGAATGCTCCGTCCCAAGGATATCTATGGTCAGCCATCTGGACGCCGAGGGAGGAACTGCCGGGTCTGTTGTAGCCACTGTGTACCCAAGATAAGATAGAGCCAAGGCTGCTTCGCCTGATTAACAGACCTTGAGAACATGCTGACTTGAAATAACTCTGTACCTCATTTAAATTGTCCAACAGAATCCCTGTAACTATGCTTTTCGCTTCTGTACTGTGCTTTTTGCTATATAAGGACCCCTCTCCCTTGGCTCGGCGCGCTTGGCCTCACAGAAGCTAAGTCGTCCCGGGTACCCGTGTATCCAATAAAGCCTCTTGCTTTTTGCATCCAAGTTCGTGGTCTCGCTGATTCCTGGGTACGGGTCTCCTTCTATGAAAGTACCTCTTCTGGGGTCTTTCAATGAGAATCCTAGTCATTGGCCAAGCAGCATTGTAACTAATACAAGTCTCTCTGTGTATTCATTTGGGCCTAACTCGGGCAGGCGGCTGTCGTAAAGCTCACACGTGGCAGTGGGGCTCAGGCGGCTTTTGGCAGAAATATTTATCGTAACATCTACTCAGTGAAGAAAGGGTTTATTTTAGCTTACAGTTCCAGGAGGATAAAGTCTATAATCACAGACATGGCATGTCAGCAGGAGCAGGAAGCTGACAGATCACATCTCAACAATATACAGGAAGCAAAGAACAGGAAGTAGCACAGAGCTATAAGCTTGAAGCCTGTCTCAGTGATGTGCTTCCTCCAGTAAGCTACCTCATAAAGGTTCCATAGCCTCCCCAAATAGTACCACAAGTTGGGAATCAAGTGTGCGAATACAAAAGCCCATGAGGGATGCTTCTCTTCAAGTCAACATGATATCCATGACAGCATTTGCCAGTGTGGATCCTGATGCTTCTTGTTGTATTTCTCCCCCAAAACCGTTTGACCAGTGCTCCCACTATGCTGTCATGGGATGTGATGCCTTGAATTCATTCATTTTTTGTTCACCCATTTAATAGAACACACCATGCCCTGTGGTGGTACACCTCTGGAATCTTGGTGTTTGGGAGATGGAGTCAGGAAAACAGTGAGTTTGAGATCAGCCAGGGTTACCTAGTGAGAACCAGTCACAACCAAAATAAATAAAACGAACAACAACCGTGAAAACAAATGAAATTGAATGCATCCAGGACACACTGGGCAAGAGCTCCAGCGTGGTGCTCTCTGTTGTCTCTCCAGTCCCCAGGTTAAAACCTCCCTTACTTTACTTCAGCCTGTCTGGAAATGGTACCCTAGATGACCAGTTCTAGGCTCATATTCTGTGGGAAGTGTAAGAAATGATGGGGAGAGCATAGTTCTATGTATAGTAGATGCTACCTGCAGCCACCACCTGTGTGTGAGACTATGTCTTCTGAAGGGGACCAGTCCTCCGGATGGGGAGAAGACAGAAAGGACATGGTGTTGAGGCACTGAGGACAATAGCTCAGCTGGGTGGCACTGGGGCCACACTCCTAAGTGGAAGTAGGGACATGTATCAGGAGTGAAGAATGGGCCAGCTGGATGGGATAAAGGTGACCCAGCTCTAGCTTAGCCACACCTTCCAGGAGCTGAGTGACTGAGGGCCTCCACCAAGGTCTGGCCCCTGGTCCTGTCCAGCTTGAAGATTCCCAGCCTTTGAATGTGATAAATTTATCGTACTCCAGGTTTGCTGGATTTACATTTGCTGTTTATGCCAAAACCAAGGGAAATACTGGACAGCGTGGCATGGAAGTAGGAGGAGATTTATTGCTTTTAGCCAGGGTGACTCTCACTGTAAGAGGAGCAGCATGCTTGCCTGTGAGATGTGGAGGGATCACGTCATGTCCTTGGCAGCCAGCTGGGCCATCAGTCACATCCATATCAAAGCCTTTGTGCCACAGTCACCAGAGGTGACTGGGGTGGAGTCCCAAAGGAAATCAGGGTCTTGTTCTCAGGGGTGGGACTGTAAGATCTACAGACTCAGATCCAGATCTGCCTGTCAAAGTCTGTTAGGATTAGCCAGATCATTCTGTAGCACTGAAGGCCATCATTCAAAATGACTCTGGCCAGCTCCCAGGTACAGATGGAAAGTCATTGTCCTATAAAGACAAGCATGGTGGTATCTGGTCTCATATTCATGGCAGAAATCACTTGGACTAATCTATAATTTCAAGATCTACCACAAAAATATAGGATTGCTCATAGAAGGGGTTTGACAACACGCTTCAGGGAAACAATGCCAGGCCAGTTCTGGTGGGTAAGGAAATAAGGAACATTCCTGGCCCACATATTTCCTAGTAATACAAGATCAAAGTAGGATGTCTGCTGGATCACAGGATAGCAAGGAGACAGGACATGCTATTGGCCTCAGTACTGGCTGCTGAGACTAACACACATGACAGACTTGTATTAAAAGATGTAGAGATCCTAGGGAATCTTTGTTGTGTCCTCAACTGAGTCAGTCTTGAACATCCATTTAGGCCATGAAGCAGGGCTGTTTCCTAAGGCACAAGGACCAGTGACCATAGCTAAGCAGTACCTGCATCCAGAAGGGCAGATGCCAAGCTTTAAAATGATGCTTGGTTGAATCTTGTTGAATGTTAAAAATGCAATCAACAGAGGTCAGGAATTCTCACCCGGCCAGTCCCCACAGCCCTGGAACTGAATCCCGAGTTTCCTAAGCTACAGACCATGTTTCCTGCACCCCAACCATGCATTTCCTGGTGCTCAGCAGAAGAGTGGGCACTCTCAGTAGACAGTCCTGGAATGGGCTGGCAAGGCTCGGTAGGGACAAGCTGTGTATGATTAAAACCACAGCATACTAAACAAGAGGCATGCCAGCATCCAAGAGAGACTAACAGCGATCACAGTTTCACAAATAACCTACAGGGCTGTGGGGAACTGAGGGTACCTGCTCCTTTTCTCCAGTCATGTCTCCTGGCAGCTCCTGGTTGTCATAGAGTGTATGGATGCTGTGGAACAATATTTTTGCAATATTATGTAATACACATATTACATAATAATATATGTAATGCAATATTATGTAATACACACTATGACTATGTGTTACTCTCATTGACTAATAAGCTGAATGACTGATAGCTGGGCAGGAAGAGATTGAATGCTAGAGCCAGACTAGGAGAATTCTGGGAAGAGGAATGGTGGAGTCAGAGAGTCACCTGCAAACACAGAGAAGCAAGATGAGAATGCAGTACTGGGAAAAGGTACCAAGCTATGTGGCTAAGCATAGATAAGAATTATGGTTTCATTTAAGTGTAAGAGTTAGCTAGTAGCAAGCCTGAGCTATCGGCTGAGCATAAATAATTCATACGCAGCCTCTAAGTCAGTTATTTTGGACTGGGTGGTCAGTTACATATGGATCCAGTGGCATCAGTTCTTCTGTTACTCAAAAAGCCTGGAGCCTCCTTGTCTTCAGAGTAGACAGCCAGTCCAGGCATCAAAAGACAAGACTAAGCACTGGGCAGAGTTCTCAGAACACAGGTACTTGGTGAGAACCCAGAATCCCAGGCTATTTCTTGCTTCTTCATATGGATGGGGAGAGAATGGCCCAGTTTTGAGTGTGGTTTGCCCAGTGATGCAGCTAGAGACAGAGCTGTTTGAACGGGAGGGGAAATGTCTCAATGCCTTCTGGCTACCTTTCCAGTGGATCTTGGAGCTTCATAATTGAGCCATTAGGATACTGCAAGAAAGGTCGGCCATCACACCTGACCTAGTTACACAGAGAGGCTGCCTTCATGTTCCCAGCATCAGTAGCAATCATTATGTCCCCATGCCCAGAGTTTTGGCACTGACCCACAGCATGGGAAATAGTGGTCAAAGAGGTAAAGATACAAGGGCCTTCCCAAGCTTAGCACAGCCATCTTGTCCTTGACAGCCCAAATACAGCTCTGCAAGCCTGTTAGCTTCTTGTAGACAGGCAGGATGAGCAGGGAGGAGAGATGAGGCCATCCCAGGTTTCCCTCCTCCCCTCTGTTGAGCTATCACCCAAGGCCTGGGGATGATTTGTTTGCCCACAAATCCAAATAAGATGACAAGCAAATCATCAGACTGGCTGAGAATGACTTGTTAATTAGGAAATAAAATCAGGGCCGGGACACACAGAGCTGTTTGTGGGTTTGTGGGAGTTTGCTTTGCTTTATTGAGTGGGTGGCTCTTGCCATCTCTGTAATACAGCTGCTAAACAGAGAAAGTGCTGGAGCTCATTTGGCTTCAGCCCAAAGTGAGGACCAGAGGGAATGAGCATGTCCGCTCTGGAAAGAGGGCAGAGCGGCTCCTGTCTGCAAACCAGGACTCAATTATCTTGGCCAACATTTTAGTCCAGGCCACCACCACCACCGTGAGCCCTCAGGTGCTATGCTGTGCACCCCTACCCTGAGCCCCCTTCTCTGTCTATGGCCCCCTGAGAATCCATGTGCGGATGGGCTCTGTGGGGAAACAGACAACTGCAATCCTCTCAGAACAACTACAATATACAATTAGATATAACTGCTGTGCTTGAGTCTGGAGTGTCCTCTATAGGCTCCTGTTTGAACACTGATCCCAGGCTTTGGGGCCTTTAAGAAGGTGTGAGAGCTGGCTGGTGGTAGCCTATCCCTAGGCAGGCCTTTGGTCCCCTCTGCTCTCTAGCCTGTTATGATAGGAACAGCCACTGCCTTCTGCCACGCAACGTTCAGCCATGCACTGAAACCCTTTGAGACCTTGAGCCAGGAATAAATCCTAAATTGTTTTTGTTAGCTCACTGGTCACAGTTATACAGCTATGAACTAAGACATAATGAATAAGAAAACTTAAAAAGCTGATAAACCACAAACATTAGAAAGTCCATAAAAATTAACACAATGCTATTCCTGGAGACATCTTGCTTCTAGACTAGGTTAGCAGACCATTGGTCATGCCATGCACCTTGGGGTCTCAGCCCTGTGTTCTCAGATGTGTCTTTTTCTGCAGAAGCACTTTGAGTATAACTCTTGTTTCTTTCAGCAAAAGCACTGTTGACTTTAAAAGTTATGAAACGTGCCGTTTTATACTCAGTACACACCATTTCATTTGCAATCAGAATTTTCCCTGACCCTCATCAAAGTGTTCTCCCCACCTTCTCCATAGAAAAGTGGCATCATAAGAGCCTTGTCCTGGAAAGGGGCCACCAAAGGTGTCACTTCTAGAAGCAAGAGCTGTGATGTCACCAGGAATCGATCAAGTGCATTTTCTCTCCCTCTCCTTCTCTCTATCTTGAGGTACCTGCAGAGCAGACCCTCAGATTGTGGGTGGGAAAAGCCCCTGCCTACCATCCACCCCCATCAGAGCCTAGCGACTGAGCTCTGGGCCACCCAGCTAGTCTGTCTCCGGTGTGGCTGCATCTGCTTTGCTGGGGACTTTGCAAAGACAGAAGGGAAGTGCCAAGGAGAGGGAAAAGCCGCTGGAGACTGGCCGCTAATAAAGTTGATTAGCCTGTCAAGTCTCTCCTGCTTCATCACTGACAGCTTGTGGCCTCACTTTGATTTATCAGCGCCACACCCACCTGAGTCAGGAAAGAAGATTAGCCCAAATTAAAGCTCTGGTGACTCAAGAGAGCTGAGGCTTGACAGCAGGGAGGAGAGGATTAGAGGCAGGCTGGGGTGGGACAGCAAGCAGGTGACAAGGGAGGGTGGGATGATGACAAGAACAGTGTGCCTCCCAGGACCCTGAGAGGCAATCCTGAGGGCAGACTTCCCTCTCTTCAACCAGCAAGGAGGGAGGATGTCTGTTTTTTTCTGGCCAGGTGAGAGAGCTCATCAATAATGCTTGTGGGGATTGTGTGTGGCCCTGAGTCTCAGGGGAGTAATAAATCTTAACCAAGGGCCATCTCTTGGATCCCTGGCAATGTGAGCAAATTTGTCTTCAATAGAAAATAACCTCTGCCCTGTTGCCTTCCACAGAGGTACTGGCTGGAGCTAGCTATGGGTTGGCCAGAGCAAATGTCCTTGAGGGACACTTTGCAATCCTGCTGCAGATTCCAAAACACATTTAAAAGCTGTTGCTGGTTTCTTACAGTCCTCAGATTTGCCACTTAGTGGCCAAACTTTGCCAACTTGACCCCATGCCTTCTGGGTTCCTCTGAGAGTGCAAAGTGTAAAGACCTATCCAAACATTTGAGTGAGCACAGATAGTGAGCTTCAGGGAGCACAGACAGTGAGTGCCAGTTCACTGGGGATGCTTAAGTGTGTTCTGGGAAAACACCCAGAGTCAAGTGAACACCAGGAACAGCCAACTGAGGGTCCCCCATACTAAACCAGGCATATGAATACCCAATGAAATGACTGTTTAATTGGAGACTGAATTTAGATGTTCCTACCACATACCCAAGAACCAGAACCCACCAGCCTGACTTTGATGGCAGGTCATCCTTGATACCAGTTCACATCATTGTGTGACTAGTCTTGGGGGTGCAGCAGACCCTTGGAAATGCTGCCAAGTAAGTGAGGCCTGACCAGGTGGAAGACAGGTTCTTAGATAGCAGTGGTCAGAAGCAGCTTCTAAGAACTTAGGACCCTACAGCCAAGCTCTTGGATCTTCTACTAAATGTCTTCCTGATATCTCTGCCAGGGTGTCAGATAAGGATCTTAAACATTCAGCATCCAGAAAGACTCAATTCCTTTCCAGCCTTCCTTATCTCAAGGTTGGACAAGGCATCCAGCAGTCAACCACCGAAGCAAAAACCCATAAAGATCTTTGAATCTTTCTATTCTTCCCTTTCCCAACCTAACATCTGATCCCATTAACTCTCTCTTCAGAATGTATCCCAGATCCTCGCACTTGGTCCAGGCTCTCTGCCCCACCCCCTTTCAGTTGTCAGTCATCTCACCTGAGCTATAGCATGGTTTTCTGAGCCTCATCTCAGCTGCTACACTGCCACATCACCCACCCTGACAGTCGTTTGTGTGTGCAGCGGCCAGAACAATCTTTCACAACACAAACCAAAGCAACGGCTCCCACCAGTGTCTCATTTCAAAACTGTGAGTTTCTGCAGCACACTCCCCCAGCTCACACTACTCTCTTTACCCATCTCAACAGTACACTCCTCTAACCCACTGCCCTCTGGTCCTCCAAACTGTCTTCTCTGTTCTTCTAACCAAATTTGCTTCTATCTAGGGTCTTAGTATTTGTAGGTTCCTCTGCTTTGGAGAGATCCCCCCAGATCTCTAAGTAACTGAGCTGCCTCCTCTATCACTTAAATCTGAGCCTTGTGCCCCTCCCCTGCCCCTCCCTCCATTTTTTTTTTTTTTGCTTAAATGCAATTTCAAACTCTAGTAGCCCTTGAGAAACTTTGCTTGTGGCCCCTTTATTGTGTGATATTATGTTTACTTGCTCAGTTTTCTGCTTCTTCCTACTAGAATGTAAGCTGAATTCCCCAGGACCCAGTAACAGTGCTGAGCACACAGTTGCTACTCTATTTAGTGGATGGGCGGACATAATCTATGAGGCAGAACACTGATGTGAAAGCCGCCTGGCCACACCCCCTTTTTAAAAAAGAGCTCGGACCTTTGCTTTGAGCTGAACTTGACTTTGGAGGCAGAAGAGTCCTGGTTCTGGCCAAGACCACACATGCCATGGGTAAGGCTAGGCCTTCTGCCTGAGCAAGACCGCGGCTCCCTCCCCCCCCCCCCCGCTGACTCTTAACCTGGCCAGGCTTTTCCATTTCACAGATTTTGTTTCCATCTATTTCCCACCCACCTTATATAATGAGACTTTGCTTTGGATTTGGATTCCCAAACCCAGACTGCAATTTAGAAGCTGGTTTGCCTGTCTGTAAAGACAGACTGGGCTTGAAAAACTCAGATTGCAAAAACAGCCAGGAAGTCGAGTTTTCATCAGAGAAGATGAAAGTCATTGTATTGATTGGGGCAGGGGTAGGAGGGGTGAGGGGGAGAGCAAAACAGCCAGGAGCTCCAATTCCTATATGATTATAATCAACTCAGGGTTAGCTTCTGCTTCATTACACTGGGGAAAACTGAAAGAGCCGACGTACCCCACCCCCACCATCTAACACACCTGCAGGTGATAGTGCTGGCTTTGCACATCATTTTTTAAAAAACTCTTTTCCTTATTAAACTTGCACTGGGCAAATCTCCATTGGCCTATTGATTCGGGTATTAGGCTGTGTATCAAACATATGAAAATACAAATTGTTGTTTCAGAGAGAAATGACTGTCTTATATTGTTTCTGTCTCCAGGGCTCTGAATATTCCCTGGGGTTCCCAGGCTGAATAGAATCAGAATAGAGCCTCTTCTGGGCAGATGTGAAGTGAGGAGTTTCTCCAGGTAGATTTGAAGCCACCTCCTGCTGTTACTGCCAGGGGGCCAGTAACAGGACAAAGATTTTCTATTTACTCTTTATAAACTGTACGTTTACTATAGAGAGGAACCTACATAAAAGCAATCCGGGTATGCTGACTCAGCAATTCAGTGCCAGCATAAGACTGTGAGTGGAATCCCTCTTTGGATTAACTAGCCCTGGCTGGTTGGTGTAAAACCAGCATGTCACTTATCATTATCAGTCACAGAGGCTGCAGCTCAAGGTTAACTGAAACGAGAGCAATCTCAGACAAGTTATTTATGTGTGTGGCAAGACCTTGCTCGACACCAGGCAATACCAGGCAGCGAGGTAAGGGTTGTGCTGTGCTGTGGCTGCCCACAATGGTAGTGACAATTCTGGAGAGCAGGCTTGGGCAGGGGACTTGGAAATCATAGTTTTCTTGGACTTGAAGTTCAGGGCAGTAAGTTGAGATTTCCTGGGCTGCAGGATCAAGTTGTAGACATAGCCACAAGGTCAAGGTCACGAGCTATGCATACCTCAGATCTTGGCTTCTCAGCATGTGGGCAGCTTTCTTGTTTCTATGAGTCTGAGTCATTAGACAGTAGAACTGTGTCTAGCTATTTATGCCTATTGTCTTCTGGCTCTGAGAAGTTCTACCGCCATCAAGGTCTCGGTCATCCTTGACTTGCTCAAGAAAGCTTTTTAGCAACCTCCACCCCTGCCCCCCATATTCCCAGAGAACTTTTGTTTTTGACCTCTTCCATGGTTATTCTGAAGTCTTTGAACAATGGCAATAATGATTGATGTTCATACAGTGCACATGGAATTTGCTAACCATATACTCTCCACCAGGAGTTTTACACATTGCCTGATTCAGTCCTCGCTCTGCCATAGCGAAGCACTGTCATTATTCTTACTTTGTGAGAAGGAAACTGAAGCACAATGGCTATACAAGTTAGGTTGCCTGCTCAAGAAACAAATAGATGCTGTCCCTCTGGCTCCTGAATATTCAAAGGAGATTTTGAACATAGACATTCTGGTTCCATAAATGCGCCTAAACTTCATTTTTTTACATCTATTCTTCATGCTTATCAACCTAGGTTTCTGGAGGAATGACCTTGGTAGCTCCTTTCTTTCCCATGGTGCCTAGGTATTTCTGTTATTTTATTTCTGGAAGAGTCTTGCTATATAGTCCAGGCTGGCTTTGACCTTGTGACTCTATTACTTCAGCTTCCTAAATGTAAGGTTATGTGTACCACACCTGGATGCTTAGTTGAACTTAGGCAAGCTGTGTCTGAACTGAGTGTCTGGAGTGGTAACTCACACCCTGAGATAGAGATGGAGTTGTTTATATCAAACCTTCTCTCTGCCGGGCTCATCTTTCCCTGCATTGAGACTAATAGCTCATGTAAACAATATTAATCTTTTGGAAGAGGCAGCTGCCTCAGCAGAGGGACTGCAAAGATCTCAGCTCAGGATCTGAGTGTACAGATGAGCAGACTGCTGCATCGTGGCCTGGCATGGCCCCTCTGCAACCTTATTCCATTTGTCATCCATGGGGCTGTGGTTTGTCTCTGTTTAAAACATGGTTTTAGTACTGGGGCTTGGGGAAGGAACTTGATGCTTTTATTGGGGCTAATCAGGCAGAGTTACAAGCTCTAGGTGACAGCAGAAGGTCACAGGCCTTCTTCCTAAAGGGTTAAGTAATGGGTGAGTGACAGAAATCCAACCTGACCCAGCTTAGATGCAAAGATGCTCTGTATCCTGAAACTGGAGGCCAAAGAGAGGCCTTCAGAGGCATGAACAGAGCGGCTGTCTCTCTATCTCCATACCTTTCCCTACTCTCTCATCTCTTGGTTTCTCTGCATATTAGCCTCAAGTTCTCTTGCCATTCATTAGCGGTCTCTTTTCTTGCAGATCTGAGAGAACTGGCATTGCCTTATCTAGCTCTAGGCTTAGTGTCTTGTAACTTATATCTTAAATTTGCATCTTAGTATCTTAGTTCTTTCCAGCAACATGGAAAGAAAGAGCATGTCTCTGGCTAGATAGGAGGAAAAGGAAATCCATGAATGGTACTGACTGGCTGATCTCTCCTCATGCAGCCATCCTGAGGCACTGAGAGTTGTCTGTTGGGGAGGAGACAGTGAGTAGTGAGGCCTATGCCTCTGACCATTGTTTAGCCCACCAGGGAGGATAGGGTGGTTGGTGGGACTGGTGAGTTCTCCAGGTAAAGGGCATCGCTATTGCAGGTGAGAAGGTAGTTGGACAAAGTCAACTGGTGTCCTTTGCAGGCCCAAATGGTGAGGATTCCAGAGGGACCACACAGCTTTGGTCCTAACATGTGCGACCTCAGCCCTGCCAATTTGGTCTGGGTTGCTAGAGCCTTTAGTTAAGGGATACTGTAGCAGTTATCAATAGTTCCTTTGGCCTTTAGTGGGAGACTTTGGGCCTTCTCCATCTTCCTCACCCTCTAAACATGTCAAGAACCTTCCAGACTTCCACCAGGTGCTCAGTATGTGAGGAAAACCTTAGGTTAAGTTTTTTTTTTTAATTGAAATGATTTTGTAGGTTCACAGGCATTGTAAGGAATAAGCCAGAAGGATCATGTACATGACTTCCTCCAGTGGCAACATATTAGGCAACAACACATGCAGGGCATTGGTGGTAATACAAGTTAAGTAAAAACTCTTGAGTTTAGATTTTGTTTCCTTGTTGTTCATGTTATCTCCATCTGAAAAGCTGTAATGCAAAGATGAAATGACTTATCACTACAACCCAACTATAAAAATTGCCAAGAAACTTCACTTAAACTTGGAAACAAAAAAATATGAGTAATCTAGGAAGTGACCAAACAGGCTGCACTGAATGTTATGGTTTTGTTATGGAATGTTCCCATGGTCTCCTATGTTTGACCATGTGGTCATAGCTAGGAGCACTGTTTTGAGTGACATGGACCTTTAAAATTATGCCCACTTAGCAGAGTAGGTTGCAGAGAGGGGTTTTGAAGCTGTGTCCTCTTCAGGTTCTAGTGCTGTTTCTCTACACTTCCTGATCTGCTCAGCTGCCAGCAGCTGTGCTGGAGGCTCCGACTGTCACAGACCGAGCTGTTCTTGACCCCATGCCTTCCTTGGCACGATGGATCAAACTTCTAGAACCACAAGCTGAAGTAAACCCCTACTTACAGTTGCTTTGTAGGGTGTCTCGTCATGACAACGAGAAAAACACTAACAGAAAATTGGTGTGGGGAAGTGGACTTGAGGCTGTGAGGAACTTAATCCCATAATTCATGATGGAACTGCATGGTGAAGTTTAGTACTATAGACTACTAAAAGCCTAGGGGGCAGGAAGCAGAGCTCAGGAGGCCACAGAGAACCCAGAAAACCAGAATGCCAATGGAAATGTGGACAGTGACTGTCTTGCCCATGAGATTTCACAGGAGAACAAAAACTTATGGGAAAGTATCCTTGAAACTCTTCATGTTATATTCCAGCTAATGACCTAGCTACAAAAAAGCCTGCATTCTAAAAATCTGAGTGAGGCTGAATTCAAAAGAAATGAATTAAATTGCTTGGTGAAAGGAATTTCTAGACAGTATAGCATTCAGGCTGTGGCAGGGTTGTTGCTCACTGAACTTAAATAGATTTATATCGCTAATTCAGAGCAAAAGGCAGAGTAGGAAGATAATGAAAAAAAATATGCAGTTTGACAAGAAAAGGAGTGTGGGCAGTTAAAGTTGCCAACATGGAAGGCGCAGAGCTGTCAGTGAATGGCTGTAATTGTCAAGGGACCAGTGCCAGTGTGAACAAGTAATATGGTAGAACAGGAAAAGTGCCTCAAGGGCAAGAAAGACCCAACCATCAAAGACTCTAGGGCCTAAAAATGCAAAGTCACTGGAAAAAACTGTCATTTAAGAGGAGTGTGCTTAGGGAAAAAGTGGAGAGGGGTCTGGACTGAGTGCCACTAAAGGAGCACCCTGTTTGAACCTGGCCTTTAGGTAAATGTTTTCCCAGGTTCAGCCAGGCAGACAAGACACACAACTATAGTAAAGTGGGGCATGGGGAGGGGGGTGTGGGGGGGCGGGGGACTGGATCCATCTTAAGCTAACAGAAGAATTTGGCATCATCCATACAGAATTGATTTTTCAGGATGAGGAATACAAGGGTAACAGGATACTGAGACTTGCATCATGGGTCAAGAACCTTTAGCACTGTCCAAGCTAGCAGAAGTGAGTCACTGGGGACAGGTTTTGAGGTGACTGCTACTGACTCTGACTGAGCCATTCTCACTGTATGGATCTCTCCACCATGCCCTCTCCACAAAAATAATCTAATCCATAGCTAAAAGGAACCTATCCTCCCTTAGGTGGCTGCTACCAGGTATTTTGTCAAAGCTGCAAGAAAAATAATTACTATACTAAGGAACTACATGTTGGTAAAAGTGACAGAAGGTCGGAAACCCTGTTTTGGTTTGGAAACCAATGAGCTTGGAGTTAAACCACTCTTGCTTAGCTCACTCTGACATCCAAATTTCCCTCTTCTGGAAGTATTATCCAAATTAATTATTACTGTCTGATGAAGATTCTATGGATTCAGAACGAATGCCAGTCAGCCATGGCTCGGGGCCCGCTGTCCACATGTAAACCTTCTAGTTGTTGGACTGCAGCAAGTTCTGGGACTTTCGGAAGATAGCACAAGGCATCTGAGGTTCCAGAAGGACTCTTGAGGGGGCTGAAGTTAAAAACTATTTCAAATTGAGTATGGGCTCATTTTGATATTTTAGCAACAATCCAACAATACCAGTTCACACTGGCTGCAAGTCTAACCTGCCCACCCTCCCTCAACTTTGTACTCTTGCTGGCTCAGTTTTAACCTTATACATGTCAGCAGCCAGATATGTGCCTCAGTTATAGCTGGACCTGGCCAGATGTATGGCCTGATTATTATTAGACATGGTATTCAACACTTTACAGAAGGTTCTGCAATGTTGTTGAATTGCTGTCTACATGGCCAGTCCTGTCAGTGGCCAGAAACCATCTCTGGTCACATGAAGCAGTGGCAATTTTTCTCCCTCCTCTGAATTCTTATGTAACACAGACCAGACAATCGCATCAGCCAAAATGAAGTACAAAGAGTCAAACACAACATCCCAGTGCCGGGAGGCCAGCCTGACTGCCTGTCTCTCTGCTTTCTTTCCTCCCTCTGCCCTCCCTCCTTCCTGCTCTTCTTTCCTTCCTTTCATTTTTACATTTTCTTTAATGACATATATATGCATATATATATACATATACATATACATATACATATACATATATATTCCTAAGCAGTGGGGATGGACAGTAAATCAGACTAAAGGGTAACTGACCACATGGAGCAATCTGAAAAGAGCAGGCCTCTTATGGAATGCTTCCTCCATGAGGTGGGCCTTGTTGAATGCATGCGCTCAGATGTCAGGAACAAAGAATAGTGAGGCCTGGGGGCACACTAGTAGTGGCCATAGAATAGAGCTGGGAGGAAAGGAAGACTGTGAAACTAGTTCACCTCTCCAGGACAGTTTGCCCTGGGAATCATGAGGCTGTAAAGAGAAAGAGAGGCACATATACAAAACAGTTGTGACTCTTGTTGCACATGTGAACAGCTGTCAGATAATGTTATTTGTACTCTAATGGGCTAAATATGGGAAGAGTTATGGGTAGGTGGGGCAGAAAAGAAAGATGAGGAATGGGCAACTATGTAGTGGATGAACCAGAAAGAACATGCGGCCCAGACTGGGATGGCCCTCGGTACCCTGAAAAGGAAGATACAGAACTGTTCAGTTTTGGAGCAAACAAGTGATGGAATCAGAGCTGTCCACAAGCACAGGTCCTGGATGGCATGAGGAGTGGCTGGGCAGAGCAGAGCCATTGGAAAAGGAGACCCATGGGAGACTGATGAGACAGGTCCAGTGCTCAGACTGTTGGTGAAGAGGTAAGGCATGAAGCAGAGGCCTGCAGAGGCTGAGGTAGATGACTCACTGTATGCAGGAGACAGAGACCGGATAAAAAGGAGAGCATGGGGTATCTTCAATTTACAGCTTGAAGTATAGAGTGAACTGTGACACACATCAGGATTAGGAACATTGACTGACCCAACATTGTTGGGTGAACAGGCAGGCAGGATGCTGGTGATACACAGTGGGAGTCTAGGAGCACTCCTAGGCTTGGGGACTTGGAAGTACTCCCCAGGCCTCTGGGTGGGATGTTCTACGGATATCTATTAATTGGCTGGGACCAGAGAGGTAGCACTCACTAGTCACAGGACAAATGTGGGATGGGGGCCAGAGTTGAAGCCAAGAGGCGGAGTAGGACAGAGAAGAGGTACAGTCTCTGCAGCTTCAAAACAACAAGCATGCTTTCCAGTGCTCCAAGCTGGGGTTCTGTGACCTCCTCTGGGTTGCCCCAAGCTGGGGTGCTTGGGGTGCTGTGACCTCCACTGGGGTGCAAGCTAGGGTTCTGTGACCTCCACTGGAATGTTCCAAGCTGGGGTGCTGTGACCTTCACTGGGGGTCATGAGTCCTTTTCTCCAAGACTATGTCCAGAAAAATGTATGTCTTCTGTCCCTTCTTGATGTCCCCAGCCTCCCAGAAACAACTAATGTCTCAGTGGGCCCAGCAAATGTTCATCCACGACACTACAGCTACTGCTACAAGAGCATATGGCCACATCTTTAATCTTATTTGGTTTCTTCTCCTCCCACCCCACCCCCGCCCTTTTTTGTTTGTTTCTGCAGGCCGACCCTGAAGGGAGCAGATGGCAGTAAGAAAGGGCAGATCAATGCTGAGGACAGTAGCCTGCTTTGCCCTTGAATTTTCAGATAAATGTTCTCTGTTCTTCCAAAGTAATTGTTAGAAGCTAGCTTAAGGCTAATTATTTGTGTGTCCCAAATGTCCCTTGGGAGTTAAGCTTGTTTATAGCTGGATTTCTAGCTCCTGTCAAAAGCCACGCCACTGCACACACCCAAAATGTATGTATTTGCTTAGGCAATACGAGTGCATGCCAGTCAGGTGTTAGATGCTTTTCTGGGGCTCTGGAAATTCAGCAATCAACCAAACAAAGCTGTGTCCTCATAATGACAGCCACTTCTTTGTTTTGTTTCAATTTTTGCTAGGTAGATGGAATCTACCTGCCACAGGGCCCTGCTGTGTATCTTAAACCCAGCATCCTCCTGCCTGAAGCACTTAGTGAGGGGATTATAAGTGTGCACTACCACACCCAGCTGACAATTGCTGTCTAGGTGTTGGGCATGTAGTGCAGGGGTGAGCAATCAGACACATGCCTACCTTCCAAGGGATTTCCATTCTTAAAGGTACACAGTATCTTATCAGGCCAGCAAGTCCGTTAGGATACTTGTTTACAAGCCATAAAACACAGCCGGTTACTGCAAGCAAATGATTTACTGGGAGGTGGGCAAAGCAGAAGAACAAGACCCACATGCACTGCTAGGCCTAGCACAGCACCTCTGGCTCCTTTCCCTTTAGAAAGCCTGGTTGCATGGTAAACACACAAAACTGAAGCCTGGGCACTCTGAACTTGACTCCTGTGAGGTCCTTGAATCTCCATGTCTTTTGGGGAAGGCTGGCGTCTGTAACCACAAACTGTCAACTGGTATGGAGCAGTCAGCTGGACCAGGCAGGAGGAGTTTGGGGGGTGGGGCGGGACAGGACAACACGGGACTGACAAGGAAGATGTAGGAAAGCAACATTCTTACCTGATTCACTTCAAGATGGGAAAGTAAGGGTTTTATATTTAAAATACAGTTGGAATTAAAGGAGAAATTTAGTTATGGGAGAGAAAAATCCAGCTGCTTTGTGTTACGCTTTGTACAGCAGTTGTCTTGAGGGACCAACAGTGTGGGTGATGATTGGCCTCTTCATCAGACTATTCTGGGATGGGATGAAGACTGAATTAAATTGCTTAATTTGAAAAGAAAGTTGACATATAGGAAAACAAACCTCTTTCATCTGGTGTGTTTGAATGTCCTCTCCTTGTTCCCCATTTAAGGAAGAAGACTTTAAAGCAAAACAAAGCAAACAGAAAAAAACCCAAAACCCTATAAAGTATAACATTATCTGTAGGATTTTTGAGGGTGTTTTTAAAGTCAGATTAAGGAAGTTCCCTCTATCACTAGCTTACCAAGGCTTTCTTTTTATTTTATTTTTATTTGGGGGGCTCTTCTTTTTAAATCATAGATTGATAATATTTTTTATTTAAAAAATCTTTTATTCTTTAAAAGGTTCACAAATGTTTTGATCATATTTACTCTTCTCCGACTCTTCCCAGATCTACCCTCCTTCCACACCCACCCGACTTCGTGCCCTTCTCCTGATCCCCATCAATACAAATCTGTGCTGCCCAAATATTCTTTTTCTTTTATTTTATTAGTTCAAGTTAGGAACAAGCTTGCATCAGATGTCAATCCCTTCTCCTTCTCCCTCTCCCTCCCCCCTGACATCACACCTGCCCCTGGCCATCCCCCCCTCCACTCCCCAGGCAGGTTAAGGCCCTCAAAAGGGGCTCCCCAAAGTCTACCACATCATCCTGGGCCAGGCCTAGGCCCTTCCCCGTGTGTCCAGGTCAAGAGAGCATCCCTTCACATGGGATGGGCTCTCAAATCCCTTCTTTTTTTTTTTAAGACCTTACATATTTAATACAGTGCATTATCCCTGTACAAATGGAAAAAAAATTAAGTTCAACATTTCTAGACCAACATGGCTGTTGATTTTTGTACAATGCCAACTCAGCATGGTAAACTGGGATACTTTTTTTCCAAAGTTGACAGCACAGCTAAAGTTTCCAAAAATTCAAATTATATATGTATATATATATATATATATATTATATATAAAAGACCAATAATGGCAGTATGTTATGCATCAATAGCAGCAACAGCTTTTCCAGGTTCTGCAGTCATTTGAACAAAATTGTAGAGACATCCAGCACTCTCCATTTAAAAAAAAAAGTAAAAAACAAAATCCCAGAAAAACAGCACAGTTCTGTTACTCTTGTGGTACCTGGCACCATTTTTTTTTTAAATTAGCTTCTCAATCATCATCTGGAAGGAAACCATTCTGAGCAACATCATTAAGAACAGCTCTGAAAAAGCATGGTCACTACTATGTATCGTAAAGCAGGTCCACATATGAGTGAGTAATTTCATGTTTGTCTTTTTGTGACTGGGTTACCTTGCTCAGAATGGTTTCTTCGAGTTCCATCCATTTTCCTGCAAATTTCAAGACTCCATTGTTTTTTTTTTTTTTCTGCTGAGTAGTATTCCATTGTGTAAATGTACCACATTTTCTCTATCCATTCTTCAGTTGATAGGGCCCAAATGGTTTCTTCTCCACTTTGTTAATTAACTTTTTTTAATTACAACACCCATTCTCAAATACTGAACCAGCCTTGCATTCCTGGGGCAAACAACATGACTGTAATTCATCTTCTTTGTATATGTTCTCAGGTTCTCCTCATAAGTCATATCTTGGCAAGGATTTTTGTGTCTATTTTCATGAAAGACACTGGTCTTTGTAATTTTTTTTTTCCTGGATTTGGTGTCAATGAAATGCTGGCCTTAAAGAGTTTGTCAAGAGTGTTTCCCTGTGTTTCCTATCATAATCTAGAGAGAATGCCATCTTTAAATATGTGGAGGAATTTGCCAAGGGTTCATCTGAGCCCGCAGTTTCCTTTTTCAGAAGTCTCGGCTGCAATTTTGTATGGTTGGGGGTGAGGATACTTAGGCCATCTAGTCAAATCATTTACTAGTCTTTGAGTTTCAAGGCAATGATTTCACCTAAGCTGTTGGATATGTGTGTGTGGGTAGTGTATCATATCTCCTCCTTAACTCTTATTGTCATTGCGATCTGTAAAAACAAACAAACCAAAAAACAAAAACAAAATCACCCTTTCTTCCCAAATGATGCTAATTTGTATATTTCCTACTTCTGTGAAAGTCTAGCTAAAGACTTATCAGTCTTATTGATCTTTTCAAAGGACTAACTTCTGTTTTCATTGATTTCTCCATTTTTCTGTTTTTAATATCATTGATTTCCAGTCTTTTTCTTTTTCTGTTTGCTTTTTATTTTTCTCTTCTTTAGTGTTTTTGTTTAAAGTAAAAATGCTATGCTATTGATACAAAGCTACTGGTTTTTTAAATATAGATATTTATTGTCATAATCCCTGCCTGATGATTTTTAACTATATAATATGTATTTGATGTATGGTATTTTACATTTATTTAATTCTTTGCTCAACTACTCGCTAATTTCCCTTGAGCTTTCCTTTGGACTTACCGACAATTTCCGAGTGTTCTGTGAATGTAGCAGCATTTGAGGAGAACTCATCTACCCCAGATACCTTTGTTGAGAACCACTGATAAAGTTTACCAGCAGAGTATGGAAGGCCTCCACACTGTACAGTGGTCCTTTTTACATTCCCAAAGGCTAGAGGGTGTTGTCTGCCACAGTACCTCAGAGTCTGACAAATAGAAATACTTACAAAAAATCTTGGACAAGGGGACCCATAGCATTTTGCCACTCTTGAACATATAGACTCACAGTAAGTACTGGAAGTACTCTTAGATAGAAAATTTCAGTGGGCTCCAGTGGCCCCAGCTGGTGATGGGTCACAGTGAAACAAGGCAAGTTTCTGAACCTCTCTGGGCATCACTTCCCTGCATTGTGGAGGTAAGTGTGCTTATCATGGCAGTACAGATAAAAGAGAAGGGCTTATCAATGGGGCTTTGTCACATGACCATCCTGTCCTTCTGCCAGTGATGCTCTCAGTCCCCTTCTGAGTGAGGCAAGTCCCCATAGTATGGCAAGAGGCTCTGTTGAAATTGGGGTAAGCACCACCCTCCCTGCTGCTTTGCTTGTCTGCCATGTTTGTCTTGCTTCTCTTCTTCCTAGCCAATGTCCAGCATTGTCTTGTCAAGAGCCCCTCAGACAGATGATCTGTCCCTGCTGAACTTCTGGAATGAGAGCTAGAGCTAGTGTCTTCAGCCTGCTTCGGATTTTCTCTGAAGGGTATGCGTGTACTTGGAGCCAAGCACACTAATGGACACAGGAGTTACTGTAGGATACTTATGACCACCAAGTGAATGAAATGTCCCCTATAGGATCCTGTATTTCAATACTTGGTCCCCAGCGGGGAGCACTGCTTTGGAAGGTTGTGGAACCTTCCAAAGGACTGTGGCTAGATAGGAGCAGTAGGTCACTGGGATCACCCTTGAAGGTCAGAACTGCCTCTGGTCCTATCCCAAAGCCTTTGCTGTGTGGCTTCCCCATACAAGAGGAGCCTTCTCCACACATTCTGTTGCACAAACCCTACCATGCCTTCTCCACCAAGATGGACTACATCTCTGAAAAGTGAGGCAAATTAGACCCTTGCTCCTTTAAATAGCTTCTGCCAGGTAACAGTGATGACAAAATCAATATGCTATGTTTGTGGAAATTCCTCAAGGGCCAACAAACTGGACAATACCTTGACCGTGAAGAGAACACTCAGGAAGTAGTTGTTCATGACCATTTTTTTCTTTCATGTGCAAAATTAGCATAGGCCAAAACTATTGCTGTTCTTTGATCCATCCAGGACCTTGCTGTGTCCAGCAATACTCTGTGCAGTAGGACTGTAGGAACAGTGGGCATTGACAGACCGGGCCTAGCTCCTCTTGTACCCTAGCTCTCCCCTGGTCATTGAGGCCTTCCTCCATGATCATAGCCCTTCCCATGCTCAAAAAGAACTAGTGACTGCAGGAGGGAAGAATGGATGGCTTGAGCCGAAACCAAGGGCCCCATCTTGCAGAGAAAGTGAGGCTGTGGTCCACTCCACACCCTTGAAAAACAGGGATGCTTCAAAGGGAAGTTTATCCAGGAGTCCCTGTCCCTGTCCCCGCCTCCGTCATGCCCCCTCCCTGTGACCCCTCTTCTCCCCCCACCCCTTCTAGGTGCAGAGCCATGGCATCATGTCTGAGCCTCTCTTCTCCCTCGGCCTCTGCAGTGTCTGCACAAAATGCTCTGCTTTTGATCATCCCTCCTCAAACCGAGCATCATTGTCCTGCTTCTGCCTCTTTTTAATAAAAGAGGAATGAGGAAGGCTTGTTCTTGTACATGCAAAATTAACACAAATCAAAACTGTTGCTGTTCTTTGATCCGTCCTGTATTCTGCTCTGTCAGCCTTCTTATTTCCCCACCGAGGGTGTTCGGCTCAGGGAGGATTACACGGGAGGGAAACCGCTTACCACTTCCCATTTGATTAACACAATTTAAAGCTGCAATAATGTTCAGGGAAGTTCATTATGGGGGAAATGTTCTAATGTGGGCTGCCATGGTGTCTGGGGACTGGGGCTTTTTATTTAAAACGCAATCAAGCCCCAACAGTGAGGGGATCTGCGAAATCCACCTAAGCTGGAGACAGCAGAATTGCCATTTAATGTAGGCAGACAAAGATCCCTTCCTTTTGTACAGCTTTTGACAATTTATTCATACTGTTCACAAATACTTCGTGTAGCTTGTTAACGTTCAAAACCCTGAGAGGCAAAACCGTTCCCTGGAGGTGCTTAGAGCCCAGGAGGAAAGAATGACCATCTGGAGGAGTGCATGCCTCTCAGACACCAGGATGTCATAGGCTGTGTGAGAGCAGGTACTAGGATACCTGACTGGGAAATCAGGGAAGACCACCCTGAGGAGGTAACATATGAGTCAAGATCCAATCTGCTAATAAGGGACAGCCAGAGTGTTACAGGCAGGGAGACATTGTGTACAGCAGTGGGTGGGCAGTCTGCCTGTCAGAGGGAGATGGCATAGGGCCTGTGTGCCTTGGCCAATGCAGGAAGTTGCATAGGACCTAGCTTCAGTCAGTGTAGGTGGTGGGTTGCCCTAGGGCCAAAGAACAATGAAAAATGTGTGGCCTTTAGCTAAGAGCATCCCTACTTCTCAGCCCCTCCCAAACAGGAAAATAAGGGCCAGGAAGGCTTGGCCTTGACCTGTCACCCTGAATCTTCTCAGGTGACTCTGGCTCTGTCATTAGACTCATCTGTGCCTCAGTTTCTGCCTCTATCGAAGGGGTCTATTGTGGTTCCCCTCTATAGCACATTGGGTAGAAGACATAATGCAAGACTCCAACTGCCTCAGAACTAGAGCTAGCCTGGACTGGCTGGGTATGAGGAAGAGGCCACAAAAGCATACAGACAACAAGAAGGTTCTACCAGTTCCCAAGAGTTCGGTGAGTGGCCAGAGGCAGTAGTTGTTTCAGCCCATTTTCTGTGACTGTAACAGAACAACTGGGATTAGGAAATATTACATGTTAAGAAGGTTATTTGGCTCATGGTTCATGGTCCTTCTGGTAGGAATATTCAAGGTCATGTACTGCACCTGGCCAAGACTTCATGCTGCATCCTAACATGGCAGATAGTATCTCATGGCAGGAGTGGTGGGCAGCCAAGGAGAGGTGTGATAAAAGAGGCCCAAGGAAGGCACCAGCCTACTTTGTTAACAGCACGATTTCTCAGGAGAACCAGTCCATGCCTGGTAGGGGCCATGTAATCTGAGGGGAACCAGTCCAGGATCCCAAGTTGTAATCCACCTCCCAAATCTACCATATTTAAGGTGATCTTGATGTGGGCATGCATACCCAAACTTTAGCAACTACTATAGGTTCAGTCATGCTGCAGTGCAGACAAGCTCAGGCCCCTGACATAGCAGAAAGTCTGCAGCCATCTGCCACAGGGTCATCAGGGATACCCTACCAGGCTAGCCATTGTTTTAGTTCATAGGATTCATAGCCAGGTTGGACTATTGGTGGCTTCCTTATCTTGGAAGCTTAAATTCTTGCTCAAAATTTTAAGTGCTTCTTACTGTAAGCGACATGTGACACCACTGCTCTCATGTCATTGGCCAGGATTGGTCAAGAGACTCCTAAAACATAGGCTATTGTTGTTCCCCTTGGTTGTCTCCCAGAGATTGAAATTGAGTTCCTATTACTGAAGATACCATGTACTTCAGAAATAGAACCTGGAGGTTCTGAGCTTATCTGACCTGAAAACCTCCTCCCTGAAGAATAACTTGCGTGGTACCAGAAGGCTCCACACAAGCTTCCAACCTGGACCAATAGTCCAACCTGGCTATGAATCCTATGAACTAAAACAATGGCTAGCCTGGTAGGGTATCCCTAAGGGGGCAGTAGGGGTAAACATACCTTGGCAGTAACCAACAGCTCTCTAAGTGGACTTAAGACCACTCAATAAGATGGAAACCATGCCTGGTGCTGATGTGGCTACTGAAGACATGGATCTAAGAGGAGAGCCCACAACCACCACTTTACTAAGTCAGTATAATTACTAACTGCATTCTGAATAGTTATCCTTGTGTTTGCAGATAAGTATTGTTCGCAACCTTCATCAAAAAAAAATAATGCCTCCTTGCAAGAGATGGAGACTATTATGTAAAACCATAATCAACCAAAATGCACAGAAAAACTGATACATCTACAACACAATTCCTGCACCCAAGACCCATGGGGACTGACAGACTGTAAGAGCTAGAGGAACAGGAAGTTTGCTATGAGATTATATCGCCTAGAAATTTCAGAGAAGCTACATCCATGAAGTCTCATTAACAAAGCTATCTAAACAAGACCTGAATGATGGCAATAGAAGACATGCTAACATGGCAGGGGGAGGTCTCATGAAGACTCAACCCCAGGCAAAAGTATAGGCAACCAAGGAATGCAGAAAAGGGAGAAACAGTCTTCCCAGGGAAGAGCATACCAGTTGGCTATCTAATACCAAATGACCAGCCCTAACAACGTACATACTAGTGGCATTATTTGGAATGAGCAGGTTGTGTCTATATACTTACGAATACATATGTATATATACGTGTGTGTGTGTGACAACAATTAAAGAAATAGTGGCCGTAAGTTTGAAGGAGAGCAAGGTGGAATGAGGGATTATATGGAAGGGTTGGAGAGAGGGAAGAGAAAGGGGAAATGATGTTAAATATATTTTAATTTCAAAAAATTAAATATTTACAGAATATACAAGGCAATTGCCCAGAAATGCCACATACACCTCACTTTGTCCTTGCCCCAGTCCTCTGCAAAAGAGATGAAATTCTCTGACAAGCAACTTCACCCCAAAACATCTCTGGCCCAGAGGATGGAAGCTTCTGTCTGAATCATCATGTTTGTATTCAGAGGCAACCAACCTCCACAAACATACAAACAGAAAAAGGAACCATGGCATCTAGGCCGATTCTATATCTTGGCTGTTGAGTAGAGCATCGCAAAGAACATGACGAAGTGTGTTAGTGTCTCTACTGACTGGGTATATTCCCAGAGCATGGCAGAGCCAGGTCATGCAGCATTTCCAGATGTCAATCTTTAAGGATTGTCCATACTGACTCCATACTGGCTGCACCAGTTTCTGTTCCCAGTGTTGGTGTGCAAGTTTCCTCTTTCCCCTTATCATCCTGAATGCTCCTTTTGAGGAGAGCCATTCTGATTGGGGCGACAGAATTCCAGTGTAGTTTTCATTTGCATCCCTTCACCCTCAA
The DNA here is from genome assembly GCF_003668045.3 of Cricetulus griseus. Taxonomy (NCBI): domain Eukaryota; kingdom Metazoa; phylum Chordata; class Mammalia; order Rodentia; family Cricetidae; genus Cricetulus; species Cricetulus griseus. The sequence goes on from NC_048596.1 coordinate 162,873,251, forward strand.
ACATCCTTAATATTGTTTTTCCATGCACTGAAGAGTGTCCTGGTGAGCAGAATAGGCCCGACTCAGAGGGCCTCATATGTGCAGTCTAGATTAAAGCATGAAAGACAACAACAAAAGTCAAACCAGAAGAGGAATTACGGGGAGGATGAAGAGGCCCTGGAGAGTGCAATGGTTGGCAAGTAAGATGGAAACACATTATATATGTGGATGGAAGTGCCATAATGAAACCAGTTACTTTGTGAAATTAACATGGGTTAAGAAAAGAAAATCAAGTCTTCATAAAAACAAAACAAAACTGCAGACTGTCTTGCTTAACCCTGCCGGTCAGAATACTGATCGCAAATAGAAATGACTGCAGCAGGAGAGAGGATGGGGGTTGAAGGCTTCCATGAGCTGTGAAGTCAGAAGAAGAACAAAGAGCAGTGGAGAACATGGGCAGAAGCCCCCAGGACCTGCCTTCAGTCTCCCCATCTCGCACTCCTGTGCTTGTTAAGGTAGAGGAATATCAGGCTCATTGCTATTGGCTCAGCACAGCAATGATAGAGGAAGCATTTGTCTTAAGCAAGCATAGATTGTCTATTACTAGATTTGGACCAACTAATTTACCTGGATTCTGGTAACCTTAAGAAAAAGGAACCTGGGATCACCTGGGCTTTGCTCCACCACTCTGGGGTGGGGGAGCAGAACAGGCTGGAGGGCTGTTGAGGCTTCCTTGCTACTCCTAGCCAGGGGGGAGTCAGCTTTCCCATCCTGTAGTCACTGTCACATGCGACCTTAGGAAGGCACTTCATGTCCCTCTTGCAGGCAGAAGACACATCTGTAATTAGCCTCCGCTGTCTCTAGCAGGACTGGGGGAGGAGGGCCTGCACAGGCTGTCACCAGCTGGGCAGAGCACTGAGGTGGGGACTGTTGACAAGCTTGGAGTCTGTGGGGAGGTTCACCTGCCAGGGCTTTAATAAACTCTTCCTTGCAGCACTCACACCTGGTGACCTTTACCCTCTGCGGGGAAGGGGATGGGGGCTTCTCCTGCACCACACGCTATTTATTCCCAGCCAAGAGGATTCCAGGCAGGAAGGCAGAGACCTGCAGCAATTTGACAGGCATTTGAGATGTTGAAGTACACAACCCAGCCACATTTTCCCTTCAGATAATAGAAATGCTGTTACTCTTATGTGTGGGTTCCTCTTTTCCTCTCCCCTTCCTCTGCATAAGTGAAGACAGACTCCTTGCTTGCTTGCTTTCATTTATTTGGTTTTTCATCTGTGTTGGTGATGGGCTTGTGCCTTGGTCTCTGGAAGTGCATGGGGAAGGGGGAAGGAGTCCTTATGGGTGGGCGTGTCACTGCCTTCCTGCTCCTGCTCCAACGTTTGCATTCTTGTCCTCAAAGCTCCCTGCCAGGGAGGCAGGGAAGGCACCTTGTCCTCTTGCTTGCAGACGAAGCTGCTCGGGGTCACACAGGAGCAGTGGCTTGCCGCAGCATCCAGAGTGCGCTAAGGAAAGATTCACAAGAATCCTATTGCTTGGGTTGATATTAATATTTGACAAACACTTGCTGGGTCGCTGTCGTGGACCAGGCGTCTTTCCAGGGGCGGTGGGAGGCAGATGGGCAACCAGGATTCGATGCTGCAGGAGGCTTCCAGCCTGGGCTCCTTCCCTTACTGGCTTTAAAATCTAGGACTGTGTTCTGTACTTCCCTCTCCTCCTCTCTCTTTTCTTTCGCTTCCTCTTTCTCTCACATTGGGTTGAGGAGGGTGGGTCCCAGCGCATGGATCTGACTGTCTCCTCTTTTTCTCTCTTTGCTTCATAACGATTTCAATAGCTTCTGATAGAATGCACCAAAGGCTTTTCTTACCTGGGAACAAAAGGTGAAACGTTAATATGATTTTATTTAGGCTCAGATTGGATAAGGGAGACCTTTTGTTTTTACCTCTCATCTTCAAGTCTACACTCGTTAATTAAATTGAGCCTGTGGAAAGTGACCTGGGGGGGGACCTCCTGATAATATAATATGCTTTAATCAAATATAGACAATAAACAAGCAAGGAAAGAGCTGTTAGACAAAGCAGCACTCTAGAAACTTAAAGATGAGAGCCCTCGACAGAAAGGTGATTTGGGTGAGAGCAGAGAGCGCACACTTAGATAATGAGCCTAAAAAAAAGGCTCCGAAAAGAAAAGGCCCCGCAAACAGGGCCACTTGGACAAGCTCATCACCACTCCAAGCTGTGTGTGCTAGAAGGGTAGAATTCACAGCAAGACCACCTGGAGATTGCACTCACAAAAGGGCTGCCCTGTTTCTCTCAGCACATGCCTCACCTGGCCACAAGGGGGCGGAGAAGAGTCATCATTTTCCTCACAAGGCGCGGCAGACCTGTGTGGTGACTCACCTTTGGGCCAGGTGTGGCTGGCTAGTGACTAGATGATTTAGTTATTTTGGGGAAACTGAAGGGGAAATGATATCTGCCTGCTTGAAGGAAGAGAGTCGGGTTCACCCCAAATCTGAAGACTATGCCAGACCAGAATCACATCAGGGGGGAAGGACACTGCAAGGCAGCCTTGGCTGAAGGATGGCATGGCATGGGTAGAGAAGGTTCTGAAACGTACTTGCAATGTGATTTTAAGCGGCTAGCTTAGCCTTTTAAAATTCTATTTTCTTGTCCATAAAATGAGGTTACTGATCTCGCTCTCTAAGGTTGCTGAGTGTTCAAAAGTATAAATTTGGGTGAAAAGAACAGGTGCCCAGGGCAGGTGGTTATTCTGTGGCTCTGTCCCTCCCCTACCCCAACTATACCTAAACATGTGCTACCTGTAGGGGAACCAGGCATAGCACACCGCCTCTTGCACTTTGTGCGTTTTTTCAGGAAGTTCTGTTTGAATATATAATGTTGTCTAACTTATCTGTGAAGATGTTCATTCACTCAGTCATTCATTTGTTCTCCTAACTATTGAGATCCTACTTGGTCTCAGGTAGGCACTGCAGATCATGGAATGGAGAGCAGAAAGCAAACTCGGGGCATGTTGTCTGGAACTTCTGGGCCAGGGCCAACCGACAGAACTTGCTGTGGCTGTTAAACTGTCCCCTATCTGGGCTTTCCAACATGGCAACTAATCACCACATGGAATTATGAGCACTTGAAATGTGACTGGTTTTAGGATGTCCATTCATTTTAATTAATTTAAGTGTAAAAAGCCAGCCCTAACAGCTGTGGAATCACATTGGACAAGCCTGGAGGGTCAATGTGAAATGCTTAGCACATAGTTTAGAACAGTCAGCACGCAGGGATGCTGCGGCCCCTGTACCTAATGCATAGCTCTTGCTGCTTGTGGTCTTTCTTAAGGATGAGGAAGACTATCCCAAGAAGCTACTAGACAGTCTTTCCAGGATTTTTCATGAAGTTAACTACTTTAAATGTCTTTTAAATGAAGGCACAGTGCGGTGTAAGAAAGTAAATGTGCTTTGAAGCTAACCAGAAATGGATTTACATCCATCAGCTGCTGGTTACATGACTTGAGCAATTTACTTGCCATCTGGGTCTGGACCTCCTCTTTTGATAATGAGGGTGGTGATGGCCATTGCATAAGGTTGTGAAGGCAAACAGATCCTGCAGCAGATGAGTTCAGCAGAGATCAGAACCAAACTTGGTTTTCAGACATGTGGTGCCAGCTAAACAAACAGTGCTGCTTTTCTGGACTCTCTCAGCCTCCCAGGTGTGACTCTAAGACTCAGCCACCCTGGTTTGCTGACCGGTCTAGGATTGAACATCAGATTCCAGGTCATCTGGTCATGTTCCTTTCTTGGAATGTTTTCTGAATTTTGGGTCTAAGGAAAGCAGTTGAGACTTTCTCTGGTGGCAGGAGCCAATACTCTAAGAACCATGAGCCCCAGCAGAAGCTGCTCTACAGCAAGAAAGAATAAAGCCAACAAACAAAGCAAGACATACAGAAGGAAAGACAGGGAGAGAAAGGGAAATGAGATTTGAAATGGTGCTGTGTTCTAGACCAGTTGGCCCTGAGACCCAGCAGTGACCTCCTGGTCACTGGAGATGATGTCTCCATCCTTCTCAGACAATGCTCTTTCTGCTCCAGTGGGTTTGTGTTGGCTTTCTCTTATTTACAATATAGCAGCTTGTAACTAAACTGCAGCCAATCAGGCATCTGCTCTGTCTCTGGTTCATGCGCCTCCCATCAGAACGTAGCCTTGAACTTTTCCTACCTTACCCTCATGTGCATTCCATCTGAATGTAGCCCTGAACTCTTCCTACCTTCCCTTCCCACATCTGCCACAGGATGGCTCAGAACTTTGAATGGCTTCAGGGTTTGGGGGCAGGTTTCTAAGTCTCTGGGAGTTAATTAGTGCAGTTGGACTTGTTTCCTGTAATTTTTAGGAGATCTTGCCTCAGGACGATTCGCAAGCAAAATAGCAACTGCAGGTGTCTCTGAAGTGGCTCTTTAGGAGAGAGCCCACTGTTGTGAGCATGTTGAACCAGGAGACAGGGGCGTAATTCCAAAGTCTCCACAACATGGAATTGGAGAAAGATGATATCCCTGCCTGCCTTTCCTAAGAAGGCAGATGGACCAAAGGGGAAGACGACTCTGATGTTTTCCCCACTTAGGTGACAGTGTAGCTGCATTCCCTAGTGACATTTTGCAGCTTACACCTTGGGCTCCCTTTACATACGGCCATCACCTTGACTAGCCACCTGTCGAGTTTCAGGAGCCCCTTCTCTTTATAGGATCATTTCTATGGCACTGCAAAGACTCAGTTTCTGGATCCTTCTTTAGCATTGCCATACATAGCTTGTTTCAGACTTGAGCAAGGCCATCAGAGTTGAGAGCTGCAAGCTTGCCTGGGTTCTGGTCTCTGGGTTGCTCTCAGACCTTGGGCATATCACATCTCACATCTTCTGCTCCTTAGAGACCCCATATATAAAGCAGGGATAAAAATATCTGCCCTTCTGACCTCACAGATAGGAAATTAGATTAGAGATGTGAGACCTGGCAAGGCACTATGTGATTGCAAGGTGCTAGTATTTTTTTTTATATATATAACCTTAAAAATCTTATTACCACAGTGATACATGCTTACTGGAGAACACTGAGACAATGCAGATAAGAAAATGATGGAAATAAAAATAGTCCATAATCTCACCACCTAGGGACAACTGCTGTAAACCAGCTAATGGGCACCATTCTGAGATCTACATTAGATTACTTGCAATAGGATGGCCATTTTTGTGCTATTTTGCAATCTGATTTTTCGCATAATAACATGTAATCACCCACCAGAGATTGAAATTGTGGAATTTCCTCTCTGTATTTGGAGCCAGAAGCCACCCTGGAGCTGTCAAGGTGCTCTCTCTCATCTCCCAAAGAGTAGGTGTGGATACCATAGACTCACACAGCACCCTCCCTTGGGAGGAACAGCTGTGACTCAGTGTCCCGGAAAGGTGGCTGTATTAAGTACCTTTCTCATTTCCATGACAACATTCCCGATGCCGACACTTGAAAGGAAGACTGTTTGGCTCATGGTTTCAGAGGGCTTGTTCAGCACATTGCTGACAGGGAAGCCTAACTCAGAGAAGAAGATATCATGTTTGCCCAGAAACAGAGAAAAGGAAACACAGGAAAAGTCCAGGACAAGATACAGCCCATAGATATGCCCTTAGTGACCTATAACCTCCACTTCGACTACCTCCCTCTTACCAGCTCATAATAATGTTGTAATTGTGTAAACCTATCAAAGTTGATTGTAAACAAATCAACTGGTTAGGTCCAAGCCTTTTTCTGCCCTGGATAGCCTGCCTCTGCCCTGTCTAGCCTGCCTCTGTCCTGTCTAGCCTGCCTCTGCCCTGTGTGGTCTTTGTGCCAGGCTGTGGACTGTAAGCTTCCAATAGATTGAGTTTTTTCAAGGCAGCCAGAGTTGATTTCTATTGCTCCCAACCCCAGAGATCTTAGTTTATGAGACTCTTGACCAAAGCCTGACCCACTATACAGATGAATTCACTGAGGCTTCAAAGGGCTCCTACTACGGATGAACATTGCCTCTTTAGTGAAAGGCCTTTCCATTTGCCTCCCACCTAACCTGCTGGAGGCAGAAAACAGCAACCAAATTTCGTCTCCAGGCTTGGTGACATATGATAGTCTCTGCATATTGCTTCCTGCCAGCCCAGGCAGCTGAGACAGGTGTCGGCCTGTGCATTATCGTGATGGGGGAGTAGGAGCCATCCCAGCTTTGGGTTACTGAAGAGGTGGCAATTGAATTGGGGAGAAGGGGCTTTAAATTCCTTTTAGACATGACTTAGGGCTGGTGGAAAGCAGAATGCTGCTTTCCTTTCAAAGCCTCTCCTAGCAATCAGGAGAAGTCTGGTGCTGTGGGCTCCTCAGGAGGCCCCCTTCCTGCAGTTTCTGGGCAGGTGAGGGTTTTCAGGGCCCCAAGTGAATCTCTTTAGGCCCTCATGAAAATCAGCCATAGAGACCCAGGGCAGACTGGGTTGCCTGCAAGTACTCTGAAATGGAATACGAAGTCTTCATGGTTTAGAAAATTAAAAATGACTGAGACACTGTGCTATTGATTTTTGCCCTCGTCTCACACCACTGGGTGAATAAATTATTCTTGGAGGTTTTGTACAAATTACTCAATAAAGTCATAGCGATGTGTCTGGTAACTGGTTCCAAGGCAGGAACTGCTAAGTGGGAAAAGACTATATAGTCATGTGATTGAGTTGACTCACCTCATGGCTGAGGACAACGGGAACTGAGGTAGGGGTCACGGTGAGGCTGGAGACTAGAGTTCAGAACACTGGGCTGAAATGCAGTCTCCATCTTCAGAGGACTAGAAGGTAAAGTCTTTGAGATGGTTAGCTCCTGTTGCAACTTGACAGGCTGTGAGTCTCTAGACATCTAGACGTCTAGTCAAACTAATCTGTGTCTATCCGGGAGGGACTTGGTGACTAACAGTACTTGAGCCAGTACAGTAGGTTGAGCAAAGCCCATGGTAATCCAAAGGTCTTGGTAATCAGGATGGCCTCAAGTGATCATTGGGCAACTAATTAACAAGAATGATGAGAGAGAGAAACCCCCTACCCACCCATCTTCAGCTGGGAGGCTTTCTGGCCTCATGAACACCAGCTCTCCTTGACTCTTGAGCCTGCTCGCTTGACTTTTAGGCTAGCATGAGATACTGGGTCTCGGTCCCTGGTGTGTTGACTACAGAACCTATACTCCACAGCCTCTATAACCACAGCCACAACACTCAGTCCCCAGCTCCCTGCTTCCCACTTCCAAACAAAAAAACAAAAAAAACCCAAAACAAAGCAAACCAACCAAACAAACAAAACCCCCAAACACACATCTTCTAGGACTAATCCAGTGCCAGTTGGTATAAATAGGAGGGTAAAAGGAACTTTTGTAGGAACTAACATAAATACTTGTCCTTTGCATTTGAAAATTCCTAGGTGTTTGGTTCAGAGTCTGGAGCCAATGAAATGGTTATGCCACATTTTTCAGCTGCCCCTGTAAACAAAGCTGAAAACTTTGAGTTGGCATCGTTCAAATAGGGTTCTGTTTTGCCCACTCTGTGAGCTTTCTCCAACTTGGTCTTTTTGTGGGTTGTTTCATTTGTTTGTTTTTAGTTTGCTGTGACTTAAGCAATGCTAAATTTACATAGATGGAGTTGGGAAACTGCACATAAAAATTCCAGTCTGTTGCTTTGTAAAAACCTTTGGGTCACATTGACTCCTGGACTAGCTAGGATTGGTGTAGTTGCTGCTGTTTCAGTCAGTTCCTGAGTTTGACACAGTCCCTACCAGGCCCAAACATCTCCCTAAATTGGATCTGGAATATCCCTCAAAAGTCCTTATCCCTGGTGTTTTTGATTTTAGCCATTCTGACAGGAGTAAGATGGTATCTCATAGTTGTTTTGATTTGCATTTCCCTGATGGCTAAGGATATTGAACACTTTCTTATGTGCCTTTCAACCATTTTAGATTCCTCTATTGAGAATTGTCTTTTTAGTTCTGTACCCCACTTTTTAATTGGATTGTTTGGTGTTTTGGAGACTAGCTTCTTGAGTTCTTTGTATATTTTGGAGATCAGTCCTCTGTCAGATGTGGGGTTGGTGAATATCTTTTCCCATTCTGTGAGCTGCTGTTTTGTCTTGCTGACTGTGTCCTTTGCCTTACAGAAGCTTCTCAGTTTCAGGAGGTCCCATTTATTAGTTGTTGATCTCAATGTCTGTGCTACTGGTGTATTGTTCTGGAAGCAGTCTCCTGTACCAATTAGTTCAAGGGTATTTCCTATTTTGTCTTCTAATAGGTTCAGTGTGGCTGGATTATGTTGAGGTCTTTGATCCATTTTGACTTAAGTTTTGTGCATGGCGATAGATATGGATCTATCTGCAGTCTTCTACATGCCAACATCCAGTTATGCCAGCACCATTTGTTGAAGATGCTTTCTTTTTTCCATTGTATAATTTTAGCTTCTTTGTCAAAAATCATGTGTTCCTAGGTGTGTGGGTTAATATCAGGGTTTTCAACTCTAATGACAGTTTATGCTGGAGAGGATGTGAAGAAAGAGGAACACTCCTCCACTGCTGGTGGGAGTGCCAACTTGTACAACCACTTTGGGAATCAGTATGGCGACTCCTTAAGAAAATGGGAATCAGTCTACCACAAGATCCAGCAATTCCACTCTTAGGCATATACCCCAAAGAAGCACATTCTATACAACAAGGACATCTGTTCAACAATGTTCATAGCAGCACTATTTGTAATAGCCAGAAACTGGAAGCAGCCTAGATGCCCCTCAACTGAAGAATGGATAGAGAAAATGTGGTACATTTACACAATGGAGTACTACTCAGTGGGAAAAAAAATGGAATCTTGAAATTTGCAGGAAAATGGATGGAACTCGAAGAAACCCTTCTGAGTGAGGTAACCCAATCACAAAAAGACAAACATGTACTCACTCATATGTGGATTTTAGACATAGAGCAAAGGATTATCAGCCTACAATCCACACTGCCAGAGAAGCTAGTAAACAAGGAGGACCCTAAGAGAGACATACATGGTCCCCTGGAGAAGGGGAAAGGGACAAGATCTCCTGAGCAAATTGGGAGCATGAGAGAAGGGTGGGGGATAGTTAGGAGAATGAGAAGGGGAGAAGAGGAGGGGTGAGGAGGACATGAGGGAGCAGAAAGGTTGAGTCAGGGGAAGAATAGATGATAACAAGAATGGAGATACCATAATAGAGGGAGACATTTTAGGTTTACAGAGAAATCAGGCACTAGGGAAATGTCTGGAGATCTACAAAAATGACACCAGCTAACAATCTAAGCAACAGAAGAGAGGCTACCTTAAATGCCCTTCTCTGATAATGAGATTGATGACTAACTTATATGCCATCGTTTAGCCTTTACCCAGCAGCTGGTGGAAGTAGAAGCAGACACCCATAGCAAAACACTGAACTAAACTGGAATCCAGTTACAGAGAAGGAGGAACGAAGAGCAAAGGGGTCCAGACCAGGCTGGTGAAACCCACAGAAACAGCTGACCTGAACATCGGGGAACTCTTGCTCCCCAGACTGATAGCTGGGAAACCCGCATAGGACTGATCTAGACCCTAGGAACATGGGTTTCATCGAGGAGAACTCAGAAATCTATGGGACCTCCTGTAGCAGATCAGTACTTATCCCTAGCATAGGTGTGGACTTTGGGAGCCCATTCCACATAGAGGGATAATCCCTGAGCCAAGACACAAGGGGTTAGGCCTAGGCCCTATCCCAAAGTATATGATAGACTCTGATGACCCCCTATGGAAGGCCTCACCCTCCCTGGGGAACAGAAAGGGTATGGGATAGGTAGGGTTTTAGTTGGGGTGGGGGGGTAGAGGAAGAGGGGAGGGAGAGGGAACTGGGATTGACATGTAGAACAATCTTGTTTCTAATTCAAAATTTAAAAATCTGCAAAAAAAAAAAAAAAAAAAAAAAAAAAAGTCCTTAGCCCTACCCAAGCCTGGGCACTCCTGGGAGGTGGTGGAACCTTGAGGAGGTGTGGCCTAGCAGGATACTGTGAGGTGAGGTCGCTGAGGACTTTGAAGGAGATAGCAGGACTGCCTTTCACTTTCTAGATGACATGAAATAAAACAGCTTTGTTTTTGTTTTTTGTTTTTGTTTTTGTTTTTCAAAAGGGATATGGGGGGGTGATGGTAATAAACTGAAAGAAATTATCCACCTCCCCACCTCAACAAGCAGCTGGACTACATTTCCCAGAATTCTCTGTAGTCAGACAAGCCCATGTGATAGGCAGTCCAGACCTGGCTCCTTTCTTATTTTTTTTTCTTCTTTCAGAAAATGAGTAAATGCGATCCTGAGGCCTTAGAAGGGACCTGGATCTCCCAGGCACCGTGAAAATACACCAGCAAGGAACAGGGATATGATCAAGAAGTGTGTCTTTGCTGTCTTAGCCACTGGGATCTAAGGATTAATTTATTTTAGTAAATATCCATTCCTTCATTGAAAGTAGCAACAACAACCACAGAAATGTGATAGGTTCCTTTTCTGTGTTAGACTCTGCCTGTTACCTCACATGAGGTGTCACATAAAGTCATCACGGGCCTGTGAGCTAGGTAGTTGTTACTGTTTCCACTTAACTGTAAGGAAAACTGAGGTTAAGTGACACATTCGATACATTAGACCTATGCTTTATAGCAGGGCTATTCTGAAACAGAGGGGAGGAATGGAGGGAAGAGAATCAAAGGAAGCAGAGAGCATTCAGAATAGAGCAAAGTGTGGTTCCTGGACCAGAGACTCAGGGCAGCCATGACTAGGTAATATGGGATACCGTAAGAACAGGCAGGCCCACTCCAGGCTTGTCTTGCTGTGGGGGCAGGACTCTAGGGGGATTAAGGAAGCCCTCTCTCTGTGTCTTATATATCTCTAAAGACCCCTTTTTCTGCTTCCAAAGAGGCAGGTGTGTAATTCAGAGCTTGGGGATGGAGGTAGACCTTGGAAACATCAGTGGGGGGTGGGGAGCTTCCTGTTGGCTCAGGCAGTGCCATGGCCATTCAGGGACTTTGTTCCTGGAGTTTGGGGGCACCCTGCAGAGGACAAATGGATTTGATGACAATTGAAATTGGAAGAGAGCTTCCTGCCATGGTAGGTCAAACTGACTCAGCATGTGCTCTACTGTTGTCAGAGAAGGCAGGAAGCAGCAGGGCTGGCAACTGGCTTCTAGAAGGTTCCTTTCTGTCTCTGGGGAGCCTGAGCTAGGCCAGAGGTGGGGTGCCCCACCTCTGCTGTCTCTGCTCCTTGAGTGTTTCAAGAAGGACTCTGGCCAGACACCATATCAAGTGCTGGAAAAAGCATCTGTGGGGGTCCTCTACCCCAGGGCTGGCCTCGTGTCTCATGTAGCAGTCAGAAGGCAAGGTAATAGACAAACCAGCAAGGTTATTTCCACTCTAAGGAAGAAAGAAGTGTATTGAGGCACTCCACGTGGGGGTTCCCAGGGAAAGCAGCAATAAAGAACTGGCAGATGGTTGGTTTTGATTGTCAGTGTGGCTGGATTTATAATCACCTGGGAGATGAAGGGACAGACACACCTCTAAGTGTGTCCACCAGGGCCTTTCCACAGAGAATTAACAGGGGCTAGATCCATCCTGAAGGTGGGCATTGACATCCCATGAGCTGATAGTCCGTGTAAAATCAAAAAGGGACACAGAACTTTATACAAACTCCAACGTCCCTTCCTATCTGCTCTGTGTCTGCCAAGAAGTGAGTAACGATACCCACCATAGGTTCCCACCACCATGGGGCTCTTTCTGACTAGATGGAGCCAAGTGACCATGAATGGAGATCTCTGAAACCATGAGCCAAAATAAAGAATTCTGCCCTGTAGGTTGTTCTCAGGTGTCTTGATCACAATGATGAGAATATACACCAAAAACAAAAGTTGGGAGGAGCTAGAAGTGAGTTTGAAATTTGAGTGGCAGCAAGGAGGCCAGGGAGCTAGCGCAGCACGAAGTAGGGACTACACCAGAGAAAAGGTAGATATTGAGTAGGAAGGGGCCCTGGCCTCCACTCTTTCTCCTCTAGGACCCTGGAGAGATGTTGAGTGGGGTGCTGGGTGTTAATGCTCTCCTGCCAGTTGCAGGAGCAAGTGATAGTAAAGCATACCCAAGAACAACCTCACTGTGGGGGGGATGGGGAGTTCAATTGTTAGACCCCCAGAAAACTCAGGTATCCGGGGTCCCAGGTCACAACCACAGTCACCCCAATCACCAGGCAGATTCGAGAGCTTGCTGCAAACTGCAGGAGGCTTTATTGTAATTTAACGAGCTAACCCCATGTTAGCTCAGGTCTTTCACCCACCCGCCATGGCGGATGGCTCGCAAAAGACAGCTCCTAGGGCCTCCTGAGAGATCTTATAGGGCAGCGTAAGGGGAGTGTCTAGCGGTACACACAGGCTCACAATTGGTGTGCCTCCAGGCTTGGAGGGCTTGCCCTGTGTTGATTGGCCAACTGGTTGTTATGGCCCATAGGCCCTCCCAGGGTGGTTGCTATGCTTTGTGCGTCACAGGGTCGTAAAGCATAGCGCCACTAGCTAACTTCTGATTGGTTCCTTGTCACGAGGCAGGCATCTGATTTTCTAGTGACTAACTAACTTCTGATTGGTTCCTTGTCACGAGGCAGGCATCTGACTTTCTAGTGTCCAGGACAAGGTCATAGAAGCATGTGTTCGGCCACTATGACTGCCAAAAGGGGAGCTGGTTCCTTCACAATGAGGATCTTTGAGTTTGTGTTCAAACTTCAAACCGGGTGGTCTTGAGAATCTGATATAACTCGGGCTCTGTTGTTACTATTTTTTAATCAGTAGAGGGGAATTTGCAGCATATCTACCCTTTCTAACGCAGTTGAGAATTCTTAGGGCCAACCTAGGTTAACACACATTGATCTCAGCTCTGGGCACTGGCTATGTCTTACATTAGGACAGTTTCCCCGAGGACAGTGGTTTTTGATTTCTGCAGTTCCTTAGGGTGATGACAGCTGTGAAACATCCTAGGATTCCTGAGTGCTGAGCTGCTGTTCTAATGCCAATCTCGGGGTCTGAGGCTGAGAACTCTTCTCATTCCATTCTTCTAGGGCTCAGACTTTCTTACAGCCCCACAGCTGGGAATTGGGAGATCAGCTTAACCGGCCACAAGACTTCTTTCCTTCCACCATCGGACTCCCCAAGCTCTGCTCATTTTGCTCCCTCTTTCCTGTCCCTGAGGGCCACTCAGACCCTGTATTGCCTGACTCCCTGAAAGGCCTATGGCTGATCTCACCATTAATTTTCCAAGCACCCTGCAGTTGGTTAAGGCCAAGCACATCTGTGAATTATCTTAGCTATTACCACAATGCCACCACTGTAACTGTCCCTCTCACTCCAGTGCATCAGCCTCTGATAGGAGGAAGCAAGCTGGTCCAATGGCAGGGCTGGATCCAGCCCCTAGAGCTCTGGGTTTCCATTCACCTTTCCAATGGAATACCACTGGCTCCAGGGACAACAGAATACATGTGGATGGAGTCTATTTGGGGTGGAAATGGATTTCAGGCCTCAATCTTAGAGTTGTCTTCCCCTGCTAGCATCAGTTCAACCTTTGACAGCCTCGCTTTCATGACCAGGGCTGGGGGAAAGCCCATTCAGGGCCTGCAGTACAGGACTCCACAGACAAATCATTACAGCATCTCTTGCCTGCCTGCCAAGCTTCCTTCCCTCCACCTAGCCCTCACCTCCAGCACCAGCAGGAGCTCTGGCCCCCTCCTGGCCCCCACCTCCTGCCATCTGCTGGGCTACACACTGGCCTTAATGTGCCCGGGAGTGGGCACTTGGCCATGGTAGGCCACAGACCTGCGTGCCAGGCTACCAGGTGAGCATGTGTGAGCCCTGCATGTGCTGTGAGGCTGCTGCACAGCCAGGATCCTCAGGCAGGGAGGACAGCCATGTGGCATGATTGGCAGGCTGGATGGGGGTGGAAGCCTGCAAGGGAATGCAGGTGGGACACACACTTCTGCAGCTGCCTGCATAGACCCCCAACCTGGGTCAGGTTTGGAGGAGTGAGTGGGAGGAGGGGAGGTTGAGAGGAGAGAACAGGGCAGCCCCTTGCTGCTGCTGAGTCAGGTGTAGAGAAGGGAAGGGTGGGCACTTCCTGACTCTTTGGAAAAGCGTTGCTTTAGCTACAAAAAATACATTCTCATCCACTGAGCACTCACTGCCTTCAAGGCCAAACCAAACACTGTCCTCCATGGCACTAATCTTCCCCACAGTCCTGGGAGATGGATGCTAATTACTCCACTATGGTGCAGAAATGAAGCTGTGGGAGGGAGCCTTGTTACTTAAGGAAGCCATGTTGGAAAGGGCTAAGAATCTGCAGCCCAGGTCCATCTACCCAACTGCAGTCATCATGCCTGCCTCTGCTTCTGGCACTCAGCAAGCCCTTCCTGACTCCCCAGGACTCTGCATCTTAGGTGGCATTTGCCAAGCTTACTCTTTTGAATGTGTCATGTATGAATCAGCAGAGATGGTTTTCCAGTTGCTGATTCTTACTGGGAGTCTAAACGGAGGAAGAGCACAGGCCCAAACTATCAGCAGCCATACTTAGACCTTATGCAGAACCCATTCTGACTTCCCAGATCTGGACAGCTGCAGGATGGGGCTCCTGAGGGGATCCTAGGGAATTCCAGAGACCAGTGACTTGGGAGCATCTTAGAGAAGTGTCCAAGTCACTGAAACTTCAAAGAAGAAGCTGTTCCCGGAGGGTGAGGAGGCCAGGAAAGGTTTCCTAGAAGAAGAAACTAGAGCCTGAGGGTGAACAGTGGAGGGTGCCTTGGGGGTGGTGATACAAGAATGATAGGCATGCAGACTCAGAGCAGGCACAGGCAGGCTCAGACAGGCACAGACAGGCTCAGACAGGCACAGACAGGCTCAAATAGGCACAGACAGGCTCAAACAGGCACAGGCAGGCTCAGACAGGCACAGGCAGTATGTGTTCGAGGACTGAAGCAAGGTCCATTCCATCAGAACCAGAAGATGTGAGAAGCATGAGGCGAAGTTCTCAGCAATGAGGACAGGAAGTGGGAGAATAGTTTTCACTTCAGACACAGACACCTGATTAAAGAAGTGTATGCCAGCAAACATGGATGACACCTACTATGTGCAGGGTACTGTTTCACACTCTGGGGGTTTCGAGCGAACAGACAGATGGGATGTGAACTTTTAGCCATAGATAAGGAGTAAGAACAGGAGTGAGAAGATGATGATACAGGGAGTTGGGTGCAGACTCCCTAAAAGACTGAGTGGGTCTTGGCTGGTGAAGAGTCAGTTAGCCAAATGGTGCAGAGAACAGCAGGCACAGATATCCCTGAGGCAGGAGAGGGTGAACATAAGCCTAGGATATCCCCAAGTCTGGTGTGACCAGCCCATGAGCAAGGCAGGATGTGGAGCCCAACAAAGCAGGCGAGGCAATGAGATGAAGTATAAAGACTCGTTTACTGTCCCAACCTGGGGCCAGGTCCTGTCTGTGGACTGGAGAACAGAGTCCCCTATTGGCGTCCATGCAGTCTTTCTCCCAAGACTTCTATTAGCCTCCCCCCCCCCCCCCGCCCCGGCACCTTCTCACAATGAGTCCTGCCTAAGTCATTTCAAGCCCCACCCCCACCCGTGATCACCTTACCTCCCTCCACTTGGCCAAGCCCATTCTGCTGCCAGAAAGTCATACTGAACCCCCACCCCAGTCTCTGAGATAAATGTTCTCTCCTTTTGCCAGGCTAGATGCCTGAAGTCCCTGAGACAATGCTACCCTAATGGGGGCTTTGTTCCTCAAGAAGGCAAATTTGAGTGATATGTCTCCTTTACATTCACAATTTACTATACAATTGCCCTGGTGCAGAAGCATTAAGAAACTTAATGTTTTTAAGTAGAAGTTAATTGATTGAAATTAGGCAGCTGGCACCTGCTGCAGAATGGCAAAGAAATAGCACTGGGTAAATGATGACTCTCCAGTGAAGCCAGGATGGCTGTGGACACTCCTAACTACAAGAGCCTGTGGGCCACCCTGCAGCATCTCACACTCCTGTGGACATGTGCAAGGTGCTGGTGTGCTTCTGAGATGCATGCATGTTGAGAGTGGTCTATGTTTTGTTGTGCACGTTTCATGTGTTATTTGGATGTGAGTGTCTATATACAGACGTTGTATGTGTGGTGTGGTATATGTGCTAAATGAGGGGTTTGTGCAGGGCATGAGGCTGTCAGGAAGAGATGGGTCCCACATTTCTCAGCTCAGAATCAAGATTCTTCTTCTTCTTCTTCTTCTTCTTCTTCTTCTTCTTCTTCTTCTTCTTCTTCTTCTTCTTCTTCTTCTTCTTCTTCTTCTTCTTCTTGTTTTTTTGAGACAGGGTTTCTCTGTGTAGCTTTGGAGCCTATCCTGGCACTCGCTCTGGAGATCAGGCTGGCCTCAAACTCACAGAGATCTGCCTGCCTCTGCCTCCTGAGTGCTGGGATTAAAGGTGTGCACCACCAACGCCTGGCCAATATGAGGACAACTTTGTTTTTTTAAACGTGTGTGTGTGTGTGTGTGTGTGTGTGTGTGTGTGTGTGTGTGTGTGTGTAAAAGGTCCTGATACAAGTTCAGGTTGATATTGAACTCTAGATGCATCTGCCTCAGTTTCATGCTGTACCTGGCTCTATACAATTTTTTCTCATGTCCATGAAAGCAGCTGGTCAGTGAGGTACCAGGGTCCATGCCACCCCTGTCCTGACAGTGTCAACCTCCAGACTCCCCACTTGGGCCTTTACCTTTTGTTCAGTCCCCTCCATGTCTCTGCTTTGGTGACACCCCCAAAGGCAGATGTTAGGGGACTCAGTGCATGGGGGCTGTGGTTGCCTAGTGATTAGGAAACAGCTTCTTGCAAGCATGAGAGAAAGCATGCACTGTGCATGGAATTCCATGCCACAGAAGCTCCCGCCCTGTCCTTTGAGAAGACAGACTCATTACACTCGGGAGATAATAAAGCCTGGGAGTTGGCATTTCAGCGCGCATTGATGCATTCCCTCCTTTTGTCCCTACATGTTAAAAGGAATCACAAAAGGTATTTACATAGCGAATCCCTTTTCAAATATTTCTCTTCAATCAAATCAAGGTCGGGTCCACAGATAAGGAATTAATCACTTGTAGGTTCCATGTGAAGCCAAACTTTCACTGTACATACTTCTGGATAGGCCTTCTCTCTTCCAGACAGTTCCTCTCCTCTACCCAGCCTTAGACACATGGCTGTCTTTCTGTTCTTACTGTTCCTAGGCTTCAGCCCACCTTTGCATGAGTCCTTGGTCTGTGTAGGCTTCAAAATATTTGATTTTATCTGGTCATGCCAATTTCAAGTCATATTTTTACCTCCTCACTAAGCACCCCGTCACTGTACCTAACTCTGTGTGCTCAGGGTTGTATTCCTAACCCTAACCCTAACCCTAACCCTAACCCTAACCCTAACCCTAACCCTAACCCTAACATCTAGGCATCAGCCACCACTCTGAGCTCCCTGCTTCTGCTGTTATTCTGCAGTGGTCACTCACGGCCCAAGATCAAATCCAGCCTTCTTTCTAGTTTTGTATGAGGCAAGAGGTCAGAATGGTTTCTACATGTTTAAAAGCTGAAAACAAGAAGGGTAGTGAGTCAGCTTCTTCTTATTGGTTAAGGGCACTTCTTATTGTTATGAAAGACATGGGTTCGATTCCCAGTACCAGCATGGAGGCTCACCTCCTCCTCAGGCGCCAAGCACACATAGACTACACAGGTGCGGACACATAAAGTAATAAACACAAATTGTTGAAAAAAAGAGAAAAATTCTATTTTGTGACATCGGAAAATGATGTTCTGTCCAGGTTTCAGTGCTCAGGCTTTATGGGAGTTCAGCCATGTGCATTGGTCCCCATACCAGTAACTACAGCTGTTCTTCATGTGAGGGGGCTGTGGCAGAACCTGCAAGGCCTTGGATGTTGACAGCTAGAGCCTTCTGAGGACGGGTGTGAGCAGCGGAGCCCCACCCAACAGATGCTTCCTTCTTAACCCAGGCCTGCATTTCATACTTACTTGTGGAAATGATTTCCTTTTTCTAACTTGTCTCTTAATTTGTTCTTTAAGGTTCAGCCCAGAACTCTCCATGGCCTTGCCCTTAATCTGGAATGGATCATTTTGTCTGTGTTCTGCCAGCATCTTGGGCTATCGCTGTCATGGCATTGGTTAATCGTGATGTTGTAACAGTGCACTTGAAACAATGATGTTGAGTCTTTGGGATGAACCAAGCCATCATATTCTTGAATTTACCCTCACTGCATCTCAGGGAAGTAGCTGTTATAATGCCCATTTGACAGACAAAGAAACTGAGGCCCAGAGGTTACAAATCCAGCTTTGTATCTTGAGAAGACAAAGGGAAACAGTCTCACCCCAGAGCCCACCCTACCTCAGATGCCCCTGTAATTGTGCTCCCTTCTCTGTTCCCTCCACCCAGAGCTCCTGGATGTGGCCCCGGAGCCCTATTTCTTTCTGTGTCAGGAAGATTAGTCAACCAAGGATGGGCAATGGCCTCTGAGTGGTTCCATTGTCCTGCACTAGAGAACCTTCATCTTAACCTGCCATGCACATTGTCACCATTCTTTCTCTCCACCTCCAGCCCCCATCCATGCAGAAATCACTCATTCATACACTCTTCCCTGTGAAGGAGGCCAGGCCAATGCCAACATCATCATTAGACACATGGGGACACCGAGGCTTGGGGCATTGAGGGGAAGCTCTCAGTGCCAATGGGAAGCCATGTCAGGATCAGCACTCAGGAGCCCAGCACCTCCTTTGTTTGTCTGTGTTCAGGACTTTGATCCAGGACTTTGATCAGTGGACCAACTGATAAGTGATCTTACTGACAGGCAGACCAAGGGGTGTGTTGTCTTATGAGGCTTTTGATATCAAGGATTAAAATTCCACCAGCTCTCTAGGCAACGTGTCTGTGGCACCCTTGACAGTGACTTTGCTTGGCAGATGCCACCCAGGCACACACTGCAGTATTGCACTACAGTGCCTGCCGGCTCCCCACCCACTCCCTCCCTCTGCTTTCTGCACATAGTCCTGCCTCCGAGGGCACCGGCTTCCTGACCAGCCAGCCATGCTCTAAAGCACAAACAGGGTAGGAAATGAAAACCCCGGGAACAGCAGATGAAGCGGGCAGGAGGTGGAGGTACCTCTACCCCGTGCGATCTGCTCGGCTCCCCAGGCTGGCAAGAAAATCTTAAACATTATTTGCTCAACCATGTGTGAGTTAAAACCAATATCTGTGTGCCATCTGTTCAACCAAGTGACCCTGTGACGTCAGCCTCATTCCTCCTCATCGGTTTCTCTGTCCCTCTGTGGCCCTTCCCCAGGCTGCTTGATGGGGAGGGAGGGGCTCTGGTAAGTAGGGCCAGCTCCTCAGAGCTCTCTGCAGACACAGCCATAGAGGTTGCTGGTCACCCTCTGCACTCAGCTCTTGGGCTGCTTCTGCCTGAGGAGGCTGCCATCATGCCCAGTGGGGTTCAGTGGCAATCCCAGGTCCTACACCTTCACTTCCAGCAGCCCTGGCTCAGGCAGCAGCTGTTGGGATGACTGTCCTTAAGCATGTCAGTTTGTGATCTTAGTTTTCCTGCTATGTAGGCAAGGGCACGGGCTGTCACTTTTCAAGGTTCCTTTGAGCTGTAATGTCTCTCCTGTCTCCCTCAGGGTGAGCTTCCATTTTCTGACTCAAGACCCTCATACCAGGCAGCACCATCCTTTCTTCCATTCCCTGCTGCGCCCATTTGTCCATATCTGCCAAGACAGGCTCCCTGCCATGATGTCTTCCTGTTACCTGGCAACCACCATCACCATACCACACAGGGCTTTGGAAGCCTGCTGGCCTGCCTTCCAACACACACACACACACACACACACACACACACACACACACACACACACACACACCACACATACACAGACACATATACACAGGGCAGGAAGGGGGAAAAATCTGCAGGTATAAAGAACTGTCTGTCTGTTGGGCAAAAATCAGGAAGAGATGTCCAGGAAAGGGTCATGGTGCAAAAAGCATTTTTTTTTTTTTTTTTTTAGAAATAAGAATTGAGTTCCAGGTCCCAGACTCTGCCAGATTGCTGTGCACTCTTGGGCAAATCATTCCCCCTTCTGGGCTGCAATCTTCCTATTTGCATACTGAGGGCAATAGAGTCATTGATCTCTTGACAGCTCTTCAGTCAGATGCTTTTGCACAATGGAAGATCTGGGTCCTGGCAACTTGGAGAATGTCTGCAACAGAGAATAGTTATGGAGGGGTAGCCCTGCTTTCTCTCTGTGTGCAGACAGAAGTTAAGGCAGTGACTGAGGCCAAATAAATAGTGACCTGCAACCTAACTAAAGGTGCGTAGGACAGACTGGCCAACGTGTGCACCTCTTTTCCCAAGCCTATTGAGTGAAGGACACTGGAAGCTTGGCCATCGAAGGAGTGTTTTCTCCATGGAAACTGCCAAGTGGCACAGATACATGTCTGTCTATCTACGTCCACCCGTCTATTATCTTAGGAGCTTCTTGACACACATTTAGCAACAGACCTTTGTCCTCACCCACTCTACAGCCAGCAGTGCAGAATACTCTTCACCCCTCTTCCCCCCAGTGACAGACACATCTCACATCCTGAGGAAGGAACTGCACTACCCACCCAACCACTCTCCCCCAGGAGCCTTCCAGGAATTCGGAGACTAGTGAGGAGAGAAGAGGGGGTGAGCCTTGCTTCTTCTGAGGCCTGTCTGTTGGGGCCATCAGGGATGAATTGCATAAAGGTTGGCTCATTTGTGTACTAAGGGAAGACTCGTTAATATCAGGGTGTTAAAATATGTAAATAGCATCAACATGCACCACATCCTAATTACTGTTTTGCATTATCAAGTCATTTACTCTTTATGACATTCTGTGACTGTTCAGCTGTGTCAGCCAACACTTAGCAGACCCTCCTCCCAGGGATGATGAAGTCTCAGCTTCCTGCTGCAGAAGAGGCGGAGGGAGGGAGGAGGAGGCGACTACACAAGGGGCAACAATGCCTCCCTCCCAGTTCCAGGTGCCTCACACTGGAGAAGGACGCCCATCGTGGAGATGCTTTTTGCGTGAACAACATATGTTTCTACTTCCTGGCATTTTCCCGTCGTCCCCCAATCCCGCTTCTCACAGCAGCAGATTTATATGCAGGCTAATGAGAGCTGACATTTCTTGTTCCGCTTGCTACACTTGCTGCACTGAATTATGGCAGGGCAGGTATCCCCCAGCCACAGAGCAATCTCCCTCAAACACTTCTTTAAGGCAGCTGTGAAGTCCCAACTGGGGAAGCCGCCTGCTCTATCTGCAGGGTGACATTCAGGTTGTCACAGTCTGGATCCTGGGACTGAATCCCACCTGCTCTTTGGGCCCTGTGTCTGCCTCTGAAGGGAGCTTTGTGCTGATGTGGAAAGGTTAAAGTTGAGGTTCTTCATTTTCTCTTTAAAGGGTTAGTCAGAAATCAGCAGTCTCAGGAATGTGGCACGGACACCAATCCCCACTCATAGATATATTTAGTGGTGATTTCCATTGATCAATTTAAAACATTAGCACATTTCATATACACATTCAGATTGCTAATGTTCCTGAAAACAAACAAAACTAGCCCTGAAACTTGGTGATGGTAGCCAGACAGGCATGCTGTGAGGTGGCCCTCAGCTGGAGTGAGGTTGAGTGCTCACCAGAGCGAATAGGCTACGCTTCCAACTCTGGATGGCCTGTGTCTGAAGCCAAGCTACACAGCTTACTTGCTCTGCGATGTTGGGCAGTTACTTAGCTTCTCTGTGCTTAGTCTCCTGGTGTAAAGAAGGCAGTCCTGACGTCGTCCAGTCAGAAGCTCTCAGGTCAGTACCTGTCACTTACAGGGCTGGCACCCCGATAGATGCCTTACAAGAGGCACGTGCTTCTCCTGAGTTAGACTCTGGAATTTTCTGGGGTGACTTGTGTACAGTGATGAGGTGGCTGTGATAAAGCTACCAGTGGGTGCATTCTTAGGTGATCAGCCGCTGGTCCTGGACACACAGCCAGAGCAGGCCAAAGCCAGAGGGAGGTGTGTTCTAATACTGTGCCTCCCATCTCTGCCATCAACTGTTTACAGCCGTCAAGGTCCAGTGTATTCCCCCAGGCGACAGGTTCACAGAGTGAGTAATTCTGCATTGGAGATTATTAAAGATCTGCTATCGCCAGCAGGAAGAAGGGAACAGAGAGGTGAATGGAGACAATTTCCATTAAAATAGAGTTGGGAAACAAAAGGCACACAGAACTATTTTGAGCCTAAGGCAGGTGACACAGGATTCAAAATTTAATGAGCCTTAAATGCCATTGGATGAATGCAGCAGAGACACGGGGCTGTATCAGCTAGGGTTTAGTTGTGGCTTCCCCATAATCTTCCCCCTTTTAAGGCTCCCAGCACTAGCTAGCTAAAGCTCCGTCAAATGAGGGAGTGACAAGCCAGCAACATCAAGAATAGAGAAAGGCCCCTGGGTACCTGCTGCAGGGGTGAGCAGGGTTTCTGCGCTAGGGTCACAGACCATCCTCCCACCTCCCCCCACCCCTGCTCCATGTTCACCGGCATTTCTCTGCAGGGCACACTCACCTGCAAATGCCCTTAGTTGTTACAGGGAGCCCACCAGAGATGACCAGTTTATAGCCAATTGAAAGTCTTTATTCCTGCTGGCTGAGACTACACTCAGGTATTTGGGACCTAAACGAAGCTCTGAGAGTTTAGGGTAAGAAGTTCTGAAAGGCAAAAACCACACCCTGGTATATTGTGTGGCAGCGGCATGGGGAGGTTTGCTAAGGTAGGCATTTTAACAGAAGTTAAGTTAGCTAGGGCATCTTGACCTTAGGTTCCTACAACAGAGTTAGGTGATTTTCCACAGGATTCTCCATCCAGGAGATCAAATTCCAGTTAAAGCTAAAATGGCCTCAGCAAGAATACAAAATGGAGGAAGCTCTGACTCTCTGGTCCCAGAGTATCTCCGGGCTTCCCAAGACTTCCCTGGAGCTACCTTAGTTTCTCACCAAGTGGCGTTGTCTGCTGTGGGGAAGGCTGTGTTTCCCATAGGGTACTGCTGAGTGGTGGCCTCAGCTAAAGGGCCCACATTTGTCTATGGCATCAAGGAGACCATGTTCATTGTGCAGCTGAGTTGAGCTTCTGACAAGCGGTGGTTTGGGGAGAGCATCAAGCCCCTGCTTGCCTTTGCAGCACCCACTGATTGAGAAGGAACAGCCCTGTAGTAGGACAAGCTCCTTGGAGGCCTTTGTGGCCTTCCCTACAGCCTTGGGCAGCTGTCCAAGAGGCCTGGCCTGCAGCCTTGTTGCAAAGTGCCATGACTGTAATTACTTACATATATTAGTTGTATGAATGGACAGGACTCTCAGTGATACTTTGACACACACCTTGCCTTGGTACCCCCAGCCCAACACTTTCCCAGTCTCTAGTAACTGTCCATCTATTTCAGGTCCTTGTTTCCATGTGGGAGTAAGGACTCTGGGTGCTCTTCTTTCTGTGTCCCACTCACTTCACTTAGCACACCATCCCCCAGCTCCATTCTTTTTGCTGCAAGTGACAGAATCTCATTCTTTGTGGCTGAATATCCCATTGTGTCTACATACTACAGCTTCTGGAGCCATTCATCTGTTAGCTGCATCTAACAGCTCTGTTACTGACAAACCGAACAATACCTCTGTCCTTGGCTGAGGTAGTTGAGATGAGGATGCCTTCCCAGGCAAAGAGGAGGCAACTTCCAAGTAAGCTTTTAATGAAGTGAACGTACTTAAAGGTGCACGGTACAGAAGCAAGACTGGAAGCTGGAAGGAACAGGTTGGCCCAGCAGTGAGTTGTAGCTTTTAATGAAGGTTAAGGTTGAGTCAGAGATGAGCCTCTGGGCGGGAACGTATGGAGCTCCGGTTTTTTTGTTTGTTTGTTTTGTGTTTTGTTTATTGCCTGGCTGCCTTCAAATTATATTTTGAGGAAGTGCTATGGGAAGAGGAAATCCTAGGACTGGGCTGTATGATCTTTGAAGTGAGCACTTGCATGGAAATGTCATTTACCCACTTCCAGTCTCATGTGACCCATGGGAGAGCCTGTTTGTTATTTGTACCCAGTGGAGTATCAGGCTGCATGCATAGTCCAAGTATCAGGTGTGTGCCCTTATGGGGTAGAAATAGCCAAGCATATGTTACAGTGGCTGTGGTCAGGACTAAACTGTCCATGAATTTTTGGACCTTAATGAAAGACTGGGGTTGGAAAGCTAGTCTTTTTCAGATCACCCAACAAATCCATACTTTGTCTATTATGAGTAGTGGGTCAATAAACACGAATTTGCAATTATCTCTGTAGTGTGGTGACTACATACCCGGAAGTGGCTCAGCTGCCTCTCCAGAGTTCTGGGTTCAGGCTTCTGAGGAACCACCATGCTGATTTTCCACAGTCATCACACCAGGTTACCTCCCAGCAGAGCTGGATATTGTTTCCTTTTTTGTGGTATACTTCCAGTATTTGCTTTAGCTTGCATTTTGTTAATAGCCATTCTGACTGGGATGAGGTAAAATCTCATTGTAGCTTTTGGTTTACATTTTCCTAGTGGCTAACAATATGCATTTGGATTTTCCTAGGGCAACTGCTGAAAGTGAGTAGGAGGGGTGTCAGGGAAGCACCCTCACACTCTCCACACCCATGGGTGCCCAGGCCCTTTTCCTGGTGCTCCTGTCACACTGGTGAGAGTCAAGATGTCTGCAGTGCTTCACACTGGTGAGAGTCAAGATGTCTGCAGCTTCACACTGGTGAGAATCACAATGTCTGCAGCTTCACACTGGTGAGAGTCATGGTGTCTGCAGCTTCACACTGGTGAGAGTCATGGTGTCTGCAGCTTCACACTGGTGAGAGTCATGGTGTCTGCAGCTTCACACTGCTGAGAATCAAGATGTCTACAGGTTCACACTGGTGAGAGTCATGGTGTCTGCAGCTTCACACTGGTGAGAGTCAAGGTGTCTGCATCTTCACACTGCTGAGAATCAAGATGTCTACAGGTTCACACTGGTGAGAGTCATGGTGTCTGCATCTTCACACTGGTGAGAGTCATGGTGTCTGCATCTTCACACTGCTGAGGATCAAGATGTCTGCATCTTCACACTGGTGAGAGTCATGGTGTCTGCATCTTCACACTGGTGAGAATCACAATGTCTGCAGCTTCACACTGGTGAGAGTCATGTTGTCTGCATCTTCACACTGGTGAGAATCACAATGTCTGCAGCTTCACACTGGTGAGAGTCATGGTGTCTGCATCTTCACACTGGTGAGAATCACAATGTCTGCAGCTTCACACTGGTGAGAGTCACAATGTCTGCAGCTTCACACTGGTGAGAGTCATATGTCTGCATCTTCACACTGGTGAGAGTCACAATGTCTGCAGCTTCACACTGGTGAGAGTCACAATGTCTGCAGCTTCACACTGGTGAGAGTCACATGTCTGCATCTTCACACTGGTGAGAGTCACAATGTCTGCAGCTTCACACTGGTGAGAGTCACAATGTCTGCAGCTTCACACTGGTGAGAGTCACATGTCTGCATCTTCACACTGGTGAGAGTCACAATGTCTGCAGCTTCACACTGGTGAGAGTCACTAAGTCTGCAGTGCTTCATTGCTTCCAAAGATTCTACTACAGAGTCTGTATCCTGGCCTTTTCCAGCTTCTCCTCCCCAACTCCCCCACCAACCCCATGCCTGGACTTGTGGCTCCTTCCTCCACCTTTAAACACAAGTCTAAAAAACTGTATCACTTTAGCTTCTTACATTGTTACACTGCTTTTTAAAACCTCTTTCACTTTTTGAGATGATTTAATTGTGTGTGTGTTCTATGAGTTGTGGACACTTGGCTGCTGCCTCACACACAGAAGCCAGAAGAAGGCATCCTCCTCTATTATTCTCCACCTTTTCCTTTGAGGCAAGGTCTCTTCAGAACTGTGACCTCGTGTTTTTTGGCTAGACTGGAAACCAGCCAAACCGGGCAGTCCTCCTGTCTTTGGCTCCCCTTGGAGCTGGGCTCCACACCAGAGTGTGTGGAATGCTCAGCTTATAATATGAATACCAGGATCCGACCTCTGGTCCTCAAGATAGTGCAGGACACACTATTAACTGCTGAGCCAGCTCTCCGTCCCCAATTGCTTCCACTTTGAAAGACCTCAAGATTACAGTGGGCTTACATTTCATAATGGAGTGTGTCCCAAATCTAGTGGCAGGAACTGTAACTCTATCCATTCCCCTCTACCACACAGTCAGGATTCTGTAATTCTTTCTGTCCTGTTCAGTGACAGGTAAATCATTAAATTCCTTGCCAAGTGAAGTGGTATTCTGGTGTGACTACCTACTGCAGGAAGAAACTGGTTTTGAGGTTTGGGATGGGGAGGCATCATGAGGGTTTATCTCTGCAGGATGCTGCTCTGAAAACCACAATCAGACCAGGCCACTCTTGGGAAGTGTCCATGAAATTATACACTTGGGAAATAGTGAAAACCTAAACACATAGGTCTTTGGGGCTCTGGAAAGGCACCCACTCCAACGTCTGTCACCTAGTACAGAGGTCCACTTGGTATTCTTTTACTTCTTTCTTTATTTCTTAGAAATAAAAAAAGACTGAGAGTTCAACCATTGAGTTATTTTTTGTATTGTGTTTTTTTATTTGAGTTACAAACAAGATTGAATTACATGACAATCCCAGTTCCCTTCTCCCTCCCTTCCTCCCCTTCCACTCCCCCAACTAAACCCTACCTATCACATATCCTTTCTTCTAATCTATAACCATTGAGTTATAATGGAGACAATTAGGGCAACTGGGAGGAGGAAGAGTTGGAGTAGGTTGAAAAGCCAGCAAGGGCATGGCTGCTAAAAGTCTGATCCACTTCATTTGTCCCCACTGGAAGGGCTCCTCAGTCTCATTGGGAAAATAATGATCTGTCACTGAAAAAGTGTTGCAATGGGTAGAAGGACAGCAATCTTCAAGGTAACCTTTTTCCTGTTGACAGTCCAGAGAGTGCAGATGCTAGCTCTGTGGTTGCCAAAACTAGCAAAAGCATTGATGTTTCACGGAGCTCTGCCCAGGGACCCTTTGGGATCACAGGCATGAACATGGTACTGCTTACTTAGTTTCTGCATGCTTCCTCAAGGCACTTCAGACATTCTCCTCCCACATAACCTGGGTGTTTTGGAGTGGCAGCCTGCACCATTCCAGTCTCCAGGAATGGGCTTAGGATCAAAGGTTGTTATCATTCCAAGTTTTCACATACGAAGTGTAAGATGAAACAGGCCACCCAGAGACAATCTCCAGTGTGGATACACTCATAGTCACAGGGTCCTATCTGGAATTTGGTCCTATTTGGGATCTCACTGGGCAGGCAAGACCTCGCCATTTGTCCCTGAAATCTTGAATCTGGCATACAAACAGGCCCAGTTGTGAGCCTTCACAATATCCCTGCCATAAGCTTTGTCTACACCACAGCAATATAGATTTGGGGGCCCAGGGAAGCCACTGAAAAGTCAACCAAAATGGTACCCATCTGTCCCATGAGAGTATGTTCCATTCTAAACCAAGGATGCTGGTTGCTCATCATGTCCATTATCCATTTACAGGTCTCTGAAGGCTTCTGGTGAGGTGGCCATGATAGATGATGCTCTAGGCACCGGGTGGGGGATGGGCCTCAGGAGTGAGATGAGGAGAGCTCTGCTCATCTGCCATTCTCAGATCTCCACCTTTACTTCCTTTTTCACTTCCACCATCTTGTCCAAGAATCTGCCACTTATTTCTGAAAGCAGCCTCCTAAGTCCTGTGCCCACATCTGCTTGTACCCTCCTGTGGTCACTGCCACACAGCTGAGAGACCTTATCCCACACCATATCACACCTCTCCTTCCTCAAGACCTCCAGAATCTCCTCTTTCTTATGAAAAAACTCAGCTTCTGTGTCATGGTCCACACAGCCTACTTGGTGTGATTTCTCTATCTCTCTGCCCCTGATTTGTGTTCTATAAAATAGGTCTTTTCTCTATTCTAGTTCTGCCCCAGGACTATGTTCAACTATACTCCAAAATTTGAGGCATGCCGTTTTCCTTCACTGAGTATTCTCCCTGGATCTTTTCTCTCCTCTGTTCCTTAGATGGGCCTTTTCCTGCCACCATCTGCTCCCTCTTTGGTGTCCTCTTCACAATGCCATTCACTGCCAATGTATGGCATGAGCTTCCCTCTTTGCCCTTTGTGTCCTTCTCTTGAGTGTAAGCCTCCTCAGAGCTTCGAGCTGACAGACTTATCCACTGCTCTATCCTGTGTATCCAACACTCCGACTGGCATATGGAAGACTCCAAGTAAATATTTGTTGAAGAAATGAGTGAGCAAAGGCACAGTGGACCTCAGGGGCATTTCAGAAGTTCCTGTTGCCGGGGACTAGTGTGCCATGTTATCAACTAATTTCATTAAAATTATAACCACAGGACTCCGTTTGATCCTCACAGAGAGATGGAAGTGAGACTTTCCAGAATAAGGTTCTGGCTGGGAAGATATGCAGCATACCAGTCAGTGTTAGGGAGGACTCCCCGGGTAAATGCTAACCACACCAGTCAGTGTTAGGGAGGACTCCCTGGATAAATGCTAACCACACCAGTCAGGGTTAGGGAGGACTCCCTGGATAAACACTAACCACACCAACCAGCATGATGGAGGACTCCCTGGATAAACGCTAACCACACCAGCACTGTGTAGTCCCCAGGGAAAGACAGGTGATCAAGGTACAACCCCTTCTCTTAAGGAAGCTATAGACTGATGGGGCTGATCCACACATGCACACATTTTTCTATGTTTCTGATATTGTCAGAATGAGACAAAACCATAAAATATGTATAAACCTTGGAAGGAGCAAACAAACACTGGTGCTGTGGCTACATCTGAAACAGTGACCTGCATCCCCTGCCAGCTGACTTCAACAGGAGAACTTTAATTATATTGCTTAATTACACCAGAGCACACTAGCATTTTTAATTTTTTTAACGGTAATTCCCCCCTGGGCTCCTGATATTTGCCTTACATTATTGCCAAGCACTCGAGAGGAGGGACAAACAGGAAAGGAGTTTTAGTGTTTGGAGTCCTCAGCCCTGCTGTGTGTTATTTGCTTATACATTCAGATCTGGAGAGGGCAAACTCTTTAGCTGTTCTGGTGACCTGTGAGCACAGTTCCATCTGAGACGCAGAAGGGCAGGGACACTATGGCCAAGCAGCAAAACCATGCCTCAGACTTCACAAACCACCAGACTTTTACTGATCTCTCAAAACCACATAGAGATCATAGCTCTGCTGTTTTCAAAAAGAGGAAACCCAGGCAGGGTTGGAACAGTGGATTAGGTTGTGGAATAGTCTTCTGTACACTGTGAAGATGCGTCACTCATTTTGGTTTGATAGAGACTGAACAGCCAATAGCTAGGCAGGATTTCCAGGCCCAGAGGATGCTGGGAAGAAGGAGGGAGGAGATGTTGGGAGACGCCAGGGATTCAGAGCAAGCAGCATGGGCATTTACAAAGTAAAGGTAATTAAGCCAGGTAAAGGAATGTAGATTAAATGATATGGGTTAATTTAAGTTATAAGAGCTAGTTAGGAACAAGCCTAAGCTATCTGGCAAGCATTCATAATAAATAAGAAGTCTCTGTGTGATTATTTGGGAGCTGACAGATGGGACAGAAAAATCCACCTGCAGACTTATGTGCCTACACATCATTATTGTTAGAGCAAGAGCTCACACCCCTAAGCTCCAAGCCTGAGGTGTTTGCCGCCAAGCAGGAGCTTCAAGCGAGAACGTCCACACCTGTGCAAAACCACACAGCAATACACTGCGTAACTTCTTTACAAATATTTTTTTTTCTTCTGGCAGCTTCAGGTTAGCATATGTGTTTAATTAACATTTCTAATTAAAAACAGAACCCATAATACTCAAATATTTTCCATGACTTACATTCCTTTGGATCTGTAAATGGCAAACATGCACATGGTAGGCATAGTATTTCAATTTTCCTAGAGAGATCTGATAACATTTCATCAATGAAATCAATAGGAACATGTAGGAAATGCTCCGCCGGCTAAGAGGAGGAATCAGGAGCTGCTTTTTAGAGATGCAATAGGCAAGAATATCATGCAGAGCTGGACAGTGGCAACACATATCTTTAATCCCAGCACTTGGGAAGCAGAGGCAGGTGGATCTCTGTGAGGCCAGCCTGGTCTACTGATCGAGTTCTAGACTAGCCAAGGCTACACACAGAGAAACTGTGTCTTGAAAAACCTAAATAAATAAATAAATAAATAGAACATCGTCCAGATTCTCTGAATCTGTTTGCTTCATTTTTTTCACTTTAAATGGACACATTCTACTTAAACAAATTTATAAAGGAACCTTCACACTGTTCTCATAAGCATAACCAGTGTAACACATAGGCACATACAGTCATCCATGTGCAGTTTCACTTTGTACCATTTCTCTTACCTGTGTTCAGCATGGTCTGAAATACTAAAGGAAGATTCCAGAGATAAACAACTTCATAAGTTTTCAATAGCGTGTCATTCTGAACGGCACTCAGAAAAGCAATCTTGTACCTTCTCTTTCCATTCTGCCTTGGAGTGTAAATGAACTCCTTACCCAGCATATCCACACTGTGGGTGTTACCATCCCATTTGCCACTTAGTAGCACTGTATTAATCAGTGCTACTATACGAGATTTATTAGAACAGTTTACAGGCTGTGGTCCAGCTAGTCCACCAATCACTGTCTACCAACAGAAAGTCCAAGAATCCAGTAATCATTCAATCCATGAGATTGGATATCTCAGCCGGTCTTAAGTATACACTGGAATCCCAAAGAAGTCGGCTCTGATGCCAGCAAAGGAGTGGACTTGCCATCAAGAGTGAGAACAAGCGGGCAAAGAGAGCAAGCTTCCTTTGTCCCTGTTCTTTATTGAGGTTGCTAGCAGAAGGTGTGGATTAAAGGTGATCTTCCTACCTTGACGATCCAGATTAGAAGTGGTTCTTCCAACTTCAAATGATTTAATTAATTAAAAATTCCCTTACAAATGTGCCCAGCCTTTTGGGTTTTAGTTAATTCCAGATGTAGTCAAGTTGGCAACCAAGAATAGCCATCACAACCACCTTGGTTATCACATCAGCTGTTTTGATACCGTAGTGCTCATCCATAGCACCCAATGATGTCATAGGACTTCAGGTGTTCAATGAGGGTCTTGAGATGCACATGAAAACCTACTGTGCTAAATGACACTAAGAAATGTTTGTAGCTCTCCAATGACCAGGTTACCTACTTTTGGTGACCTGGGTACCATATTTGAAATGAAGTAGACTTTGCTCTATCACATTTATTTAGAGCATTAATAGAACTTCAAAAACTTTTAATGACTTAGTAATAATGGTAGCCTTGCCAGTTGTGGTGGTGCACACCTGTAGGATCTATCAAAGAGGCAGAGGTAGGGCGATCAAGAATAATGGTAGCCTTATATTCACAACTAGCTGGCTGACAATTCATAACTGAACAGGTACTGTAATGATTAAAAGGCAAAACAGTGACTAAAAAGTAAAACCAAATATAATATAATGGTAATTGTCCAACTGAGTTGTGCCTGTCTCTCCTCTCCCTCTCTACTATGAAAGTGTATTAGGTCTTACAAATGCCCAGGACAGCATAGAGCCTCCATTTCTCCCATACTTCAGGATGGTTATGGGGAAGTCCTTCACCCCAGTACTTTGAACCAGTTCTCTGACCCTACATTCCATGCCTGTGATGTGTGACTGTCCTTCCATTCCTGTTACACCACAGGGCCTCCTTTGCTTTTCATGAGAACACTGAAGCCCATCAACCAAAAACCAGAAACATCAGCAACCAACTATTATATTGTGTGGGCAACAGAAGTGACCTTGTAATTGCAGAAGAACCTTGATAGTCAGCCTGCACTACATGGAAAGTTGCCTGTTGCTGCTGTTATTTGTTCCAGATTGACTCCAGAATGTTCTCAACAGGCTCATGTTTTGAACATCCACACCCACCTTGTGGTGCTTTTAAAGGCTCTGAAGCCTTTAGGATTTGGGCTTAGCCTGGAAGAAGTAGGTAACTAAGAGTGGAAGCTTTATCTGCCCCTGGCTCCAGTATACCCTCTCTCCTGTCTGGCCCACTTCCATTGAGGAGTGTCTACCATACTCTTCTGCCACAGTGAAGCTGCTCCCGTCAAACCTTCCCTGCTAACATGGACTGCAACTTTCTGAAAACATCAACCAAAGCAAATTCTTCCTCCTTTAAGTAACTTCCGTCAGCTATTTTGTCATGAAAGCAACAAGAAAGATGACTAATCCAGTTTGAATATGGTTTGTCTCTTCCTCACCCATTAGTGAATCCCCACCATGACATAAAAAGAGGTGGCAGCGGTGGGACCTTTAAGAGGTAATTAGAACTGTGCCTTCATGAATGGACCAAGACTTTATGTGATTAATCTATTAATGGATTAATGTAAGAGTGTGTCTGCTGGGAGGAAAAAGCCAGTTTGGCTAGGATGCATGCATACAAATCTGAAAACAAATTTGGAAAGGTTTGTCTTAAGGGGAGTATAAACTGAGTTGTAGTTTTGTACTACAATGGAAGAAATGGAGGGTGCCCCAGCCTAGGTTGTTGTTGTTAATGACACAGTACTAGAGACTGGGGAGTTTGTTTGGGCTCATAGCTCTGGCCCAGGGTTGAGAAGCCACATCTGGGTTCAGGACGTCCTTCTTGGTGTTAGGGCCCTAAGAAAGCACAAATGATTACATGTTCCCAGGTGTTAGAGACTCGGCTACACTACACTGCCTTTTGTGGAAAAGCTCTTCTTGAACCCATCCAATCTGTCAGTCTATTAGAAGTTCCTACCTGACGACTAGCTTTCATTGTTCCAGAAGGCACCATGCAAAGGAACGAAGCAACCAATGGTCCTACCCAGCTACAACACCTATGAACCACAACAACCAGCATGGACCAATGTTATGGAATATTATTTTAACCAGGCAAAGATGCGTTACGTTTTTTCATGCCGTGGAATATTACTTTAACTGTGTAAAGGTGTGTTTATTTGTTTATGCTGCATTTGTTTAATTATGTAAAGATGTGTTGCATTTGTTCCATCTTGCCAGCCTAAGGAACCTGATTGGTCTAAAAAAAAAAAAAAACTGAATGGCTAATAGGTAGGCAGGAAAGGGATAGGTAGGACTGGTGGGCAGAGACAATAAATAGGAGAAAAGAGAGGAACAAGAGAAAAAAAGATGAGAAGAGAAAGACAGGAGAGGTCTGGGGTCAGCCAGGAGCTGTCAGCCAGCAGACACAGAGTAGGCCACACAGAAAGAAAAGGTAAAAAGCCCCGAGGCAAAACGTATATGAAGAGAAACAGGTTAATTTAAATTAAAGTAAAACAAAGCTAGCAGGAATGGAGCATAAGCTAAGACCAAGCATTCAAAAATAATAATAAATAAGTCTCTGTGTCATGATTTGGGTGCTGATTGGTGGCCCAAAAGAAAAGGCCTGGTGCAGACAGATGACAGTAAGGGTGCAGTAGTGTCACACACACCTTGTTGACAACCAACAGCTCTCTAACTGGACTTAGATGCTAAACAAGGTGAAAATGATGCCTGTACCAGAAACCTAGCTAAGTGCTCCAGACTGATGAAGTAATGTAATCTTGAAGGAGAACCACTGCTGTATTAAAGCAGCATAATCCCTAACTACACTCTAAATATTTGTCCTTACACGCACAGATAAGGAGTTCTCACCCCTCTTCAAGAAAATTTCACTTCCAACGCCTTCCATTACAGAAAACCATAACCAATCACGGTGCCGAGTCATGGAGCCCCACCCCAATGAGTACATCTACAATACAACTCCCACCCCTAAGCCTCAGAGAACATTTCAGAAGGGGGAGGCGGGCAGAAGGACTGTAAAAGCCAGAGGATCAGGGAGTTGCTGTCTCCTAGTGATGTCAGAAGCTACACCCATGAAGTCTCACTAACATGACAGCCTAAACATGGGCCAAACAAGGACAATGACAACAGTCATACTGAAGTGAGAGACACAGTGTTCCCAGGGAAGAGTACACCACTTGGTTATCCAATAGCAATTAGTCAGTATATTAAGTGACATCATATGGACTGATCAGGTTATATTTAGGAATACATATACATATATGCATGCAACAACAATTAGTGAAAAATAGGGGCCACAAATTTGAATGAGAGCAAGAAAGGGTAGATGGGAGGGTTTGGAGGGAGGAAAAGGGAAGAGAAAAATGATATAATTTCAAAAAGTAAAAGAATCAATAAAGACAACAAAAAGTGAAGCAAATATATTTGACAGAATGTATTTGTTAGAATATGATATTAAATGCCCTGATTGATGTCTATTATAATATTCTACATCATTTTCATTAAGTTTAAATTCTCATATTATTTTTAAATTTAAATTAGAAGTAAGTCATAAAAAAGTTCCACCCATCCCAATTCTCTGTATCTCATAAGGGATTAAATTCAAGCATGAGTTGTTCAGAGGTCAGACAAGAGCAAACTTTTCATTCAGTTTGTGACCTACCATGATTTTGTGAGTTGGTTTTCATGGTACCTCAATTGTCCACACGTTGGCCACACAGTAGGACCTCTGTTTTCTCTGCTTCACCTCAAATGACAGCACTGAGGACAGAAGTTGCATGACGGCCCATACTTACCTAGCTGTTTATTAGGTGACAAGAATAGGAATTTGGGCCATTGTGAAAGGTCATGTGGTATTGGATGTCTGCTATAGTTTGACTCAACCATGCTACACAAAGGCTCATGTCAAACCAGTGGTCCCTGGTCTTTACATCACCAGGGGAGAGGCCCTCAAAGGAGGTTATAGGTCCAGTCCCTCTTTCTTTCTGTCACTTCCCAATGGGTTTGCTTATCCATACACCTCCATTATAATGTGCATCATGACAGGTTCCCAAGCAACCAGACCAACTACCTATGGGCCACACCCTTGAAAACTGAGCTTATATAAATTCTTTTTCTGTATCAGTCATGACAGTCATGTGGCTTTTCTCTCCATTAATGTGGTGTGATTGGACTGACTTTTACAGTTATTCCTGGATAATTCCACTTTGGGCATGTAAATGGCCCTTGACTGCTATTTGACTCAGCCCGCTAGCATTTTGCTGAGAAAGTTTTTGTATTGTTTAATATTTTGTTGAGGATTTTTGAGGGCACATCCATTAGAGTGTCTGTAGGTTTCTCATGATGCCTGTGTCTGGCTCATGTATCACAATAGTGCCACTTTCATAGGATGAGTTAGGCAGAGTTCTTCCCTCGAGTTTTGAAATAAGTTGTGAATGATGAATGTGGATTCCCCTGTAAGTGTCTAGTTCTGGGATTTTCTTTGTTGAAAGATCTTTAAACTTACTCAATTTCTTGTTATGACTAAGCCCAGATTTTCTATTTCTTATTCAGTTATAATCTGTGTTTCTAGGAATTTGTTCATTTCTACTGCTGTCTAACTTCTTGGCATGTTGTCATTCATGATTTCTCCCAGAATCCTTTCCCCACAAGATCAATAACAGTGTTCTCCTGTTCATTTCTGATGGCAGTAATTTGAATTTTATCTTCCTTTTGGTCAATCTAGTTTGTCAATTGTACTGATTTTTTAAGTGGATAATATTTATTGTCTACCACCCTTAGCATTTGAAATATATTACCTCATTTGGCCTCAAACTCCTTGTAGAAATAAACTCAGTTGGCCTTTCATATCCGGAAGTGCCGCATGCACAGAGGAAACTAACTACAGATTAAAATATTTTTACATGATATATCTGTATTATATAGACAGAATTTTTATGTCATCATTTCCTAAATAACCTAGCATGGCAACTGTTTATATAGTGTTTACATTTTACTAGATATTAGAAGTAGCTTAGAGGTACATAAGCTACTCAGGAGGATGTTCACAAGTTAAAGATACTACTGTATAATTTTATATAAAGGACTTGAGCATTTAAACATTTCACATCCATAAGAAATGCAGCAATAGTCCCCTATGGGTAAGGGGCACTGGATTTTTATTACCTCCTTTGTAAAGATGTAAATGACTCTAAGTAGCTTGAGTGACTTATTCTGGGGCCCAGAAGTAGTAGCCATGGAGCCAGGAGAACATAGATTTCCCAGCAACTGGTGGCCCAGATCCAGCTTTTGACCACAGTGCTGTACAGACAGAGAAATAGGTGTGGTTTGTGTTTGGCCACTTGGTTATTAAGCGAAGAGACCCGGTGACTGTGACCCTGAGTCAGTACCATCTCACCTCCCTCTCTCCTGGCACCTGCTCTAGCTGGGAGTTCACCAGGCTTCATGCCCAGTATAGAGCCTGCCCCTGGAGCTTTGGACTTCTCAATCTTCCAGTAAGCAAAGGTCCCAGGATCTTGGGTAAGAGAGACATTTTCTCTCCTCCACCTTTGCCAAACATCCAGGGAAAAGGAGAAAGGACCTTAGTATGAGAGCAGAGGCCCAGGAAGGAACCTGTATGGAGAGCTGGTAGGGCCCAGTGATGCTGAGCTGGCTTCTGCATGGCTATTGTGGACAGACCTCTGTCACCTGGGGTCCAGTTTGACACCACCTGCTCATGCACAGGACCTTCTCTTCATCAGAATTTCCCTTCTGTGGGAGTCTCCACTGGTCCTCAGGCCAGACCTCCCATCATTGTGGTTGCCTGCCTCTCCCTGGAATGAGCTGCTTGAGTGTTTGTCTTGCTCACAGCTGCCCTGCCTGCCTTCCAGAGCCTCACTCACAGCCTGGACCTAAGTAAGGCTTTAATAACCGTCTGTCAGTGGATGAATGGATTCTGCTCTGCCCTGGCTTGTTCATCTGTGGAGCAGAGATCATGATAACATTGACTTTGTGGCCTTTACTGTGAAAGGTCAATAATCTTTTCTAAGTGACAGCTTTTGTTTTCATTTTCTGTGCTGTTTTTCTATACTATGCTTGATCTCTCTATCCTAATCTTTATGGTTCCACTTTAGGTTTAGTTTGCTCTTATTTCTCCACTCTCTTAAAGTTGAAGTTATTTACTCACGATATCTTCTCTTTACTGTTTATATTTTTTAATTCTTCATTTCTTATTTGTAATTGACAGAATAACCACATATCTATGGGATGTAGTATGGCGCTTTAATGCATTTACATGTGAAATTAGCAATCAGTTAATCAGCAAATCCATCATTTTACGTAACTATCCTTTGTTGTGGTAAAATATTTACAGTCTAGTCTTCAAGTGATTTTGAAATAATTGATGCATTGTTAGTTATGATAGTAATATACAGCTAAGAAGTTCCCTCTAAAACAACTTTCACTACATCTTGTAGTTGTGATATCTTACATTTTTATTTTTGTAATTTTGGTATCTTGCACTTTCATTTTGTTAATTTCAATTTCCTTTGGCCCATTGGTTATTCCAGAATGCATCTTTTTGTTTCCACAGTCTTGTGAATTTTTAAAGTTACACTCTACTTTGAGATTTCAGCTGAATTTTCATTCTTGCTAGAGGAGATATTTCCCATGTGCTGGGGGTTTGTATGTGAAGTGCCCTCATTCGTCCGTGTGTTTGAACACTTTGTCCCCAGCTGGTTTGGGAAGGTTGGGAACCTTTAAAAGGTGGAGTCCTGCTATAGGAAGTTGGTCACTGGGATGGGTATTCAGGTTTTAAAGCGTGGGCTCACTATGTAGTCTCTCTAGGCTTCCTGGGTGTGGGTATGATGTCACCAACCAGGCCCCTGCTCCCACTGCCATGTCTTGCCTGCTAAAACAGACCCTGCTTTTAAGCGGGTTTTGAACACTTGGTCCCTAGTTAGTGTTATTGTTCAGGGAGGAGTGCAGCCACGCTGGAGGAAGTATGTTCCTGGGGACAGGGTTTGAGATCCATAGCCTTGTCCTGCTATCTATCCCTCTTCCAGCTCACTCTGTGCTTTAAGTGTGCAGCTAAAGATGTGTGGTCTCTCAGCTTCCTGTTGGTGCTGCCTGCAGCCACGCTTCCCGCCAGTTCAGAGTCTCTCTCTGCGACTCTGAGCTGAAGTAGACGTTGCTCTTGACACCTGTGTTTTAGCATAGCAACAAAAAGTAACCAGTACTGTATTTTATCATGGCAATGAGAAAGTAACTAAGACAGTATGATTTCAAAATCTTTTGAATATATACTTTAAGTCTTATGTACAAATGTATACAAAACTTTTAAGATATAATTTACTTTTATTCCATTGTACATGTAAAAAATGTATACTCTGCTGCTGTAGGGTGTGGTATTCTGTGCAATATGTCTTAGGGGTATAGCCAGTCCCTGACTTATCAACGGCTTAAATTAAAAAGCTTTTATTTTATCTATGATGGCATAAAAACATTATGCACTGAATAGACACTATGTTGTAAATCCTGAGCTTTTCTCAGGAAAGCAGCACAGAAAACAATCTAAGTTTTTATTTTCGGTGTAGCATGTAATAAACTACATGTTAGATTTGAAACTGTTTCAAAATGGACTTTGTATGGGGTAATTTTGTTATGTGCCAGTAGTGCTCCAAGGACACTTACAGCGGGCTATACTAAGTGAGCTATTAGCAGGTCAGTTGCAGTCAATGTGCTCCTTCCTTCCTTCCTTCCTTCCTTCCTTCCTTCCTTCCTTCCTTTCTTTTTTTTAAAGATAGGGTCTCATGTAGCTCAGGCTGGCCCTGAACCTTAAACTCCTTATCTTCCTGCCTTCGCCCTAAGTGCTGGGGTGATAAGTGTGTGCCACTAGGCCTAGTTTAGTAAGTTACTGGGACTCAAAGCTAAGGCTCTGTGCAAGCTGGGCAAGCACTCTACCAACCGAGCTATGCCTCTAGCCCCTTAAAATGCATTTTTAAATTTAAACTAAGTCCAATCTATGGTAGATTCTTAAGTACATAATGACATTTTAACTTAAGGAGCATCTGCAGTTGGTTTATTGTGTTGTTGAAGCTCCAGTTTGCTTGATGGTCTTCTGTTCATTTGTCTTACCCATTACTGTGAGGTGTCCATATCTCTAACTATCCCAGTGGGGCCATCTACTTCCGCCCTGTCCTGCCAGTGTTTCTGTTCTCTATTTTGGAAATCTGTTGTAAGTGTATGTGTGTTTATGATTGTGGTATATTCTTGCTGGATTGACTCATCACTGTATACTTTTTTCATTGTGTCTTAGAAGACTTTTTGTCTTAAGAACAAATTGGTTTGCTCTTATTCTTGTCAGTCTGCCCATGGCATATGGTGTGGTGTGGTGTGGTGTGGTGTGTGTGTGTGTGTGTGTGTGTGTGTGTGTGTGTGTGTGTGTTTGCAGTTGGTATTAGGGATCAAGCTCAGGGCTTTTCATCTGAAGGATGTTTTACCTACCCTTTTTTTTCTCTCACCCATTCTCTTCCCCTCCTCTTTCACCCTATTTGTACCTTTGAATCTAAGTTAAGTCTCCACAGATAGCTATACTTAGATGTGTTTTTTAATGCAAGCTGCTAGTGTTGTCCTTTTAAATCAGTGGTTTCGTTTGTTTGTCTATGTGGGCCATGCTGTCTGCTGTGTGATCTTGGAGTTAATAATTGTGCATTTTGAATATCATAATGCAGCAACTCTGGAGATCAAGCGGGTGTGTTGCAGCTTATTGTACTTGTTCATTTGGTAACAATTATGAACAATTCTGTGAGGTCCGTGTTCTTTGTGATGTGCAGCCTCTGTGTCCATTGGCTTAGTGGTCAGCTAATAACTGGGCAGAGAATTTGCAGAAAGCCTGAAACTAAAATACTTCCTGGTCTTTGAGGTTTGTGTGTATTGGATATGCCTTCAACAACCAGACAGACAGTTTACGTGTCTCCTTGGCCTTCCTCTGATTATATAGAATCTCAAGGTCATTCAGAAGTGAAAACGTTAGGGCGTTCTTATTTCTTCTCCAAGGCTGTGTCCTAGGAACATCCATGGTTGTCAAGATTCTCAGAGGTAGGCTGCAGGCTTTCAAATACGTATTCTCCAAAGCACCTCACTTTCCATCTTCTTCTCCCCAGCTTTTTGGCAAAAATGTATGTATGTATGTATATATGTATGTATGTATGTATGTATGTATGTATGTATGTATTCCCAGCTGTCACTCACTGCCTCAGGCATCAGCAGCTAAAACACTTGCCTGTGTTTTGACAAATGCCCAGTGTGGCTGTTGAGTCTAGAGTTCGGTGAGGTGAAGATGGTTCATTTGAGCAGGTCTCCACACAATCAGGTCATGTAAGGCTAATAATTAGGATTATTGAGGCTGTTTCTGGGCAGAGAATGGAAGACTTATTTTCTAGTTCTGAGCTGAGGAGTGGGGAATGCACTAATGTCAACTAAATTTCGAAGTTGCTGCCACTGTACAGCTATTTTCCCTGGATAGTTGCAAGATTTTGTTTATAGTTCAAGTGTTATAAGTAGATTCTGTCCAGTTTTGCTAATTTGTCATTCCTTTACACAGAAGTAGACTTTTAGACACTTTCACTTAGCATTTTTTTGCTGAAGTGTCGAAATACTTGGCACACCATCTACTCCAATCTCTTCCCATTGTGATATCGATGGTGACATCTCAATCTCTTCATCTATAGTGCATGCCTGTTCATTCACCTTGGCCCACAGATAATTGGTTCCTTAGGCTGCATCCCCAAAAGTGAGCATGTGGCTAAAAGAATAATAAAACTTTCAAATAATTTTCAAAATGGTCATTTTTGTCTACATTTCCATCAGATACACTTGAAGGATTGCCTCACCACAGACCTTTCCTCCATGGGTGGCATTGCTGAAGGTGTATATTAGGTGCTGATGGCAGGGACATCTCTTGGGTTTTATGTGACATGTCTGATGACAGCTGGACAGAAAGTTTATGATGTTCACTTGATGCTGTGTTTTCTTTCTCTGTGGATTTCCTGTAGATTCTCTCTCTCTCTCTCTCTCTCTCTCTCTCTCTCTCTCTCTCTCTCTCTGTGTGTGTGTGTGTGTGTGTGTGTGTGTGTTTTCCAGGCAGGGTTTCTCTGTGTAGCATTGGCTGTCCTGGAACTTGCTTTGTAAACCAGGCTGGCCCTGACCTCACAGAGATCCACCTACCTCTGCCTCCCAAGTGCTGGCATTAAAGGAGTTCACCACCATAATACCACTCAGCTCTGCAGGCAGTCTTTGTGTTGGGTGTCTGCCTCTGGACGTCTTAGGAGGAAGAATTATAAACTTCAGAGGTAATCATTGTACACACTGAAAGACATGGGACTCTCAAATACCTCCAGTTCACACCTATGTTCCTTTTGTTAATTTTTACTTACCAGATTCATGTCCCAGTTTTTGCTGTTTTAAAAATCATGAACTCGGGGCTAGAGAGATGGCTCAGTGGTTAAGAGCACTTGACTGCTCTTCCAGAGGTCCTGAGTTCGATTCTCAGCAACCACATGGTGGCTCACAACCATCTATAATGGGATTGGATTCCTTCTTCTGGTGTGCATGAAGACAGAGCACTCATACACACAAATACACGAATAAATGAGTCTTTAAGAAATCATAAACTCAGTGGCTTAGAAGAGCACAAACTTCCTTTCAAATCTGGGGACCAGAAAGAAGTCTTGAGCTGAGATGGTACTGATGGGGGATATCCTACTGTATATATGTTTCTCTTATTGGTTGATGAATAAAACAGTTTGGCTAGTGGTCAGGCAGGAAGGAAAGGTGGGGCTACCAGACTAGGAGACCAGGAGAATTCTGAGAAAGGGAGGCAGAGAGAGCCCACCAAAGTAGTCACCATGTAGACCACAAAGGAGTAACAGGTCTGGGCATTCACCAGTAAGCCAACACCATGTGGAAAGACATAGATTAATAGAAATGGCTTAATAATTAAGACAGAGCTAGCAAATAAGAAGCCCTAGCCATTTGGCCAACAGTTTAATAATTAAAATAGCATCTCTGTGTGCTTATTTGGTGCTAAGAAGGGCAGCAGGACCTAGCAGGACAAGAATTTTCATCAACATGGTACAGACCCGGATCCCTCTTGAAGCTTCTGAGGTGAGTGTGTCTTCTAGGCTTCTCCAGCCAGAGCTGGATGCCTTGGGTTGTGACCCAATGGTACACCATGGCTGCAAGCTCTGTTGTCCTCACACCACCTCCTTGGAGGGCCGCTGTGATGGCATGGGGCTCCCTTATACCCAGGACCACCTCCCCTTCTCAAGGTCTTCTACTTCCATCTGCAAAACCCTTCCCCATTCATGCTAATCAAGACCCAGAGAAGCAAAGCTGACAGGATGGATATGGAGGACAGAGCATGGGGATGGAGAGAAACATATTCTAAGCACTGGCTTACTTGACTGTGGAGAAGGACAAGTTGCAAGTCTGCAGGGCAGACTGTCAGGCAACAGCCCCAACAGCATTGACACTGCTGTGGGTCTGAAGCTTCTAAAGGCAGAATTCTTCCTCTTTAGAAGATTTTATTTTCTTCTGGAAAGGCCTTCAACTGATTTGTTGAGGAGCACCCATGGACAGAGTATAACTTGCTTTGTTCAAAGTTTACCTCTATAAATGAGTCACATTGTTCCACTACTCAGACTAGCATTTGACAAAGCAGAAAACAAAAACAAAACAAAAAACAAACACCGCCCCCCCAAAAAAAAACAAACTGGGAGGTCAGACAGTCTAGCAGATGGACAGAAAGATAACCATCACAGGAACACAGGGTGTTCACGTCCTTAGGGAACATGGCAAGTCTGCCCATGGCATCCTGGATGTTCCTTGAATAAAAAGAATATATTCTCTATTGAGAAAAAGTAGATAATGATTCAGACCAAGTAACAGAAGCATCCTAAGCTCCCATCCTCATTGGAATCTCATAGCTCTGAAGAGAATTTCCCATGATTCATTTTACTTTCATTATGTATAGTTTGGAGGAGAATTCATATCGTATTATCCTTGGTAATAAAAAAAAAGATCTGCTTTTCTGATTAAAAGCCCTTTTTTCCCATACTTTTGAAGAAGAAAATCTCTCTCTATCTCTCTCTCTCTTTCCCTCTCTCCCTCTTTCTTTCTCATTGCTATTCTTAGCATGGCATATTTTATCAGTGCAGGCTCTAATTGGATAGGAACATGGCTATTGTGGTGATGTTCTGTTGCAGACAGGAGACCTTTAGGTTTGGAAGACGGAAGACACATTTAAGCAGGATCCTGCTTCCTTTTGCTTCCTTATAATATTTGAAAATGACTGTGAAATGGGAGGGAAATTCCTAGAGAAAAGGTTCCAAGCTTCCAAAACTCCATTTCTGAGCTTCTGGCTTCCTCCAAAGACAAAAGAAACCAAGATACAAGGAAGAGAATACTTTCTAAAAGCTGGCTTCTGTTTAAATTTTAAAATAACAGGCATTGCTATTATCCAAAAGGTTAATTCTGCTTCATACTCTTTGTTCCCAGGAGTCTTTTGCTTCTTTACTAAAGGAATTTGAATTGCAATGGAAGTCTTTGTTCTGTTTCTAAAGCATTTCCTTAAGCCTTAGGCTATAGGAGAGTTGCTCAGGCTTGGAGATGGAGCCTGACCTCTCATTCCTCAATTGCCTTGACTCAGGAGGCCTGGACACTGAGTAGAGTGGACAGCTTTTTCAGGCCCACAGCAACTGCTCTCTGACAACCATTTATCTTCTGGGCCACAGCCTCAAGGCACTGCAGACATTATTTCAGCTTGTCCTTTCAGTCTGGGCCTACTATCACCTTGTTTTACAGAGGAGGAGACCATGGCTTAGCAGGATTGATGGTCATCTAAGCACATATTGGAATTCAGGTCTGTGTATAGTACAGCCATGTTTAGCTCTGCTGTGGGGAGGGTGTGTTCCCTTCCAAAGCCTGTTTGTTAAAGTCCTAAAGTTATGGTGATGTCATGCTAGGGGGTGGGTGGCCCTAAGCCAATATATATGGTGTTCTTGTGAAAGAGGAAATTTGGACATGGAGACATATTCATGGAAGAAAGTTAATGTGATTGTTGTGTCCAAATTCTGAACCCTAAAATCACCAAGAGACCCATTCTGATGCAAAAGCAAAGAGTCTTTTATTGTTTAACAAGCTAACAGCATTAACAGGCAGAGGCGAAGGACCTTGAGAAGCTAAGAGGCAGAGGAACTTACTGGGCAGTATAAGGGGAGTATCTAGGGGGTATGCAACAGTCTCAGGATTGGTGTACTTCCAGGCTTGGGCAGCCTGTCCTGTGCTGATTGGTCAACTGGTTGCTATAGCCTATAGCCCCTCCCATGATGCTCTGCACATCACTGTTGTGTCACTTTTACCTTAAAGCACGCCCAGAGCCTCGCCACCTAACTTCTGATTGGTTCCTTGCTACGAGAAGAGTATCTGACCTCCTAGTGACTAGGGCAGGCCCAGCAAGGTCAGACATGTGCTGAGTCAGAGGCCTGCATGCCTTTTCTGCAGCCTGTCATGGCTGCTAAAGCAGGGGCTGGTCCCTTCATTGATGAGAAGGAGTAGTCAAGGGAACAAGAAGCTTGGAACAGAAACTTCTCAGAGTTCCTCTGGAGCTCTCTTCTGTCTATCCACTAGGATAGACCCAACACTTCTGTTCCTTAAGTTACCCTGTTGTTGGTACTTTGTATCAATAGCCCAAGAAAACCACACCATTTGAGACCTC
Source organism: Cricetulus griseus (assembly GCF_003668045.3). NCBI lineage: Eukaryota > Metazoa > Chordata > Mammalia > Rodentia > Cricetidae > Cricetulus > Cricetulus griseus. Next base: position 162,918,107 of record NC_048596.1, read on the forward strand.
CTTTCTTTTTCTCCCAAGAGAAGGTCAGGTGTAGGGAGAGACCCTGGATACCTGTACAGCTGAGCATGCCTGTTTGGACGTGGTCACAGGTACATAGAGGGGTAGGATAAAGAGGTGATCCCCCTCTCTCAGGGTTCAGGCCAGGTCTTGGAGGCATCTGGGACCGGAATTCTTGGAGTGCCAAATCTGGTTATTGGTTCCTGGTATGAGTATCCCTTCTTAATAAATTACCAGTTAATAACCTATCCCATGTTTGATCTTGTTCCTCATCAGCCAGGCTTGTCCCTGCTCTCAAATGTGACTGAACAAGGTTTTATATTACTTCTGTTGGAGCCTGAGGTCTTTGGGAGGCCCATAGCTAATCCAAGTGTGCATCCCAGCATCCAACAGACAAAGAGCTGCAGGGCTGCAGCCCAGGCCCTGCTCCAGTCCCACAGATGGTCCTGGGCCAGATGGCTCAGGAGGAGACAAGGGTCAGGCAGAGGCAGCCCAGGTGTTTGTGGTGGCAACAGGGAGGTGCAGGGGAGAGTTCACCTGTCCACCTCTTTCCCTCCTCCTGGTTCCTCCTCTGAAGAGGCACTGGCCAGCTCCGACAGATGTGCAGGCTGGGAAGGATTCCAGGTATCATGTTGGGAAAGTGGGCAATTAACCCCATGCCAGGGCCTGTGCTGGCAAAGTGGGCAGCAGTGAGTATGTGATGGGTCATTAGGCTCCACTGCTCATGTCTTCTACCTTCAACCAATGACCCTCGCCACCTTCCAAGGGGAGATCTACTTTCTATCTTAGAAACTTCTTTCCACCACCTCTCTAGTGTGTGCTGCATCCCCCACTGATGCAGGGAAATAGAATGCCAGCAGTGATGCTGAAAACAAGAAAAAGGAAAGCCACTGTTTCTCATCACTTGCTAGAGCAAAGTCGCCATGAAGCAACTCATCTTTCAGTGGCCCTAGGTTTGAAAAGGATGTTCTAGACTAATATATACATATACACATCTTCATATTCCAGCCTGGAAAGAACACACACAGCTGGGAGACATGAGTATAAACCAACAAACAGTTTCAAAACTCCAGAGGGCTGTCCTTGCAGATAAATACGCACAAGTGTGATCCATTCACACCGATGCCTTAATAATGAGATTGATGACTGCCTTGGTTGCCATTCCTAGAGCCTTCATCCTGTAGCTGATGGAAGCAGAAGCAGGCACCCACAGCTAAGCACTGAACCATACTACTGGAATCCAGTTGTGGAGAGGGAGGAGGCACATTGAAGATCTAAACCGCACAGGCACTGACTGCCTAAGACTGTCAAGGTGAAGTTGGAGATGTGCATCAGGAATCCAAGGCAGGAGAATCACCATCTCAAGGCCAGCCTCAGCTACATGCAGAGTCTTGACTCAAAAACACAAGGGCAGGGGTAGAGAAGTTATACAACATGTACAAGGCCACGGATTTCACCCTCGACCACACACACACACACACACACACACACACACACACACACACAGAGAGAGAGAGAGAGAGAGAGAGAGAGAGAGAGAGAGATACACAGCGGAAGTGAGACTCCTATGGTGGAGATGGCAAGAAGAGTAAAGGTTTGGAGAGTACAAAATCATGATCCATCTTCTTGGACAGGAAGTATTATCTGTGCTCAGTCAGCCTTCCCTGCAGAAGGACAGGTTTTATCTAGTTTGTTCTTTGCATTCTTTTTCCTGCTTCCCAGATGAGAAGACTGATTCAAACTCGAGGATGATGGCTTTCCTGTGCCAAGCTTGCTTTCTCCATGGCAGCTGTCTACCATAGTCCAAGGTTTGCACAGTGTTCAGGGACCCAGACTAGCAGGCCAGCCAAGGTTCAAATCCTGTCTCTGGCACTTCTGGCTCATCCATCTTGGGGAAATCATTTCACATTTTCGTGCATTGGTTTTCATGTGCGTAAAACAAGATGATAGCAGCAAGAGTCCCACAATGGCTGCTGGCGGGGGTGGGATGGGGTGAGGGGGGCATTGGTCTTCGGCATACTTAGACTAAAGAGTGCATGGTGTGAAAGCTGCCCAGAAGCTGTCATGTTGAAAATCCTCATGGCACTATCTCCCCTTGTGTCTTGTGCTCCTCCGGCGATTATTAGTTCTGGAGAACAGAATAGCCAGTTTTGAGGCTCCCAAACCATTCCTCCACTATGGGCAGCACCAAGAACTGTTCCTTAGTTCACTGTGTCCCCTGTGGTGACTCGAGATGATTTGATGGGCAGAGCAGAGTGGTGGGGGGCCATTTGCTGCTGCAGCAGAGAAACTGAGGGCAGGGGCAGTCCCCAGTGGGCTCAGGTGTGTGGAGAATGAGCTCTGGGCACCCGCATTTCTTTGTGCCCCTAAATTCGGCCCTTGGACAGAGGGTGTCCAGGCCTGTGTTTGTTTGCTAGAATCACATCCTGGCTTCCTGGAGGGGAGCTGATGTGGCCTAAGAATGAGTCCATCTGGGGGTGCACCAGTCTGCAGCCAGCTAATACAAAAATAGACCTGTTTCCCCAGCCCTTTTATTCCCTACACAATGGGATCTCCAGGCCACTCTTTCTTCCACTTTCCCACAACAATGATGCCATCAATACCCTCCTGGGGACTTCTTTATTTGAAGGCTGGGAGCTGTGAATTTTAGCGTTGCAGATAATCTCACTGGTTACAAAATAGTCTAACCAAAGTGAGCTATCCAATTGCCCACTGAAGCTGGTTTTCTAGAATTGAATGGATTTTTATTTGCTGAGTCCTTCTCAGCCTCAGCCCTGGTTCTCTTTCACTGTCTGAATGTCCTCTGCCAATAGGGGACATTTTTCCAGAAAGTCCATGATGTTGGCCCAGGATGAGCCCCTTGTGGAGCAGGTGTATATGCAAATTGCTCACACAGGGTGCATGCTCACACAGGGCACATGTTCACACAGTGCATATGACCTGTTTCCTTGGGCAATGGTTTGCTAGACTGAGTCAGGGTTTCTGAAATGTCCCCTACTACATTCTCCTCTAGCCCAGAGAAGAGATGCCTCAGTTCAGTGAATGGGGCTGGGAAGATGCAAAACTCTGCCCATCATCTCCAAGACTGTAATTCATGCCCTGTGGATGGCACCAGGTGGCTTCAGGTGGCCCATGACATCACACAGTATTAAAGCAGTTGTCAAGGGAGGACATGGCCCTGACCAGCTCTATTCACTCCTGTTTAATTTTCCCCCCCTGCCTAGCAAATACAGAAAGCCTCTGGCTGAGGATCAGTGACGATATCTGCTTTGAGTTTAATTACATTGCTTTGTTTTCATTGCATTTATAGTTAATATTTTACCTAATACAGTACTTATTTTCCACTTAGAATTTTTAATGAGTATTTTTAAATGACTATATTTTTCATAAATTTGAATAATTGTATTTAAATTTTAAAGTGAATTTATACAAAAGTAAAGTATTAAGGCGTTTAGTCTGTGGGTATGACACAGGCAGTGTTTCCTACTATGTGATGGGCGTTAAAGTTGACTAAAGTCTGTGTCTGTTCTGAGCAAAGATGCTACACTTGAGCTTATTTCTTGTCTGCTGTGGGTGACAGCCATTTTGTAGTTAGTGACCTTTTCCTCTGGCAGAAGCAGCATCATGCTGTTGTGGGGTAACATAAGGAAGATTCCTAGGTGCTGATTTGGGCTGAGGGCCCTGGCTTGGCCTCTGCCTGGCTGAGCCACTGCCGAGGGTACGTGGGAAGCCGCTACTGGAGGGAAGTGTGCATCATTAAAGAATCTGAAATGATCTCTGCAGTGTTTGGGTGCCCCAGAGACAAACTGAGGCCCAGCCAACCTTTCCAGTCCACCTTAGAGGCCTGTCTCACCTCTCTCAGCTTGCCAAAGTGGGAGCCAAGACCCCCTTCCTTACCCATCCTGTGGTATACATGTCCACCTTACTTGAGAGCCAGGGAGCTGATGAGTTAATTGGCACGTGGGAGAGAAACAAGGGGATTCTATTCACAGGGATGCTACTATTGCCACAGCCACCAGTAACTCCCTAAGGGTACAGCCCCCAGATGCTCTGCAAAGAACCCAGTGAGCATAGGTGGGATTGAGTTAGTTGAGTTGGATGGACTTCCTCCATGGAACCATTCTTTCATTTAGAACTGTATTTTGGACATATGTGTGGCAGTGCAGTATCCAAACCTGGCCAACTTTGAGTTCTATCCAAAATGACTAGGTTCAGGGACCTACTTCCTGAGTGATCAGAAAGGGGTACTGACTGTTTTGTTTTGTCTAGAAAACTAAGTTTAATACTAAAACCTCACAGGAGAGGAAGGGAGATGACCCAGAAAAGATAATTCCTCAAAAAGTAGACTACAAGCCGATTGCTATTATCTAGGCCTATAGTCTCAATACCTGGGAAGTGCAGAACGGAACACTGACAGTTCAAAGGCAGCCTGGGCAACGTAGCAGGACTCTGCCTCCATGCCTGCCACAACCAGAGTAATTAATATATCTTAGTCTCTGTGAGCTGCATGCTGGGATGGAGCATCAAGTGACACAAGCATGGCCCCGCCCTCATGGTACTTACCATGTGTGTGGCAGAGAGACAGAAACAAAAATAAAGATAAGCACAGAAATGAAGCTGGTACATGGACTGTGAATTAGGAGGACGGGAGCTCCATCCTTGGGTCCAGGCATCAGCTCCTCTCTGGAAATTCAGCATGCACACCATGTTCCAGGTATGGGGGTGAGAGGAATCCAGATGGGGAGAGACCAGGGGTGGGAATGGGAAGCTAATGGGGCCATGGTGCCAGAGAATGGGAGGGCCCTTCCCTCAAGGGCTAGGGAAGGAAATTTACCAAAGGTCAAACAAGATGCTGCATTTGATCCAAGAATGACCTGGTGGCATCTAGTTAAGTGTGACTTCGGCATTGTCTCTGGCAACAGTGCACCAGCACTGCTTTGCAGTGTCACTGGCCACTGGCAACACTGGATCAAGAAGTCTGCCACTTCGCTAAGTGCAGGGAGCAGAGCCTGTGGGGTGAGGGGATGCCATGATGAGAGGTGGAGGCCTGGGGCTCCAGGACTATCACTGAGCCTACACAAAGACTGCGGGCCATGACATCAGGGCTCACAGGAGTTTGCAACTCAGACTCACATCTTTATATGTCTACAAGTAAGCAGATCTTTTGTTTAAATTATTTTATTATAGGCAGGCCACTGTCCCATAAAACCTGGGTGGCAGATCTTTCTTAGCCCTCTATACCTTTAATGTGGCTTTGAGCAGGCAGTTGCCCTGGAGTTACTTTATTGTTCCAAGTTGAGTCCAGGCTGAGACACAGTTCTATTCTATTTTTCCTGAGATAAAGTCTGGCTATGTGGTCCTGGCTACCCTTGAACACATGACCCTCTTGCCTCTGCTTTCTTAGTGCTGGTATAATAGAAGTGTATTAAGCTACTATTAAGAACAGCTGATAGGATGGGGAGATTGCTTAATGGTAAGAACACTTGTTCTACAAGCATGAGAACCTGAAGACCTGAGTTCAAATCCCAATACCCATGTAAAAAGCCAGGCATGGCTGTAGAGGCCTGTAACCTCAGCATTGGAGAATGAGGCACATGGAAACCAAGATCTGGCTGGCTAGCCAGCCTAGTTGAAAGCTTCCTGCCCAATGAAAGACCATGTCTCAAGGCAGAGTACAATAGAAGAAGACATTTGATACCTTTCTTTGGCCTCTACATGGATATGCCTTGTAGTTCAAGCCCATATACTCACCTGCATATACCACATACACATATACCACACAGACACAGACAGACACACTCACACACACAGGGAGAGAGAGAGAGAGAGAGAGAGAGAGAGAGAGAGAGAGAGAGAGAGAGAATATGAGTAGATGCAGACATGGAGAGGCAAAGATAACTGACACTGATCCAGGGCCCAGGATTCCCCCAGAACAGCTTTCATCCAGCCCTTACTGCACTCCTGGGCAAGTATTAAAATCATCTCCATGTTAAAGATGTGGCATCAGAGCTATAGGGAGGTGAATATCTGACCCAAGCCCCCCAGGTTGTCTGTGGAAAGTTAGTAGGTATAACCATGTGAACTGGCTTGGGGGTGTTGTGGCAGGATCATGCTGTTCCCATGTTCAGGACAGCCTGGCTCCTCGGTGCATTAGAAATGTTTTAAGTAGCAACCTTAAGAGGTATAACTTACCCTGCACATAGTGCAGCTAGCTGCTAATTTAGGGCTAGTCTGCTCATTGCCTGTCCATGTGCTCTGAAGAGATTATGAGTATTAACAAGATACCAGGCTTCCTGACTACCTCACCTCATTAAGTAAGAGCGAGGGATGGTCCATGTTCCTGTCTGATACAGTAACAGACGCTCACTGTTTAAAGTGTGGTCCCAAGACCAGCAGCACAGGCCTGACCTGGAAACTTGGTACAAAATTCAATACCCAGACCCATGGGCTAGAATTTGCATGGTCACAGCTTCCCCAGCAATCTTACACACCACAGGTTTTGAGATGCCCTCGAGTAGAGGCTACTGATTCACTACTGCCATCTCCTTCATCCTGACAGCTGAGCTGAGGAGAAGAGTTAGCAACCAGTGAAGCATCACAGCCTGCATCCTTCAGGCTGGAAGGCTGGAGGTGGGGGCAGAATTCTGCAGACAGGGTGCTTTGAGAATGCTACCGGGACACACTGGTGAGCCTGCAGGGTGGAACATTAGAGAGGGTTGCCTAGAGGAAATGCACTTTGCTAACCAGCAGGAAGGGTGGGTAGTGGGGCATGTCTTGAATGGGGAAGATACAGAGGGAAGTCTGGAATCTTGTCTCAAGACCTGGAAATGATGTCACATGCTTCCTGAGAGATTCCCAGTTTAGCCTGGTAACCTCTGGTGTCTTTGCAACTGGTCACATTTGGTTTTGTTAGATGAAAATGAAAGCTTTTTTTCTAGACAGGGTTTCTCTGTGTCACCCAGTCTGTCCTGGAAACTTGCTCTGTAGACCAGGCTGGCCTTGAACTCAGAGATCTGTCTGCATCTGCCTCTGCCTCCTGAGTGCTGGGATTGTTGATTGTTTTAAAGGTTTCTGATTTCCCATCTTTTCATCTTTCTACCACCTTCTAGAATCTTTGTAGCACTCTTCTAGCATTTCTGATTTTAAGATATGTCTGGTTGGCCTTTCCAGCTTCTGTTTCTGCTCTTAGGATGGCTAAGTTGTGCAAACACATGATATCCAGAGGTATGGGAATGTATCAAACCCTTTAATCAAATAAGGTCCATTCTTGGGCGCATGGGAACAGGTATGGGAACCCAAGCATGCTCACACACCTTCTTGTTTCACTGTCTATTGATAAAGATACTTTTTCAATAAAAATTTACTTAGTACCATGTACTGTTCTAGCCACTGAGTAGTCAATGTCCAGTGGGGTTTGCAGACTACAAATATAATAAATGAACTGATAATTTTCTTGAAAGTAAAAGGTGTTGGTTATATATAAAATGAGGCAATGTATCTGAAGTTCTGCTGTAGTTCAATTCATAGTAATTGATCAACTTGAACTGGATGAAGTCAATCTTTTCTACTCAAACTGACCCCACCAGGGCTTAAGGGAAGGTGATAGCATTTGGAGTTAGATGTGAGTTGGATTCTTTCCTTTTTAGCACTAAACACCTATCAAAAAACACCTGATATTTTTGTGCCTCGAGGTCCCAATTCTGTCGTAGACTAAGGTATGCCATCAAAGCCAAGATGGAAGCAAAACTTAAAAAGGTTTCCACTGTTGACGTCATGTAAACGTCGAGTTGACACTTGCATGACCTCAAGAATGAGTACATCCTTTAATTTTACACTCAAGGTGCCTATTTGCTTCTCCTTGGATCCAGCTGCACCCCTGTAGCTGCCTCATAGAGCTGTCATGGTAGAATTCCCTGAGATGGAGGAGATACATAGCAGAATATCTACAAGCTGCTGGCCCCTTGCCCCTCTGAGAAGAGAATGTGACACAACAGCAGGCCGAAACTCAGACCCAGTGTCCTTTTCTGCTCTAGTGTAAGGACCTAAAAGAAAGCGGAGAGTGTCCAGATGCTGAGAGCTCCAATGAACAGCAAGAGGCCTGGTCACCTCCGTGTCCAAGTGCTCTGTGAGTTTGCCACAGCAACCATGCACAGCTCAGTGTGTCTCAGGATAAAAAGGTGCGGCCAAAATCCAAGGACAGGCAAATGTACCTTCAAGCTTTGGAAAGGGATTTTGCCCATCCCCCTGAGGAGATCTGGTAAACCACAGAGGATTCAGGAAACCAGCATTGGTCCTCTGGAGCTGGGCACTGGAATCCCCACGAAAGCACCTGCCACTGATGATCCAGTGTGGGGTGCCTAATGAAAAATGGCCGGGCTATTAGTGCTTTGCAAATTAAGGGTCCTTTCATTTATTACCATGCTCCACTAAGGGTGAGCATTAATTTTTTTTCTCAAAGCAAATTCACTGGAAACAGACAGTTTAGAATTTATGCTTGTAATGATGGCTACATGGGCCATTAAGACCACCTCTAAGTGAGCTTAATTTGTAGCAGATAAATGTATATGTCTACATATTTTTCAACATAGTTTATGGTGCATCTTGCACAGCTGCGCCCAACTGATTAAATCCTCACAAAATTTAAATAGGAAACCCATTACGTAGACAGTATTAGAGCCATTCATCATGGAAGCAGTTTCGAGTTAACTCTTTCAGCGCTGGAAAGGGAAAGGGTTGGGAAGGGTGTGTGTGTGTTGTGTGTGTGTGTGTGTGTGTGTGTGTGTGTGTGTGTGTGTGTGTGTGTGTGTGTCTGGGGGCAGAGGGTGCTTGATGAGAGCAGTGCTAAAGGATGCTGAAGCTTCCTGCTGGTTTGACCTCTTTATTGCCTTCTTGGAACACTTAGGACCATCTCATACATCCTCAGTGGACTCAGAATGAAATTTTAGCTCAAGGCGACTCGATCTGAGACTGACACTGTATCTAGGTCTTAGCTGCCTGGTAATGATGGACTTCACAGCCCCACACTCCTTAACGTTCACACAGACCACAGACCCAGGCTAGAGTGTGCAGATATAACAATCAGCAGCATGCTAGAAGGGACAAGATCATGACATGGTCCCCAGCCTTAGCATACATGGCAATGAGTAACTGAGGAGGCACGTTGCCAGTGGCCAGCATAAAACAGGCATCATCAGCCCTCAGTACAGAGACACTTGCCTGCAGCTGTATTGTAGAAGATGAGGTTCCTTGATATGCCACCAGCAGCTAGCACCTGAAACTCTGATGATCGAGCTGGTATGGAGCTCAGGCTGTCTAACTTCACCTTCTCCTGATGCTGATTCCTAGGGAGTTCTACTTTGAAACAGCTGCACAGGCTGGTTCCTTAAGGCAGCAAGCACTTGTCTGAACACTTTCATAGGCTCCCTTAGGCACCATTCTACTGTGTTTTCAGTGTGTCTGCCTCTGAAGTTCCTGTGTTAAACATGGAATTCCCCGTGCAACATGGGTCAGAGCCCCGGTGAATCATCTGTAGAGTTAGTGTGAGAATGGGTTCATTTCCACAGAGTGGGTCCCATGGGCTGGTGGTGCTCTCTCTCTCTCTCTCTCTCCCCCCTCCCTCCCTTCCTCCCTCCCTCCCCCTCTCTCTCTCATCTTTACTCTTCTGTTTTTTCACCATGGGCTGGAGCAATAGACCCTACAAGGTGTCAATATCTCCATCTTGGAAACTCCCATTGCCCCCAGAACTTTGAAAAATAAATGACTCTTCTTCACAAATAATCCAATCCTGGGCATTCCATTACAGCAGAAGAAAACAGGTGAGCTATAGACAGTGCACATTTTCAGGATGGGGACAGGTGGTAATTCAAAATAATAAGCACGTGGCCCACACTCGGTACAGAAAACAGTTCTTGAGGACCTCATACAGCTTGAGTCAGTTAGATCTGAGGTCAAGTCTATTTGTGACATTGCGTGACCTAAGACCCGCTGTGCAAGCTGAGAGCTTATTTCCTTCTCTATAAAAACAGGGACAGTAACAGTGCTTACCTCATCCAGACAAAATGGTAAAGCGAAACTGTCCTCACGGGGTCTGCTGTTAGGGCCTGAGTCCGAAATGTCCCACAGGCTGGAGTTTTGAAGTTTCTCAACTCCAGCCCTATTCTGGGAAGCTGTGGACCTTTTAAACAGTGGGACCCAGCTGGCTGAAGTGGGTCACAGGGAGCAGGCTTCTGGAGCTGGTCCAGCCCAGTCTGGCCTTTATGTGGAGAACTTTGCCATAGGCTCCTGCCTTCACTGAGGTGTGAGCTATCCTGCCACGCCTCATCCACCATTACGCACTCAGACTTTCTGAAACTGTGAGTCCAAGAAACCCCTCCTCCATTGCAGTGTTTCAGTCAAGCATTGTGACAGTTAGGAGAAAGCAACTAACACATTCCTGTGCTTTCTTGTGAAGTCCCAGATGTCAACTTGTTCTCAGTTGGAAACAGAGAACAGACATCAACACTGGGAGTTTTAATCCAATGAGATTCGTTCAGCCATTGAAATATACTCAAGCTACTTTAGGAGAAACTTCCCCATGAGCAGCTGAGGAGAGCCCATGCACATAGCTGAGCATCAGAGGAAGGGAAGTTTCCCTGGTTTATTGGAGGGTGTGTTGGGATGGAAGCCACACACGTGTGCAGCTGGTTTGGATGGAGAGTCTGTTAAAGCCTTAGCTACTTTGGTCCTACTAGAGCCCAGGTGCTAAGCAGCAATCCCAGAGCCTGGATATAGAAGAGAGCAAGCAGAAAGGAAGAGTTGGGAGGTAGGAGGCAGGATGGAAGGGCGAGTGGGCAGCCTTGGAATCCTGAAGATCTCTGGGTGCTTTATAACTGGGAGCCTTTGGAAAGTTTTAATCAGGAACATGGTGGAGCTGAATTTGCATTTTAGAAGGCTCTCTTCTGCAGCCACATGGAGAATAGCTTGAAAGGGAGTGAGGATGTTGGCAGGGGGAACAGTTGGGAGACAATAGCAGGCATCTCATTACTGTGCAGTGCAGTCCAGGGCAGGGAGATAGGGTGGAGAGAGACTTCAGAATCATCAGTTTTTGACTGAAGATGGGGAGGAAGGGAGGGAAGTGGCAGAGAGGAGACCATACAGCATGGTGCCAGGCAAGGCAGAAGGAGACTGACTTGGGAAAGAGAGAAGGCAAGGAAATGGAAGCAGCTGGAGGCCTTTGGGGAAAGTACAGATTTTTATTTGTTTATGCTAGCACAGCACAGCACCCCAGGCCTGACATGCCTCCTAGCAAAGAAGATGTTGGTGGATGGGCAATTTACTCGAAAGTCCCAGCAAATAGTTGCAGGCACCCAGCAAACCTCTTCCTAGACGTGTGCCTTGGGAAGCGAAGACTCTGGCTGTTTATTAACTCCGAGTCAAGTGTAAACAGCATGCTTCTAAAGTGTGACCAATTAAGGGCCCAGTCAAGGTGTGGCTGTCTCTGCCTGAAAGGAATCAAATGAAATGTTCTGTTCTAAGTGTTCAATTTCACCTGTCAGGGTTCCTGAGTTGTCACAATCAGGTGCCCAGCTCTCTGAGTGGCGTGATTTATTTGCACATTGTCCCTCTTCTAAGAATGTGTGACTCACGGCCTTCCTTGTCCTTCCTGAATCCAAACCACTTCTTTTCCTCTGCTGAATGAATTGCCCAGGGAGCTGTCAGAGGATGACAGCACAGGCAGGGTGGCATGCCCATGACTTCAGGACTGTTGCAAAGGGATGGCAAGGGTGAACCCAGCCACCACCATCTGCTGAAAGCATCTCCCTGGCCAGCTCTCCATCAAGTGCTCTGCAGGTTCAGCTCATGCTTTCAACCCCTCTGCAAAGACAGACCCCATGACCATTTGGGCCTTACAGATGAGGCTAAGTGATAATATAGCAGGCTCAACAGACTGTCAGTAAGGAGAAGAGCTTGGATCCGAACCCAGGGGCTAATGGTTCTCATTGCCTGAGCCTCGGAGCACAGCCTGGGTCCCAGTCACTGTCCCCATGACTCTGTGCTCTCTCTAAATGTTTGGCTGATGTCCTATGTCCTCAGCAGACATTGAGCAGATTGAGGGTGGGGCTCTCACACCACATAACAGAACTCATGGGGGAGATGCTCCAGAACTGTTTGAATGCCTGGAGTGACAAAGGCTTCCTCTGCCTGCATGTTTGTGCAGCTGTCATTCCAGCCTGGAAGGTCACCCACACCTCTCTCATCTGTGTGTCTTCCTCTTTTACAAGCTCAGCTTAGCCTCTCTGCCTGACTTTGTCCAGTTTTCTCTAGATGCCACAATCCCCTGTTCCAGCCCTCGGCTGAGGGTCTTCAGTCAAGAAGCACATGCAAGTGCGTGTCTTACATGTGGATATGTGTGTGCATCTGTGCTCATGTGTATCTGCACAAGTTGTGTGTACATGTGTGCGCATATATGAATGCATATATCTGTGTTCATGTGTGTCCGCACAAGTGTGTGTGTGTGTGTGTGTGTGTGTGTGTGTGTGTGTGTGTGAGAGAGAGAGAGAGAGAGAGAGAGAGAGAGAGAGAGAGAGAGAGAGAGATCTATCATTTATGGCTCTTTTGGGTCATTTGTTTCTATTTCCCCATTTTAAGGTGTGTGTGTGTGTGGAAAACAAAGAAACTGGAACATTCATTGAGGATTCCCCCCACACACAAACACACATGTGTGTAGGTATGTCTATGTATGTATCTGTACATGTGTATGTCTGCATGAGTGTATCTGTGTCTGGTCATGTGTGTTTCATGTACAAGTCAGATCAAGGCTCTTTGGGGTGACTTGTTTCTATTTCCTTGTCCTGGTGGGCACATGCAAAGAGAAGAGGCCTGCGAACCATTCATTGAGAGCCACAGCCGCCCACATGCAGATACATAGATGCACACAAACACAGGTATGTGCACACACATGAGAGAGAGAGAGAGAGAGAGAGAGCACACACACACACACACACACACACACACACACACACACACACACACACACACACACACGCCAGCATTTGGATGTGTCTAGATGTCTGTCTCAGTCCTGGCATCACTCTCAGTATTTCCTCCAGCGGATAAAATTCTTGTCTACGACTGTCACCCTGGGCATCTCTTTATCTGGCCACTTCACGTTAGTCAAGATTCATGTCCTTTGACTGATGGTCTTAGAAAAGATGCTTAAACTATTTTTATTGGTTCTCCCCTCTGAAAATGTGGGTGCTATTAGCCCAGCCCCATGGGAACACCATAAAGACTACAGAAACTGCTGTGCCAACCACTCTGGGTACAGGACCTGGTGCCAAGTTGGTACTTAGTATGTGAGGCTTCTGTCATCATGGCCACAGAGACATGCAGCATAGTCTGCTTGCTGGTGACACTCACACCTGACAGCTTGGCGGGGGGCGTCTTCATTCACTGTCTCTTCTTATCTGTGTGCCTGGTGAGAACTGGAAAGAGAAAGGAAGGGTGAACAAAGGGTGGAGGCAGAGGTCATCACCCTTGTGCCAGCTGTTCATTCTTGAAGAACCTCAGGACTGTCCTGGAATAGTGAAGATTTCTAAGCACTCTGCCCCCAAACCCACTGTATATTGCTTGCATGTATGTCTTTACACATAATCTTTTCACAAGGTAGCCTTATTGCTTCATTAGATTCTTAAAGGGCCTCTTGGGACTCAAAGAACCACTAGTCTAAAACAGCAGCCATGTTTTACAGAGAGGAAAGGGGAAGGGTCACCATGTGCAGTTGTCAAGCAGAGGAGGGCCTGGGGCCTGGTTTCCTAGTTCCCAGGCCAGGGCTTCAACCACCTCAGATCAGCCTAGAAGAGCATGGTATCGGGTGAGGACAGCCAGCAGTTGGGACCCCAAAGAGGGCAACCTGGACATAACCACTGCAGGACCTGGCCATGCCAGTGGTAATATACTTTGGGTTTAAAGTGTTTTCAGTTTGTTTGATTATTTTATGTGTATGGATGCTTTGTCTGAAAGTATGCCTGCACCATGTGGTTGCAAAGACAGACCTTTGCAGTGCTCATGGAGGCCAGAAGAAGCGTTGGGATCAGATCCCCCTGGAAATGGAGTTACAGGTATTTGTGAATGCTATGTAGGCACTGGTAATTGAACCCCAGTCCTCCAGAAGGGCGGCCATTGCTCTTAACCACGTGGTAAAAGCCTTATATGAGATCAGTAAGAACCCATGTGAGCTTCAACCAGAGGAGACAATGCTATTAGCAGGTGTGTGGTATTCATGTGTGGGCCCGGCCTACTCAGCATCTTAGTGTGCTTTTAGCGTCACACACATGGGATCTAAAACTGGACATGACTGTGGGTTTTAAAATTTTCAGTTTGATGTGCTAATGAAGCATAATTGGATATCAGATTGATATAGTTAAAAAGATGTGTGCCCATATTCAGAAAAGTGAAATGCAAGAGTGTATGGTATGTTGGTGCTTAGATTTATACACAGCTTTAGGTTTAAACAGTTTTTTTAAAAGCCAAATAAAGTTATAGTCTGTTCCCAACACTTCCCAAGATCAACTCTCCAGAGGTTTTTTTAAAGTACACTTGAGTGACACCGAAGTGTCTGTCCTTCTGGGCCTGGCTTAGCTCATTTCACATGTCCTCACAAGTCCTCTGGCTTGAAAGGATTCTTTCTATTTAGAAAATGATAGTTTTAGGTTGGATTTAGGATTAGGGTGTGTTTTGTTTGGTTTGGTTTTGGTTTTCTTTTTCAGGAACTACATGAACTGATTAGCTCATATAGTCTGGATTTAGTCTTGTTCTCTGTCTCACCTGCCTCCCACCTGACGGCCCTACCCCAAGCCCCTCCACCAAGGTTTGTGCTTGGCCAAGGGCATTCACTATCTGCATCTCACCCCACAAAGCCAGACTGTAGCAACAATGATCTTAGCTTGATTAGAGAGCCTGGTATGACATAGTGGCCGAGCACACACAGATGTGGTGGTTAGTTGGCACTTGGCAGCTTCACTGAGACTTTCTTGTCCCATTTTGTCCTACAACTGTCAGCCATGCTTTCTATGCTACCTGTCCACACAGATAGTGCCTGAATGAGCACAGCCCGGCTATATCAAGGCCTCTCCCTGCATCACATT
This sequence comes from Cricetulus griseus, assembly GCF_003668045.3. Classification (NCBI taxonomy): domain Eukaryota; kingdom Metazoa; phylum Chordata; class Mammalia; order Rodentia; family Cricetidae; genus Cricetulus; species Cricetulus griseus. The sequence goes on from NC_048596.1 coordinate 162,933,229, forward strand.
CCCCTCCTGATCAGTCTCCATCCTGCTGATCTTCAAACCAGTTCACAGCTCATGTCCCCTAGGAAAGCCTCCACCTCCTGCCTCCGAAATGCTCAGTCAATAGAATCCCATGTTGTATGGTTCATTCATTTGCTTGCTCGCTCTCTTCCTCCTTCCTCCATTCCTTGTTTTTTTTCTTTCTTTCTTTTTGAGGTGAGAAAGGTCTTGCTAATGTAGCTGACACAGACCTGGAACTTCCTCCTCGAATTCAGGCTCCTTCTGTTCCTGTCCGAGGGCTGTGCTACAGGTGTGCACCACCACATCCTGTCCACATGCCTTCTCAGAGCTCTGGATTTGAGCCCATTGACTTCCAACCTTTTTTTTCCAGTTCCTTTATCCTTTTCCGTTCAGTCATCCAGCAAGGCACTGCTCTAACATCTGCAGTGACGGCACCAGAGGTGAGGCCTGCTTCTGAAGCACCTCAGGCCTCCAGGGTCTCCTGACTGATAAAACTAATGGCAGCCGCCACCACAACCACCTTGCCAAGATGTCACCAACATCGTGGAGCCACATCTGCACTCTGGGATGATGGCATATTCTCTGCTGTTTCATGGTATCGTGAGCTATCTCTGGGGTAGGACGCTGGGTCATATGGTTAATTTCATAAGAAACTGCCAGAGTTTTCCCAAGTGCTGGTAACATTTACACTCCCACCAGCGAAGCATGACAGTTCCCATTGCTTCACGTTGTTTTTGACATTTAGTGATGACTCGTTTTTTTAATGTTAGCCATTTCAGTGGGTGTGAAGTAGGCTCTTACCATCACTGTAATTTGAGTTTCTCTGATAACAAATGATGCTGAACACCTTTGCATGGGTTTCTTCATGTATCTCCCTATACGGATGTGTCATTTTTTAGTCATTTGCTCATGGGAAGGGTGGTTCTTTTAATTATTGAATTAATGTCTTCTCAGTATTCGGCTTCCTTTTCTTTCTTTTTTAAAAATATCTTTTGACTTTTAGAATCTAATCTATCAAGTTTTGGTGATTTGTGCTTTCAAGATCCTGTCTAAGAATCTCCTCCCAACTCAGACCCGTGAAGGTAGTCCTGAGCTCAAGAGTTTTAGTGTCTACATTTAGGCCTCCTTGGGTCTTACACAGATTGAATCCTGTACAGTAAGAGTTAAGACTGAGTTAGAGTCTCCCCACAGAGTTATCTAGCTGTCCTAACGCCATTTATTGAAGTCTGTGCTGCCACATTGAATTTCCTTGAGACACATTAAAAAAAAAATCAGTAAACCTTGGGTATGTAAATTCTCAATTGTATTTAATTGTTCTACATATCTGTCCTTATGTTAATATGACTGTCTTGACTTTTTAGCATTTTAGTAAATCTCTAAATTCGTATGAGCCCTCCAACTTTTTAAAAAAATTGTTTTAACACCATTGATCCTTTGTAATGTCATATAAATTTCAGGATGAGATTACTAATTACACGCAGAAGGTGCTATTTTGTTGGGTTTCAGTTTAATATATACATCAAATTGTCATGGTAAGAATACTGAATCTTTCAGGGCTTGGGCTATAGCTCTGTTGATAGAGGCTGGCTAGTGCATGAAGCCCTGGGTTCAATCCAAAGGGCCTAAACTGGACTTGGTGGCCCATGCCTGTAATCCCAGAAGGATCAGAGTTTCAAGGTTATCCCCAACTGTATAATGAGTTCAAGACCAGCGTGGGCTACATGAGATAGATAGATAGATAATTTAAACATTCCAGTTTATGAACATTGTATATCTCCATCTATTTAAACCTTCAATCTATCTCAATAACATTTAATGACCTTTAATGTAAAGGCTGTATTTTATGCAAAGTGTCTTGCTACATGTCTTTCACATGAAATTGTTCTTAAATATAATCTCCAAATTGTTTCCTGTAGGTTTTCTTATATTGATTGTGCATTCTTTGATATTCCTGTCTTCACTTGTTTCTGTGGCAATGACAGTAGGAAGGAGCCAGAGATCGGCTCTACCTGAAACAGCCCAAGAGGATCTTTGCAGAGGCTGCCGCTCACATAAGAGGGAATTTATGACTTTTGCTGTAGAAAAAAAAATCAGGACAACTCAGTCTGAAACGGAGTTGGAGTTTATCAGGAAGAGGTTTTAGCATAGATCTGAGTGGGTAACAGACTGTTCAGGGAAAGAATACCACACACCCAACGGTGAGTGTAGGCTTCTCGAGAAAGAGTTGAGCTTACCCAAGTGTGGATGTAGGCTTTTTAAGAGAGTGTGCTTCTCAAGAGAGAATAGGCTTCTCAAGAGAGAGTAAGCTTCTCAAGACAGAATTGAGCTTACCCAAGGGTGGGTGCAGGCTTCTCAAAAGAGAGTTGAGCTTAAGTGTCTCTACAATGACCACACATGGGATTTTGGTCACTTTAAGAAAAAATGAAATGTTCTCTTGTTTTGTAGATGAGGTCACAGGGTAGTTCCTGAGGTGCATTGGAAAGGCTGACCCATGAGGAAGCCAGATCGTAGGTCACATGAGAAACTAAGGTGCTCTTACTAAAAAAGATGGTCACTGTTTTGTTGCAGGTTCACATCAGGGAAAGGAGTAAGGTCACAGTCTAAGATTGTACTTACTCAGGCTTTAAGTGCTGGTTTCTGGATATTCACAGTATCTCCAAGTACAAGAAGTGCTGTCTCTATGTAAGCTGTCTTCATGGTAATGCTAATTGTGTTGGAGGTCTTTTTTATAATTGAGTTATTTTTCATACAATATATTCTGATCATGATTTTTCCTTCCCCCAACTCTTCCCAGATCCTGCCCACCTCCCCAACTCTATACCCTTTCTTCCTGTCTCTTTTCAAAAACCAACCAAACAACCACACACACACACAAACCCACTAAACACTCTCTCTCAAACACACACACTAGACAAATAAAGTTACAAAACCAAAAAAATAAACCAGAAACGAAAGCATATAAGTAAAAGACCAATAAGACAAAAAAAGTCACCAAATCAAAGGGGTGAGCATTGAGGTTAAGTTCATTTTGTATTGGCCTTCTACTGCTGATCATGGGGCCTACTCTGAAGTGTGGCTAAATATACCCAGTGAGTCTGCAACAGAGAAAACTAATTTTTCCTTTGCAACTGGATATCAATTGCTTCTAACTTGTTGGCTAGGAATGGGAGCCTATGTCCACACCCGCACTTAGCACTAGGATCCCAATTGACTTGAACCTGGGTAGGACCTATGCCTGCTACCACAGTCTCTGTGAGTTCACATCAGGAGGACACTGTTTTCTTGCTGTCATATGTTATGGGATATTTGTACATTGTGGGAAGATGTATTTGCTGTGATCAATGCAATAAAAAGCTGAATGGCCAATAGCTAGGCAGGAGGTAAGGCATGATTTCTGGGGAGAAAGGAAGAAGAGGAGGAGGAGCAAGAGGAGGAGGAGGAGGAATCTAGGCCCATGAGAGAGATGAGAAACAGCAGAAGCAGGATGGGCAGCACATGACAGAACATAGATTAATAGAAATAGATTAATTCAAGTTATAAGAGCTAGTTAGAAACAAGCCTAAGCTAAGGCCAAGCTTTCACAATTTGTAAGTCTCTGTGCCATTATTTGTGAGCTGGCAGTCCAAAGAAAAAATTGACTACAGTCATCCATCCCCTCTGGCTCTTAAAAATCTTTCAGCCTCTTCTCCCTCATAGTTCCCTGAACCCTGAGGACTGGGTGTTTCAAGGTCTTTCACTCTCATGAGCTGGAATTCTTGATTCTCATTGGACAAAGGCCTTTAAAGGATTTGGAAGTGAGTGGCTTCTTTTGTTTTCCGTGTCCCCTTAATAATTTTCTTGCTTTTCTTCTTTCATTCAACACCACCCTCAGTTAGCTTGATGCTTTTTGAAAGTTATCCATAATGTTACAAGTAATAGAAGTTTATACTCTTGTTGCTGAGCATATTTAAACTCGTAATAGAAAGAGAGGTGTTCGTACTCTTTCAATTTGGAGATACTGTCAATCAGGCTGCCATGAATCTTGGTGTATGAATATTAGTTTTCATTCCATGGGTAAATATTTAGGAGTAGACTTGTTTAGTCACAGAACAAATGGCTTGGTTTTTTTTTGTTTGTATGTTTGTTTTATTGTTTTTTTTTTAATTTCACAAAAAATTCTGGAACTTTTTTCAAAGTTCCAGAACTATTTTACATTATTTCTAATTAATCATATATGAGGCCCAGATACTCTATATGCTCCCAAAATTGAGTGCCAGCACATTCCTCCCTTGAGGTATTTGTACATATCATAGCTTTAATTTTTAATGGCGAGCATGCTTCATGTACTAACTGGCTAATTATGTATCTCTTTTCATAAAATATCCTTTAAAATCACTTACCTAAAACTTTGGCTTTTCTGTTTTAAGCAATCAAGTTGTAGTCAGTCTTTTTATACTTGGCTACCACTCTTCTGTGAAATATGTGCTTTAAAATCGTCTTTCCTATGGCTTTGGCTTTCTCACTCCTTTTTAAATGGTGCCTTTGAATGATCAGAACTGCTCATTTTGATAGTGTCCAGCTTGTCACAACTCCGCTGTTGTTTGTGACCCACTTAAGAACCCCCAACGTACGCAAATCATGTTGGCTTCATTCTCCGCCCCCCACCCCCCCCAGGGATTCTGTGGTTTTAAATTTTATAGAGTACAGTGTTTTTTCCCACATCACATCTGCTTGTTTCTGTACACGCACTGACAAGCATTCCTGCCCCAATGAAAATCTTTACACATTAGCCTAAAGTCAATTAACCGTCTAAATAGTGGTTGCACATATAAAAAAAAAAAAAAAAAAAAAAAAACCTCTTGTTTACTTGCTCTTCCCCTGATTGGACATTTTCTATTGATCATCTTCACGTTTACTGACACTTGACTCTGGATTCCAGCCTGTTGTTCACCCCAGCTATGAGGTCTTCCTTATGGTAGTGTAATTTCAGTTTCATTGTTTCCATTTGATTCCTTTTTGTGGTTTCCATCTCTCCACTGGAATTCCCCCAACTCTTTCCCATCATCCCCTTCTGCTCTTGTGAGCCCTTGAGCACGTTTGTAATAGCTATTTTAGGGGCCTTTGTTAATTCTGGTGTCTGAACCACCTGAGCACCTGCTTCTGTTGGCTACCGCTGTCTAGATTACAGGTCACATTTCCTGCCTTGGTGGTCTGGCCGTGTTTTATACTGGGGTGGGTATTGTGAATGGTACCTGGCAGGAAGTTTGTATCATGTTGTTTTCCTTTAAAGGCTGTAAGTTTTGCTTTTGTGGTTAGCTAAAATGCTGGTGCCTATTCACAATTCTATTATGACTTTTTATTTCTAGGACTCATCTATTTCAGATTCATCACTGGTCATAAGCTATGACCCCGATTCTCAGCAGTGGCTTGCAACTGAGGGTGACTTGCCACCTCCTATGGCATTTTACAAGGTCTGGAGACCTAAAAGGATACAAGTGTTATTGGTAACTAATGAGTAGAGCATAGGGCTGAAGCTAAACTGCTGCAAAGCACAGGACACCCCAGCCCAACAAAGCAATTGTCTGCAAATTGCCTGTAGTGCTAAGTTTGAGAAGCCTAATGGGAAGGGGGACTTCTTGCCTCTGGGCATAGTCCTTACTTCTAATGCAGTCTTAGGCTGTCATTTTTATTTGGAATGGGGAGAAGAGGTAAGATTGTTTCTATGTAGACCTGGCTTCCTGCAAGCTTCTGCTCTTCATGTCTCAGTCTCTGGAGCACTGGGATTACAGGTGTGTGCAGCATCCACAGCTCTGCTCGGCCCTCCCTTCCCCTCCCTTCCTCTCCTCTCTCATTTACCCCCTTCCTCCTTTTTTAAAATCCAGCTGGGAATCACATCCAGGGCCACATATATGCTGCTGAGCCACATCTGATCCTTCTGCAGTTTGACTGAGGTGTCCACCTATACACTTCTCCATCCTCACAGACCTGAGGTGTCTTCCCACTTAGTTTGTAAGCTCTCAGCAATGGCTCTGCCAGCCTTTAACCAAGGTCCCATAGCGCATGCCCACTGGGGACTCTTTTCTTTGGAGCTACCCTGTCCCACATTTCATTACTTCGGCAGCCCAAACTCTGTTCAGCTCAGAAGACTGCTAGGCCCCACCTGAGGCAGTTCTCTTTGGTCAGCCCTCTGGGTGGGAAACCTGCAAACACAAGTCTTTCTCTTCAGGGTTGCCCACTTAGAGACCTCTGTTCTGCCTTGTCTGGATCCCCCACCCAGAAACCAAAGCAAATCTGCTGCCCAGGAAGTTGCTAGGTCACCTGGAGATCATCTGGAAGGATTCTACTGGTCTATGACCTGGGAATTTCTATCTAGAATACCTGAAGGTGAAACTGACTATTCTAAGTCATAGGAAGACAAGGGCATCCTTCCCCTTCGGTAAGTCCCCAGATGCCTGTTCTGGACTACATTGAACATATGCTGCTTTGATGGGAGTAGAGGGCCCCTCCTCATCAACACTGCACACACTGACGCAACAGAGCTGGAGAAGATAATTGTGAATGGTCCATTTTACAGAGGGGCAATGTAGGACCCAGAAAGACCTCAAACTACCTTTCCCATGGCAGAACCAGGCTAGCTTGATGTTAGGAACATTTTTGAAGTCTCAATGGAGAACAGTGACTGTGAAGTGCCTTTGTGTAGAGAGGTCTGGATTCTCCCTCTGCTTGTCAATAGTTACTTTTCTATTACTGGAATAAGACGCTATGACCAAAGCAAATTCTGAAAGAAAGCATTTAATTTGGGGCTTACAGTTCCAGATGGTTAAAGTTCATGACCATCATGGTAGGGATCCTGGCAGCAGTGGGCAGGCATGGTGCTGGGGCAGTAGCTGAGTGCTTACATCTTTATCCACAAGTAGGAAGCAGAGAGAGCTAACTGGGAATGCCATGAGTTTTTTGAAACTTGAAAGCCTGTACCCAATAACACACTTTCTCCACAAAGCCACACCTCTTAGTTCTTCCCAAACTTAGCTCTTCTAGTTGGTAGGTCCACCAACTAGAAACCAGGTCTATACGTATGACCTGATGCGGGCCATTCTCATCCAAAACACCACATTCTACACCCTGGCCCCCATAGGCTTCTATCTGTATCTTAATACAAAATACATTCAGTCCAACTTCAAAAGTCCCATAGTCTTTCACAGTCTCAACATAGTTTCAGAATCCAGTTCTCTCCTCAGACTCAGCTGAGACTGACCAGTGTTTTCAATGATTTCTACAAGGTGACCCAGTCTAGAATGAAATGGCAGATTCATAATTCACTCCACACAATCAAAGCTCAAAGGGTCAGAAGTCTCACACCAACTTCAATAATAACATGTTCTCCCCACTTCCAGGTTTTAATGTACAGAAGATTCCAGAATCAGGGGGCTGCCCGATAATTTCATCATAGCTAGGCCATGCTAGGCATACCATCTGTAAATCACTTCATAGGTCTGTGTGCTCTTACTGCTTTATCTCTTGTATACATTCACAGAGTGATTCCAGATTCAAGGCCTGCAAAACAACGTGGGGCCATGCAAGCTTTGGAATTCTGTGTTACACATTTTCCCTTTGTCTTAAGGGGGAGATATTTAATGTAATTTCCCCTCAGGCTGGGTAATTTGAAATGAGCCTTTCTCCCTGGAATCCCTCACCATCATCTTCAGAGTGGCCATGGCTCATCTTGCCATGGCCCATTATACATTCTCCATGCAAGGAAGCAGGTTGTTCTGTGGCAGCATTGACAATGACTTATGGGACCAGGCTCAAGTATAGGTTAAATATAATTTATTTCTGGGGGAAAGTCACTTATAGAAGAGGCAGATGGCCACTGCAGGTTCTCACTCGAAGGATCCACACAGGTTGCTTCCTGTGACCCAACTGGACTGATGCAAGAGAGAGCCTCCTGCCTAGACCCTAGACCTAATCAGTCCTCAGCTGTGACCACAAAGGGTCACAGTGGTCATCTGTGGGCGTGGTCATCGCTAAAGGTGCAGGCAGGGTGGATATCTCACTACATCTTCCTTCAGTGTCAGATTCTTGGAGGACAGAAATATGAGATGATGCCTGGGCATGGTTTTGTTCTGGGATTCACTTGCCTGATCAGTTCTTAACATACAACTCTTTGGAACACAGAGCTGATTAATTAACAGGAAACAGAGATGCTTTCTCATCTGAGCTCCTCTAATAAAGCATGGAGGATGTGGACCAACTCTGGTGGAGTCTGACTGAATAAAATGCTAAAATGACTTATGCTAGTTACTATTCTCATTGTTATGATTAAAATCACCCACACGAACAACTTGAGAGGGTTTTTGGCCCATGGTTTCAAATCGTTCAGTGCACCATCACTTGACCCTATGTGCTTTTACAGAATGGTAGGAGCCTGTGGTGAAAGAAGCTCTTCATCTCATATAGACAGGAAGCAGAGAAGAGCTTGCAGGAAAAGGCAAAGGCAAGAACCAGCTCAAGGCGACACCTCAATGAACTGCATTCTCCAATCAGACCCACCTCCTGCTTTTCACACCTTCCATATCATAAATCCATAAGTGGACCATGGAGAGGTCCTCACAGACACACCCAGAGGTGTGCTTAATTAATTCCTTAGATGTTTCTTAGACCATTCAAGCTGTCGATCAGAATTAACAGAATTAACTTTGTGTCTCACAAACCACTGTAGATCCATATTTCACTATTAAATCAAATTTTTCTCCATAGTTCTTGGAATCTTAAACAATATACTTTTACCTATTTCCAAAGTCCTCTTCCCTGCCCCATACCTTTGCAGGAACACAGCCTTTTGTATATGTCAAACACACAAAGCAGCTTCTGACCCCAGCATCTGAACATGCTCTACTGTAGCCTGGAGTACACTTTCTCCCATATCTTCCCCCACAGTTCAGCACCACTTACACTTGTTTGTTGAAACAGTTTCTCTAGTAAGGCTTTCCCAACCCACCCTTCTACAAGAGCACTGTCTGCTGTCTTCTACCCAGGGTGGCCTATGCTTAGTCATCTGCACATTAGGGATCTTAATAGTACATAATGGCTATAAGAATTAAATGAAGTAATTGATATAAAATGCCTAACACAAGGCCAGTCTATAATGAGTACTTAATAAATATTTAATAGTGTTGATGCTATTATATTCTATTCCTTTAGCCACCCTCGTTTTGCAGTTTCTGCTTTGGCCAAATCTAATTCCAAGGGGTTCACAGCACACTTAAACAGGGGGACTCCTCTACTGTAGCAGAGTTATATAGTGAGAATGAGAGGCTTGGTACAACATTTGCCCAGTATGTGCAAGACCTGGATTGAATTTCCTTTCATAAAAACCAAAAGAAAAAGAAAATGAAGGAGGCAAGGGGGCAACCAAGATCGAAAGACCATCTCGAAGGATGTCTTCTTGTGATGCCCAAGGCCATCCCAATGTTGCCATTAGGATGTTACAGCTTTACTTAGAAGGTGACTCTAAAAGTATTCCCTTCAAAGATGATGCAGATGAAACCCAGAGAAGCAAAATTCTGGACAGAAGACTTCACAACCCTAGAAAGGGGCAGAGAGGGAACTCAAATGTCCAACAGAAAAAGAGCTCTTGAAGAAGACACTCTTGAAGAAGAGTTTTCAATCAGAAGCTAAGTCTCCTTGGCATTATCTCACTTTCTTCCCCAGTGCTTCTGCCAAAGCAGAGTCATACAGGGGCACAGGCAGGTGATCAACTATGGATTCTCTCTCCCAGGGCTACAGGATTGGGTGTATGCACTTATATTCCTCAGACCAATTTGGCTGTGTGTCAATAGAAACATATTTAATATTGGCATTTTCTCTTCTTCGAAAAATCGTGTTATTTACTGACTGTATTGATTGCAGTCGTGTTTATACTGGCAGGAATGTAATTTATCTCATTGGAGTCATCTGTGTGGAAGTAGCAAGGTCCTAGTGCAAGCCAAGATATTTGTTGGTTTGCCAGCAGCCCATCTTTATTTACCAACAATGTCTCTCATCAAAGACCCTATCTCTGAATAGTATGAGATGAATATAGACTCACTGTAGCTTGCAAACTAAGGAGAGACAGTCAGAAGGCCAAGAAAACACAACTCCAAGTTTCTCAGAAGGCGATGATCTCAAGGGAAGAGCAGAGTAGAACCCGTGCTGAGGTTGTGGGTGGGTCCTCATCAAGGGCCTGTCTCTGAAGAAGGCCACCACTGGGGTCCTGCTCTGAAGACAGGAAGGCACAGCAAGATCTCTACACTATCACATGACATAAAGAACCTACATTCATGACTTGGCATCTTCAAATACAGCAAAAGCCTGTACAACCCAACAATGTAAGAGTTGTTATAAGTATTGAAATATAAAATTATACAGAAGCCATCTTCAGAGATCATTCCCAGCAGTCATTCCTGGCTTACCATGTTTTGAACATTCCTTCAAAGTTCATATATTAGATTATTTTTGTTTTGTTTTTGTTTTTTAAGGCAAGGTTTCTCTGTGTGGCCCTGACTGTCCTGGAACTCTCTCTGTAGATTAGGCTGGTTTTGAACACAGAGATCTGCTGGCCTCTGCCTCCTGAGTGCTGGGATTAAAGGTGTGCATTACTATGCCCTGCTCGTGTATTAGATTCTTAATCCCTGATGCAAAAGTGCTGGAAGATGGAGCCTGGTTATGAAGATTCCACCCGTATGAGTGTATTAATGGTAGTTAATAGTGAATTATAAAAGGGCTGGAAGCCAGGGGTGAAATCGCCTCTCCTCTCATCTTTACCTCCTCTTCCCTCCCTCCCCACTTCTCCCCTCTTTTCCTTTCCCCCTCCTCTCCTCTCCTCTCCCCTTTATCCTTCAGCCCTCCATCCCCCTCCCTTATGGTCTTCCCTGCTTCCATGGGATCATGCAAGCAAGAAAACGCTTCAGGAAAGAGGCCCTGCTCTTAGGCTTCCCAACCTCTAAAGTGGCAAGGACGACCTCTTTATCAGTTACCCACCTCCAGGTATTCTACTGCAGCAGCAGAAAATGGACTAAGAGAAATTTGTACCCAGAACACATACCCAAAAATCAGAGGTAGTTGTGGACCTGGCCATGAGTCACACTGGGTAGGAAAGGACTAACCAGTCCTAGGTAAGTTCAAGACCCAACAGATAAAGGTGGAGAACAATCTCATTTGCCCCTGTGATCCGTGTACTTGGTTCATGGGGCAGGGGGATGGGCTCCATGGCTTCAACACACCCCACTGAGCTTCAGCCATCAGCAGTTCTTCCCCACTTCTCCCTTCAGAATCACAGTAACGATCTCAGGTCTGCCCAGCCTCAGGTTGAACTTGATACCCTCTCCTGTTTTATTCTGATGGGACTTTTGGCTTTTGAGTTGATGCTGAAACAAGTTTGGGGACATTTAAGGATGAAATTAATGTTTTTTTTTCAGTTACGAGGTACATGAATTTGAGGGGCCGGAGGCCAATGGCTCTAGTTTGCATATGTTCCCCCAAAATTTGTATATTGGAAACTTAACACCAGGGTTAGTGAGATTTCTATTTCTGTGACTAAATACTTAGGCAATCATCTTAGAGAAGAACAAAATCATTTTAGCTCACAGTTTCAAAGCCAAGAGTAGCTTGGCCCTATTGTCTTCAGGCCTATGGCAAGGCAGAACACCATGGATTGGGAACTCAGGAGAGAAGAAACCTGATCACTCCATGGTAACCAGGAAACAGTGAGAGCATCAGTGGCCATATATGTCCAGTTTCTTCATACAGATCAATCACCCCCCCCCCATGTGTGTCAGTCACTATGGTGAGAATCTAGTGAATAGCAAACCATGCTTTCTGCTATCATGGGGCTGCCAAACCAATGGGGCAAGTAGTAAATAAGAAAATTTCAAAATATACATGTTATTACAGGTTGTTCTAAGGGCCAGGAAGGAAAGTTTGGGGTGTGTGGTGTGCAATAATGGGGGCCTACCTTATTGATGTAGTGTGCAATAATACGAGGGTCTGGTGAGCCCAATGTCTGCACTGAGCTCTAGAAAGTGAATAGAATTCACTCAGGCAGAAAAGAAGAGGAAGAAAACATTCTCAATCAAGGCAGCTTTGAGAAACCAGAGAGAGCAAAGGAAAACAGGGCCCATGCGGTGGAGCAAAGGCAGGGTCTGGCCTGAGGGCAGGAAGAGATAACACTGGCTTACACAGCTGGGAGTCTAGTAGGGATCTAATTTGAGGCTCACTCTATGTGGGTGTTAACTAGGGCAGCAGAGTGGTTGTTTCCCCTCTCCCCTCTGCTCTCAGTTCCCAGCTGCTTTGCTCTCAGGTGCTATAAATTTGGCCTCCAGTAAGCCCAGGGCACCTTCTCACCAGCTGAGCCTCCCCAGTGGACAGGCACTGGTTTCCTAGTGACTCCATTTATAGTCGCAGTGATAATCCTCATTGACTTAACTTCTCTGCATCCCAACCCAAATAAATACTAAGTCTGACATTGGAGGGGTGATGGCATCAACCCCACTAGAACCACAGCCTTGAGTGCCTAAGAGTAGGCTGCTGAGGCCACTGAGAAGACCTAGAACAGACAACACCATCAACCACTCTGGTATTACCTTCTGGCACTAAATATTATGCCGCTATTGTGTGGGTGGCAATCATTTGGACAATGTGACACAGAAGCCTTTGCGCCATTCTGGAGACCTAAGGCCTTCCCCATGCTCAAGTACATCCTTCTGTCTACCTCTGCTGGTGGCAGCACACCTGCTCCCTGAAACATTACCACCAGGAGCACCCATCATGCTTGTTCTCCAGCTCTACTTGAGTCATCTACTGAGGAGCAGTCCCAGATCGTGGGGTGTGCCTCTACCATAGGCACACTCTGACCCAGGAGTTCCGTCTGAGTCTGACAAGCTGCCTCTGTCAACTGCAGTGAGAGGGGGTTCAAAGGTGACAGAGAAGACAGCAGAGAACAAGTTGCATTTGGAACCAGTAGAAATATTGACCCAGGCCATGGCAAAATGAAAGCAGTGTCATTTAAAGGCCAGATCATCTTCTCTATATTAAAAAACGAGCTGGAAATAAATTAATACATGAAAGAGAGGCTAGTATGGGTAAAAAGAATGTTTGATAGAAAAAAAAGTCTTGAGACACAATAGAAAGTGGAGGCAATATAGCCAGAAAAGAAAGGGAGAACTTTGCCTTTGAATTGTTTGTTCTCCCATTCCTTCTAGAACGGAGTTCCTAATAAAATGGCCCCTCCAGTCCTTCTTGGGTGGAAGCCAGAAAAGACACTTTAAGATCAGAAATGAAGCTCAGAGAATGACATGTGCCAACTGCAACTCAGATAAGTGCAGTGCCCACCCTTTATAGTAAAAACAGGCAGGATTAAGTAAAAATATGGACCCACAATGTGTATTATTTCTTTGCTCTTGAAAAAGGGTAATAACTTGTGTTTGTTTACTATTAATTATGCAAACAGTTACCACTTACCTTCTGAAATACAGTGTGCTAATAGAAATTTTGATTCATCATAAAAGCAGCATGGAAAGAAATTTGTTACCATTCCTAAGAGGAAGGAGCTACACCATGAATACAAGATGATATGGAAAGGTGCCCCATGGGTCAGGAGACAGAGAAAGGAGGGATCTGTGACAAGAGCTGATGGGGGATGTCCTTCTGTATGCTGTGGATATATGTTTCTCTTATTGGTTGATGAGTAAAGCTGTTTCAGCCAATGGACAGGCAGGATGTAGCCAGCAGGAAGCATAGGCAGGGTTACCAGACTAGGAGAATAGTGGGAAGAGGAATGCAGATAGTGAGTCACTAGTGAGATACCATGTAGTTTTCAAGGAAGCAAGGGGCCCAGGCATCACCAGTAAACCTAGACTATGTGTAAATGCACAGATTAATGGAAATGGGTTAATAATTAAGAGAGAGCAAGCCAATAAGAAGTCTGAGCCATTGACTGAAATAGCTGTATTCATCAACCAATAAGAGAAACATATTCACTGCATACAAAAGAACATCCCCCATCAAAGAGTCTTGACTGAGGACTCCACAGCTGGAAAAAGCAAAGTGACATCAGTAGTTTAATGTCAGCAGACTCTGAGGCATGGGCCTTTAGTCCTGGTACTTAGCCCTTACTCGCCTGGTACTCAGTCCTTCGTGATAGGTTAGAAGTGATCCAAAGGGTGAGGTCTTGGTAAAGAAGGTAGGTGGCCGGCCACTTAGATGGTGAAGGCACTTTTGCCAAGCGTGGAGAACTGAGTCCAGTTTCCAGATAGAAGGAAAGAACTGACTCCCACAGGTATCCTCTGACCTCTACATCCATGCCAGGGTACATGCACGTGTGCATACATACACACAAAATAAATAAGTAAAAATGAAAGAGGGGAAAGACAGAGGGGAGTGGAGAATGGGGTATGAATACACCCTTTCTAGTGAATTGTTCACATTCTCAGAGTTAGCTAATCTGTGACTTCACAATATCAAAGCACCACAAGACAGAAAAATAGAAGACCCTGGTTGGTATTGATGTGAACATTCACTGAGTTTTAATAAGAATTCTGTGGGAGTTCCTTGTTTACAGCTTATAGTTTAGTATCAACTCCTTTGAGCTAGCATCTTACTTTGAAGTCCAGCACCTCAAACCGATAAACCTCTAGCCAGGCCTGGTGGCACACACCTTTAATCTAAGCACTTGGGAGGCAAAGACATGCAGATCTCTGTGATCTGTGACCAGCCTGGTCTACATAGAGAATTCTAGGCCAGCCAGGGCTACCTGGTAAGACTGTCTCAAAGCACTCAAACTCAGGTGCCCAGATGACAGGTGTGCATTACCATGCCTGGATTAATTGTCAACGTCATTCTATGATGAATTGGTGCTATCCTTTAGTAGTAATTACCAAAGAACTAAGAATAGGTCCTGGATGCAGGTAGCTTGTGTTCCGGATGAGTTACTCTACCCCTCGCCTGCCTGGGTCCTCATTGGTGCAAATGGCACAGACCTCCCAGAGTGGTCAGGGTACTAAAGGAGCACACACTCCATGTGGTAGAGGAGCACAAGGTGGAGGATTGGCTAGTCATGTGTGCATATGGGAAGATGAAGTTGGCAGTGCTGTCTGAATACACAGCTCAGTGAACCGTGGAATCAAGGGGAGAGGGCGGAACCAGAAGCCACGTGCTGCTCTTCACCCCACTCTAAGACTTCTGTCTCCAGGGTCCCCTGTGTGAATGTGAAACCTTCTTACCCCTGGGATGGTCCTGCTACCTGCCCAGGAAACTATGGCATGATCAGATGTCCCCCCACATGGCAAGTAGCTGAAATCCCCACATGGCTAGTAGCTGAACCCAAAGCTCCTAGCTCCCTGCTTCCCTGCCCCCAACAGCTAAGAAGAGAAACAGTTGGAGTAACTGAAGTCTGTGGCTGTAACCTAGGACCACTCAGACACTTTCTTCGTGGACCCTTCAAGGGAAGTTTCTATCCTTCTCTAGATCTGTTTCTCTAATGGGACTAGCAGCCACCAGGAGCTTGGTTTTTCAACTTGGGGTGCTGTGAGCCAGTCCCTAGCACCAAGGTCATTAGGGTATGCCTATGGTAAAAAGTCAGGGACTTTCTTCCTTAGCTCAAGCTCTCTCGAGGCTGAGAGCCACAACAGAGGTCTGCCTTCCTCATGGCTAAGGCTGCTTCTTGAGCTTCCAAGATCTCCTATTTCAGTCAAGTAAGCTGCAAAAGCCACACCCGGGACATGGCCTGAAAGTGGCTATGCTGTGTGCTTAGTGTGACTTTTCTAGGCACTGGGGACTGCAGAAGGGAGGACATTTAAGCTTCCTGTCCCCTCTCTCTTGATCCATAAGGAAGCCAATCTAGTGTGCTGGGCAATGACCAGACTTGGTTTTGTTAGACTTTATTGGTTCTTTGTCTTGTTTGCCCCAAATGGGCTGTAATACAGGATTTCCAGGAATTTGCATCTCAGGCAAAAATAGATCAGTGTCAAGTGTGAGGTGATATCTAATAATACCAAATTCAGGGATGGGTTTTCCGTAGACCTTCAGAGGTGCCTCAGGGAAGAATGGAGATGGAAACTCCCAAAAGAAAAAGGCTAACTCCTTAGCTGTTATTCAGACAAGAGACACTGGGCAGACACTGACACTGACACAGGCGACAGCTCAAGGCTGCAGAGATGTGGGTGTAGTGACACACTAACCAGCACTGGTCCATCTAGTAAGAGTCTTTGGTTGTTGTTGTTGTTTGTTTTATTTGAGTGTACAGCTAGGTATGTTTATTTGCAGTTTTTACACCCATTTATTTATTTATTTATTTATTATTCTTTCATACAATACATTCCAACCTTAGCCTCCCCTCCTCCCCTCCTCCCCTCCTTCCCTCCTCCCATCCTCCCCATCTCCTTACCACCTCTTACTTCTCCTCTTCCCCAGATCTACTGCTCCTTGCTTCAGAAAAGAGCAGGCCTCCCAGTGATAACAGTTGAATACAGCATAACCAGATGCATTAAGAGTAGGCACAAACCCTCAAATCAAGGCTGGGTGAGGTAACCCAGTAGGAAGAAAAGGGTCCCAAAAGCAGGCAAAAGAGTCAGAGATACCCCATTCCCACTGTTAAGAGTCCCACAAAAATCCCTAGCTAAACAACCACAGCATGTATGCAGAGAGCCTAGCACAGGCCCATGCAGGCTCTGTGGCTGCTGCTTCAGTTTTTGTGAGCTCCCGTGAGCCCTGCTTATAGGCAGGAGTCTTGATAGCATGCCAGAGAAACCTAACCCAACAATATAAGCATGAAGAGTTGGAATCCATCATTCCATCCGATTATCCAGATTTAGACTTCAGACATTGCTTGATCCAGGGTGCAAGGAACACCTTTATTCTCCTGCAGAAACTCCCAGGACTCCAAGATTCTAATTGAATTAGCAACAAAAAAAAAAGAGTCTGGCTGAGCGTTCCCAGCCAGTCCCCTTGCCTCCTGCTGGTTCAGAAGGAGGGCCTGGGCTTCTCAGCTGGGCAGAGTCCTGGCTACCAGAGGCCTGGGGCTTAAGGGAACTGCTTCCCGGCTGATTTCATTTGTAAAGTGCTAACCTCCACACTAGGTATCTTGCTCCAATTTGTGCTCTTTGCTGAAGGAGAGATACAGTAGCTAAGCAAGCCAGGGGAGGAAGGGGAGATGGTTAAGGGGGACTGGAAACCTTCTCATATGAAAAAGAGAGAGTGGTTCATAGAAAAGACAAAAACAGAGACTCATGAGTGTTGCTGGTTAATCCCGAGCCTGAGGTTCTGAGGAAGGTGGTGATGAAGGAAGGTGAATGGCTTCCACACACACAGATTCTTGGATCAGTGCGTCCCAGGAGGCCTGGTTGCTATAAACCCTTGTTAGATCTAGCTGTGACACAACTTTCCCCACCCTGCAGTCTGAGCAAGCCTCTTCCCTTCACAACCTCCACACCTCCCCACAGCAGTCATTTGGATCTGCCAAGGTAGTCACCCCCATCTCTGCTGAGCTCTGATGGAGTCCACCTCTCCTCAATTCAAAGCTCCAGACGCATACCTATCTAACTCCCTCTCTATTTCTTGAACACACAGCATGCATTCATCTTTCAGAGCCTTTATACTCATGAGGGTGCGTCCTGAACTGGTCTCTGCTCCAGGTCTCACATCACTAGCTCCATTCAGTAATAAGATCACAGCTCAAATCCTATTCTCCCCATCTCAGCAGAGAGTGTTCCCGAGGAGCCTGTGTACAGCAACAGCTGTCACCCCAATATCTCACATGCATCCTCTGTTCCCTGTTAGACAAAGCATACAATAGTCTTCAATTCCTAACATTATTGCATTGACTTCATTCTTCTAGGCTAAGTTCCTCTTCAATGACGGTAGTGCCTGGGAAACTGGAATCTTGCTCTTCTTGTTCAATGCCATGTCCCCAGTGCTCAAGATATTCCAAAGACTCAGATATTTTGTCACACAAGCATGCCAGCAGATGAGTCCTGCCTTCATAAGGCTTGTACGATGGTGGACTTGTGACATGAGCATGTCAAGTATGTCACAGCACAGACAGTATGCATATCCATCAGAGATGGGTTCAGTGCTGTGTGGGGGTTGTCAACTGCACAGGAAGTAAACTACAGCTACCTTGGATGCAGTTTCTCAATCCCAACAGATGCCAGATGCCTCTGCTGTTGGTACCAGGTATTTTTAATTAAAGACACTCTTTGAGGAATTGTGTTAATCCTGCCAGTACCTGACTTTCTAATTCCCCCTTTCTCTCCACCTAGGAAAGGTTTATGGGCCACTCTGGCCCCAACTGAGTTGTTTTCCAGGAGAAGAACTTTCAATCCTTCCACGCACAATAATGAAATATGATACAAAACAGGCCCATGTCAATAAATCTACAGGAGAAAGGTCAGGTTTACATGGCTGGACGGGATTGGCAAATACATTTGTTCCTGCCACGTCTGTGTTTTAAATGCCACCCTCCGATGAACCTGGTGCTGAAACACACTTTGGAGTTTGATGAGATGTCAGTTTTGTTCAGCCCTGATCAAATAAAATGAATGAAAGTGAAACAAGAACAAAAATATTACTTCTGTCATTTTTTTATGCATTACAGGAATTGGGTCAGTTGGGGAGATTTTTTGAGACAAATACCAATGCCAGCACAATGTCACCCATTGATCTGCCAACCAGCAGACAAGGAGTCCTTTCAAGCCAGAAAGGGCATGCCGCCAGAGAGCAAAATCCAGGGCAGCACCTGTGCAGAGCCAGCCCCCTTAACTTTCAGATGCAGCTTCCACCTCCACTGTAGACACGATCCTCTTGTGAAAGAACAAGGTGGGATTCTCTGCAAGGAGGAGCAACAATCTTCCTCAAGGTACCTTGTCCAACCCAGGGTGTATAAATTCAACTGAGACCCAGAGCCCTATCTGACATAGTCGAAGAGTCACTGATCACATCAGAAGATGCAGGGAAATTCTGAGAGCTGGGATAGGAAAGATGGTAGCTCTTCTAAAGGAGCCAGGGTGCTGTATGAGGGCAATGGCAGAGAAGGGAGAATCATAGACACCATGGATCTTGCCAGTGAGAGTTCCCAAGGCCACTCTTGTCTCCAAGTAGGGGAGGCTTGCCTGGGGATAGAGCCTAGATAGATCTATGCAGTGCTAAGACAGAAGGGAAGGAGACAGAAGAGAGCCATTCCTAATGATATTACTGAGTCCCAAGATCTGGCCTCTGCTCAGTCTGTGTTCCATACCTCACAGTCACACAGGGCGTGATTTCCCTTTCACACTAAAAATTTTCACTAACGTGTAAATAAAATGAAGACGTAGCCACTTGTCTGTCTTACTGCACTGCAGAGCACCCTAACACTCCACACCTCTAGGGTCTGTGATTGTGTGGAGAGAAGATGAACAGAGAAATATCAGGCCTGTGCTTCTATAGCTCTTTTACTCTCCCTGGTTAGACCAATATGAACTCCAAGTGCAGTTTGAAACTGTCCTACAGGGACTATGATGCCCAAAGGGTAAGTGGGTTTACTCAGTTTTTTCTAACTTCAAAGATTCACTAAGTATCAAGTAATACTGTGGAACATATTCCTATAAACAGAGAACGGGGGGGGGGGGAGGTTTAAACCTTCCAGGACACAAAGACACAATTCTCACGGGGTAGCATCTTTTCTCGAACAAAGTCATTGCTCAACTTGGTATCTCAGTCTAACAAAGAAGCAGAGGACATGGGTAGAACCATAGATTATTAATATATAATAGATGATAGATAAGAAATGATAGACAAGCAATTAGATGATAGATAAGAGATGATAGGAGATAGATAGATAGATAGATAGATAGATAGATAGATAGATAGATAGATATAAATAGACATATAGATGAACAGACAGGCAGATAGGTTATACTGCTTATTTTATATCAATTTGACACAAGCTAGAGTCATTCGGAAAGAGGGATTTTCAATTGATAAAATGTCATAAGATTGGTCTGTAGGCAAGCCTGTGGAAGATTTTCTTGGTTAGTGATTAATGTGGGAGTTCCCAGCCCACTGTGACAGGTGTTCCTGGTTGGTATAAGAAAGCAGGCTGAACAAGCCTTGGGGTCCCTGAATCAGCTCCTGCTTCTAGATTCTTATATTGAGTTCCTGCCTTGATGTCCCTCAATGACCACCTGTGATATGGAGCTGTAAACTGAAATAAGCCTTTTCTCCCCAACTTGCTTTTGGTCATGTTGTTTAATCATAGTAATAGAAACCCTAACTAAGTCATGGACTTCTGGGTGACCATATCTATGTCAAATCCCAGCCTGCTACCCCATGGGGGACCTGCTTGTCTCAAATCGTAGCCTGCTACCCCATGGAGAAAAGGTTGGTCTCAAAACTAGAATAATTATCTTTGCAACAGAACTCAAATCAGAACATTTAGAGATAATATTCCATCAGAAGTGGGATGGGAAGATTATGGATTAGGATGAATCAAATTTGGTGTCCAGTATCCTTATTATTCATGTGGGCTCCAGAAGTTAGCATTGCTTGCCACTCTCTAACTAATACTATGCAATTTTTTTCTCTTTTTTTTTTTTTTTGAAAATTTGTCTTTCTCCTTTCTTTGGTTGATCTGTTAGATTTAGGAAATTTTCTCAATTCTTTCGGTTGATGTTAGAAAGATCCAAGAGATGCTTTGGGTATCCAGAATTTTAGGAATGCCTACATCTCTGTGTGTGCTGCGAAAGTCTCATGAGACGCCAAGCTCACAGAATGAAAACAGAAGGGTCTGGCTAGGCATGGTGGTGAATACCTTTTAGCACTCCAGAGGCAGAGGCAGAGGCAGAGGCAGAGGCAGAGGCAGAGGCAGAGGCAGAGGCAGAGGCAGAGGCAGAGGCAGAGGCAGGTGGATTTCTGAGTTCAAGGCCAGCCTGCTCTACAGAGTGAGTTCCAGGACAGCCAGAACTACATAATGAGACCTTGTTTCAAAGAAAGAAAAAAAAAAGGTAAGGAAGGGAGGAGGGAGGGAAGGAGGGAGTGAGAGAGAGAGAGAGAGAGAGAGAGAGAGAGAGAGAGAGAGAGAGAGAAGAGGGAGGGGAGAGAGAGAGAGAGAGAGAGAGAGAGAGAGAGAGAGAGAGAGAGAAAGTTCTGCTCACATGCTGAGGACAATGTCATTGGCAGAGAAGTGTCCACTTGCATGCTAGGAGGAATGTCATCAGTAGGAATTCACCATGATGTGACACCCACCCCACTCCCTGACAGTGAGTTTCACAGAACTGGGTAACAGCTGAACTTGGGTCAGGTTCCCCAGCCCCAGCCTCACAGCCTGAGGCTGATGTAGAGATATGTGTACAGCAAACTGGATGACTAGGGTTCCCCTCAGGACCAGCTCCTACAGGCAGTGGACCATGCACAGTGAGGGGCCGAATCCCTCCATGGAGATGTGGTGCAGGTTAGCTCTTCAGAGTTGTCCTGCCTCAGGATAGGGCTGTCCAAACTGCTGATGGACAGTCCTGTGTGATTCAGTGTAGATACCCTCTGACTAGCTTTAACATGAGAAATGATAAACTTCACACTCCAAAGTTACATTTTCCACTACATCTTCCTCAACTTCCTTGACCCAACACAACTATTTGCCACTGTCTGAGTCCACAGAAAACACCGAAGGGTATATGCACATCTCCATTCTTAATTCCAGTCACTTCTCTTTCCACACAAGAGGACAGCCCAATGCGAGGTTCAATATTCCCCTCATGTCTGTCTCATATGAAGACTCATAAATGGGGCTGTACTTTAGCAGCAATCATTTGAACTCAGGCTGAACCACTAAGAAAGGACATCCATGAATGAAGCTACCATAGTTTGCTTCTCTGTTGCTGTGATAAAACACAGACCAAAAGTACACTGGGGAAAGAACAGGTTTGTTTGACTTGTAGTCCATCATGGAGGGAAGCCAAGGAGGAACTCAAGGCAGGAACCTGGAGGCAGAACTTGAAGCATTGAACATAGTAAAATGCTACTTCCTGGCTTGTTTCCTCTGATTTGTTCAGCTGTTTTTCTTATACAGCCCAGGCCCACCTGCTCAGGATGTGGTATCACTTACAATGAACTAGACCTTCCTGTAGCAATTGACAATCAAATTAATGCTCCATAAATAGGCCCATAAGCCAATCTGATATGGACAATTCCTCAATTGAGATTCCTTCTTACCAGGTGTCTTAGATTGGGTTTTCTATTGCTTTAATGAGACACCAAGACCATGGTAACTCTTACAAGGAAAACATTTAATTAGGGGCCTTGCTTACAGTTTCAGATATTCAGTCCATTATCATCACAGTGGTGTGCAGGCAGACATGGTACTGGAGGAATAGCTGGAGAGTCCTACATTTTGCAGGCAACAAGATGTAGACTGACTGTCACAATGAGGGAAATTTGAGCACAAGAGACCTCAAAGCCCACCCCACATGACACACTTCCTCCAACAAGGCCAAACTTCCCAATAGTGCCACTCCCTTTGGGGGACATTTTCTTTCAAACCACCACATTCCATTCCCTGGTCCCCAAAGGCTTATAGCCGTATCATAATGCATTCAATCCAACGCCAAAAGTCCCTATAGCCAATAACAGTCTCAAACTTGTTTCAAAATCCAAAGTCTAAAGTTTCTTCTGAGACACATGGCAATCTCTTAATTGTAATCTCCTGTAAAAATCAAATTAAAAAGCATATCACATACTTCCAACATATAACAGCACAGGATATTACATTAGCGCTCCAAAATGCAGGGAAGGGAGCATAGTGAGGAAGTACTGGACCAACCCCTTGCAGCCCCACCTTACGTTTGTGGGTATGACAAATGTTCATGGTTATCCATCCTGGCCACGTGCTCATTTTAGATCCTACAGTCATGTGCTCCATCCCTGCCTAACACTGGCAACATGCCAGAACTTTTTAGATGGTTCTTCTCTGCTATAGATACCGTAGCAGTGTTCTAGAATTGTAGAAGTCTGAGAACATGACATAAAAACCCCTGGAAACATTAAGAGTCACTACCAATAGCTCCAATATCTTAGGGTCTGCTAGGCCATATGGCCCAAGCAGCAGGACTCCTCACACTGCAGTCTGGAGCTGCCGAGGAGCCATTTCCTGTACTTGGCTCCACTCACAGTCAGCAATCTTCCATGTCACCTGACAGATGAGTCATAGCATCATGCCCAGTAGGGAACAGGCTCTGCTCAAGACCCTGCGAACCACCTAGGATCTGCGCTTTCTTCTTCACGGTAAGAAGTGGAGGGTATCTGTGATGTTTTGCTTGTTAACAGAGTGGCTCTCCCAGGCTGCTTCAAGCCTCTGGTGCCCTCACATTTCTGAGTTATTGTAGTTCATATGTCTTTGTGGCATTAATTCCTACCCTTCTTAGTGCTTGTACCTCCAAAACAGTTGCCACTTCCTGTTCACCTATGCCATTAATAGCTTACCTCTAGATTGTTTCCTGAGGGTCCTGATAATCCATAATCTTCCAGTCATACAATGATATGATCCTGGGGAAGATGGTATGGCAAGCTGTTCTCAATCTAGGTGAACAGGCACTCACTAAGATGGAGAAGGGTATGCTCATTTGGTAAATCCACAGCCGGCATGGGTCTGAAGTAGACCTGCTTTGGCTAAGATGCTACATGAGCTTCACCTCTGACAGAGATCACCACTGAATGTTTTCATTCTCCAAAATCATGGTGGCTTTTATCGGAGTCAGATCTATGCCTGGGAATATGAAGGGAACCACACATCTTCCTCAGATGCTAAGGATGGAACTGATTCCACCGTCCACCCCCTATGCGACAGTGTTTGATTTATAGCAGTGGTTCTCAACCTTCCTAATGCTGTGACCCTTTAATACCATTCCTCATGTTATGGTGACCCTCTAATCATAAAATTATTTTCATTGCTACTTCATAACTGTAATGTTGCTACTATTATGAATCATAACATAAATAACTATGTTTTCCAATGGTCTTAGGTGACCCCCGTATAAGGGTCATTTGACCCCTTGAAGGGGTCATGAACCACAGGTTGAGAACTCCTGATTTATAGTCTTGTGTGTCAGGTGGAGGGATATTCTAGAAGCTTCCACTGGTCTTACACTATGACAACTCCTATTTATAAGCTTGGGAATACATATGGTAGCTTCTCCTAGCAAACATCCCAGTCCTTAGGATATTAGGCTTGGGTGGGAAAATGACTTTTGTGTAAGACTGTGAACCCAGTGGGCCTAATATAATACAACCAGATTAGTTCTCCATATAATACCTGACCACCCAGCTCTCCCAGTTTCATCAAGATCATGATGGTACATGGAACCAACGCCTCAATATTTGGTATTACTTTTTCTTCAGCATACTGTTAAGTGGCTACAAGTCTCTTTATAGAAGATCTGGGTAAATTATTCCATATGCACTTGCTACACATAGTGTAGATTCCTTTTTGCTACAAACCTGGTTCTCTTCTTGAATGGATAGATGGATCTAAAGGCTGGGCAGATAGAACCCTGTTCTATGGACTGTAACTTTTTATTGGGACAATTGCTCCAGCATTCTGATGGTCCCTTCCACTGATGATCCCCCCTTTTTAGGTTGTCAGAGATCATCATTGACTATCCTTCCAGCTCGCCTCAGTCATGCTACATTCCATTAAGCTTTTCCAGAATTCCTTGAGTACCAGGCCCCCTTGGCTGCCACTCTGACCTTGCCACCTTTTACAGGAATCACATCTATCTTGCCTCTGGCTGGCTGAGCACTGCAATCCCACCTCTGTCATTTGGAGACTCTGCTATTCCCACTGCTATCAAGGAGCCCCATTTAAAATAGTGTTTCCTGTCATTATCCTGGGCCATGGAGGTTGGCCATCATTGTACTCTCGGCAACATTCATGCCCTGCTCACTAGCCGTGACTCACTTCTTTGATAAATAGAGTCTCCCAGTCCCAACTGCAGAACATAGTTGGCTAACAGGTTTTGGCTTCCTGTAATGCATTTTCCAAGCCTTTTAGTCTCTTCATTCAAGGTTGTACTAGAAATCCTACCGTTTTTTACCTAACTTGGCTCACAGTTGCACATGCTCCTGAGGGCCACCCTATCAGTCTATTACCATCTTCTGTGACTTCATATTGCTCTGCCCCATCTTATCTGACTGTGCCATTAGTCCAGGACCTCCCATCCAGTCTCATGCATGCTCTCCAGTCTCTTACAGGACATATGTGCTGGCCCACGGCACCTTCACCATATGTGCCTATCTTCTCTCGGAGGCCTAGGGCTTCCCGTTCATTTGTAACGAAACTCTAGTCACTTGCTTGGTGTCAAGGGCATAAGGTGACAGGGGCAATGTATGTACTCATGCAAAGTAGAGGTCTTTATATGGTCACCAAGGAAGGGGGTGCTATGGACTGAATTATGTCACCTAAACATGTATGTTGAAATCCATATTGTGTTATGATTGGGTATAGTGATGGAGACTTTAGACTAAATAAGGTTGAAGGTCTACAATCCTAATTTCAAAATACTGGTGTCTGTATGATAAAAAAGAATTTAATCTCTCTCTCTCTCATTCTCTCTCTCTCTCTTCTCTCTCTCTCTCTCTCTCTCTCTCTCTCTCTCTCTCTCTCTGTGTGTGTGTGTGTGTGTGTGTGTGTGGTGTGTGTGTGTGTGTGTGTGTGAATGAGTGTGTCTGTGTCCCCTACCCTTTTCTTTCTTCTGCCAGATGAGGACATAGTGAGAAGGTGGCAATCTATAAGAGAAGAGAGCTCTGATCAGAATCCAGGGCTGCTGGCACTGTAACTTTGGAATTCCAGCCTTCATAACTGAGAAAATTGCCTCCATACACCCAGTCTATGAAAGCTTGAACTAAGATGGGTTTTGGTACCAAGAAAGCACTAGCCTGTAATGGGAGAAGTAGAACATGGAAGGAATATATATACTGAATATATTTGGTGAGTAGGTATACTAAAAGAATCCGTGGGTTCAACTCAGATATTCCAAGGCAGAAGATTCAGCCACCTATAGCCCTCATAATTAAATATGGGGCCTGGTCCTTGGTATTTTTCTGTCTTTTGCCTGCAAAAAATATAAGAGACTTATGCAAAGCCAAAGATGCCATATGGCATTCAATTCAGCTTTAATGTATAACTAAACACCCCCAGCCATTCGACGTTTTCTCCCTAGTGTGTGGATTGCCACAAAGCCTCTGATTCCACAGTGCTTACAATTACCGCCTCATCATACTTCTGAAGGTCCAGAGAAAATGCCATCCCCACCCCCAGTTTTTTCCAAGACCACCTCAACTCTTGGCCGCCACTGGTGAAGATTAATGATTGAATTGCTACTACATCTGGAGGGTTATTCATTCTCCATAACAACCAGGGTGGTGTTTGCATTATCAGCCACTTAGCAGGTGGTCCAGCCTGAGAGCCCCACACTGAAGTCTGCTTCTTCAAACCACTCTTGGCACCAATTTCCTTAGGTTGGTTTCCAAGGAAACAGACTCTGAGATGAAGTTTACCCAGAGGAAGTTGATTGAAGTGTATCTTCAGGACCATATCTGTTGAGGAGGGGAGGATGAGGGTTGTACAAAAGGATGGTTTGAATTTCGATAGTCACAGCATCTCCATGGATTCCTACAGGAGCTCTGCAGCCATGATCAACCTTGAGTCAAGAAAGTTGGGTCTTTATTCTTGCATATAACCAAGCCATTGCCTGGCAGCTATCCTATGAAGAGGTCATGATCTTGAATGAGACATTTGTCTTCACAGTTCTAAGAGAGCAACAGGGCCATGATCTGCCAGCTGATTACACAAGCAGGAGTAGGCAGTATGGGTGTGTTGGTGCCATAATCTTATCACTGGGGGCCTGGTAGATGAGGAAATGAGTTATTTTCCTATTTCTCATATATTATGTCATATTCAAAATATCTATCAGGAGACTTTTTTTTTTGCTCTAATTTCCTGGGCAGAAGACAGGTAGAAATGAATTCAGTTAGATGACTTAAGAGTGAGCCTGGAAGTCCTGGCTAATTTTGGGAGGACAGTGACTCCTATGTGTTCAGAAAACATGTTTTCTTTGAATATGTGGGGATTGCATACTCCTCCTCATTTTCAGGGTGTGGTGTGACTGAGTTCTGGCCAAGGAATGTGTCTAAAGTTCAGTTACTAAGTTCTGGTCTTGAACCATAGAAACTTTTCCATGTGCAATCTTATCTCTCTTCTGTTGCCTTCCATGTGTGCATAAAGGAGGCAGCAAGGTACTCTAGGGCCCCAGGGAATGGTAACACTGCAAGCTAGAAAGATCCTGGGACTCTGGATCACTGTGGGAAGGCCAACCAAATGCCTTTGGAATATTCAAAGAGTGGGCAATGCCAGGCAGTGCAGTTCTAACGTGTTGTGTCACTGTGATTCAAGATTATTTTTAAGAACATTTACCTGCCTGGACTAAGGGGGTAGATTATCCAAGGGTGTCAAGGCTTTTGGAAAGGGCTGTTTCCTAGAGAAAAATATAACAAGTTAAAATCCCAGAAACAAGCATGCTTTGAATATTTGGTATTTGTTGCCCGAATGTCAAGGCTACCCCAGAAAGCAGTGTGTACAGCCCTGAGTTATACGAGTCTCAATTCTCCTCTGCCATTCACATGCTATGCAAAATCAAGAAACTCACTGAACTTCTTCAGGCTCTGCTGTCTTTTTGACAATGTGCATAATACCACCTACCCCTCAGGGACTTACCTCAAGTGAAGATAGGCAGGTGCTGAAAATGGAGCCAAGCACATTAATAAGCAAAGAGTGTCATTTTATGACTCACTAATTGCCATTGAGCCTTGGAAAGCCCCAAGAAGTATGAAGGCATATTTATTCCTATTTTACAGATTGGGCATGTGGGTATGTGGAATTTTACAAGGTGCCCATAAGAAAACATCAGTCGATACTGGATCCCAAATTTTGACTTATGACTCTTTTATTCCTGGCCCCCCAGCCACATCTCCTTTGCATAAAAGCCTCATCGCTAACATCCCAGAAGTAGCTCACTGTGAACATGCCTTTTCCCATGCAGGTTGCTGTGCTGAAGCTGACATTGAACTGGGGAGCTAAGTTCCCATGCCACTGAGGGCGTGCAAGGAGCTCTGTTCATTATTGACTCTGACACCCTCTGCCTCCATCCTCATCACTCTTCCTCTTTCCAAAAGCCAGGTCTGTACAGGGCCAGGGCACCTCAACAGCCTTGCCTCAAAGCTCCCTGCTGGGTTAACATGGAGGATGCACCCAGAGAAGAAGCACTCAGGAATTAACAATCACCATACTTGGTTGCTTTCTCAAAGGACAACAGTAAAATGACAGAAGAGGATAGCAGGAAGAGGACAGATATTTTAGTTGTGTCAACTCAAGCTGGCTTAATCTATCTATGTAGTCTCCTGAGTTGATCTTTATGTCTGTGTATCCATCTGTCATCCAACTCCCTCCCTCTCCATCCCACCTATTGATTTCTGTATTATATCTCTACAGTGCTGTCATTATCTATCATTTATAAATCTGTATCTATCTACTGTCTATCTTATCTGTCATTCTTCCTTATCATCTATCTCCTACTTCCATCCATATCTGTATTTACCCATATATCTATTGTCTACCTCTCTATCATTTTTTGCTCCACTAGGATAACTGGTTTCAAGATCTGATAGGTCCAGGAATCTTGAATGACAAAATGAGAACCTGGCCTTACACTGACTCAGTCAAGACTTCCCTCAGGCAGGACCTCTTTGCCTGGTAGCCACCAGAAAACATAAAAGACAGAAAGCGAGACTATCTATACTCAACAGTTTCAGCAGCATCCCATAACTGAATCTTCCTGCATCTACTTGGACCATATCATCTTCTATCATTTTGCAGGCAGTGCCAACAGAGCAGGCCTGGGTCCCCTGCTTTGCTCTGGGCTAGGAGGAGACAGTTGCATTTGAAACATATGACCTAGAAATCAGAAACATGTGTCTCTGAAATGAATGGTAGGCAATTCTGAAAGAAAGAGAAAGAAAGAAGAGATGGAGGGAGAAGGAAAGGAAAAAAGAAAGACTGATAGAAAGAGAGAAGACAGAAAAGAGAGGGGGAGGGAAGGGAAGGAAGGAAGACAGAAAGACAGACAGGAAGAAAGAAAGAAAGAAAGAAAGAGAGAGAGAGAGAGAGAGAGAGAGAGAGAGAGAGAGAAAGAAAGAAAGAAAGAAAGAAAGAAAGAAAGAAAGAAAGAAAGAAAGAAAGAAAGAAAGAAAGAAGGAAAGAGGTACCATTGTTTTAGGATTTGGAGAGCTTGGGTCTGGTGCTTCCTTCTAGGTTTAATCATCTCTAGGGACTCGGGCAAGCCATTTCTCTCTCTCTCTCTCTCTCTCTCTCTCTCTCTCTCTCTCTCTCTTTGCTATGGTTTGCTCTGGAATTGCCTCTGGAGCCTCAGATACTTCCCAGAGCTCACCACATCACCCATGGCAAAGTTCAGAAGCAGCTTGCACTGTGCTGGGATGCAGATGTCATGACCTTATTGTATGGGGGAGGCATAGGCAAAGTCACTTTCAAGTTCTCTGGGACCAGGTTGTGCCTGATCTCAGGGTGCCTGTGGTGGCAGTTTCAATTTGTGCTATCACGGTCCCTCTGAGCGAGCTTGGATGGGCACTTATATTTCTTAACCGATAGTGCAGTTTCAGGAAGCATGCTCATAGTGACAACAAGCTTTCTGGCTGCTTCTAAAATGCAGGAAACATGCCTAGATGATGAAAAGTGACTAAGGTGTACAAATAGTTAATACTTCTCATAAAACAATGGTAGCAATAACTAACTTCTTAGTGCTGAAGTGTTTTCTAGGTGCCAGGTACCATGTTGAACGTCCTGTACATTGTCTCTCTATACCCCTTGACACTTCTCATGTGCTATCCACACTCTGAGCTGGAACAGTCCCTGTCTCTCCCTCCATCCCTCCCTGCCCACACTGCACACTGTTCATTTTTTCCCACTGAGCCTTGTCTTGTCAAATACCTTCTCAGCTTCTTTGTTCGCTTTTCTTTTCAGATTCACCCAGCCAGTCATCATCAGCAAAGGCTCTCCTGCTGACACCTACCCCTTTCTTGAGGATTAAGAGATGGGTGGAACACCCCAAGCACCTTGGACTTCTCACAGGTGGAAAGCTCGGCCATCATGAACAGCAAGGCCAAGCACAACACAGAGACCCTATTAGTGCTGTGAAGCAGAGGTGGCTGTGCTGTGTGAGCTTCAGGGGACTGTGGTGACCTCGTCAAGAAAGCTCCTCTGCCCTGTGTGTCCCCACAGACAGCAGGGGCAGCCCCAGAACTGATAATTCTATCTTGTAGGAGGGCACACCTGCTAAAGAACACCAGAGGGGACCACAGGGCTGTGAGCAAACACACAAAATTATTTTCAGGCAAACAATTTAGCCTAGTGTCCTCAGTGCCTGGCATTAATATATTTGTACATCAGCAAGTCCTTAATAAACACAGTCTCTCTTGTCCTGTGGAAACATCCTGTGAATAGGGAACAGGACACCCACTTCTGCTGACTAATCATTTTCTTTCTATGGGGTGCCTGTTGCTTTTTATAAATGACTTTAATTTGCAGTACATTATGTCTCTGTGTGTTTCTTGCCTCTAACTCCCCATGCAATATTTTGTGTCTGTTCCCACGATAGCTTAACTGTCTAACCTTTTCAGAGTGGTGTGTGTGTGTGTGTGTGTGTGTGTGTGTGTGTGTGTGTGTATGTGTTGGGTGGCATGCATATTGTTGGTAACACTAGCAACTTATTTACTTTTGTCATTTCCAAAGCACTGCACCCCACTCACCATCTTTCTCATGTGTTTTGTAAGTACAGGTGCCTCATCAATCTCAGTTACATTTGCTTTGTGCAAATCTGGCCACTGGGTGATGGAGCATGAGGAGTCAAAGCTGTTTGGGGGAAGGTGAAACAGAGGCTGACTTAGGCTAGGGTCAGTAGGTCACTGTGGGAGCAAGACAAGGCCACTGATCAGATTTGGATCTGCCACAAAGAGAATTCCCTTCAGATATGCACCAAGAGCTTTCCCCCAGAAAACACCAAAGCCTTACGCTTATCAAGGTGATGTGGCTCAGCTTGTCTCAGTCCCAAACCACCACGAAGTCCGGCCTGAGTAGGGGAGCGTGGGCTTGGAAATTCCTAGCAACCCAATGGTGATAAAGACCAAACACAGGCATCTTGTCATCTTTGGAGAGCGCTCAGTTCCATGCTTCAAACTGGAGTCTCCCATTTATTCCAGCATTTTCCTCAACTGTTTTCTAACCATTCCCTGGTGATAGCAGAGACCATTCTTCCTGAGCCTCTCTCTAGACCCTCTCAGCAGATACCGCAAAACAGTCTCTCCTCACAGTAGACCTCAACCTCTGCCCTGGTGCAGGCCTACTCAAAATGCCCAGGTCTGCTGAGATGCAAAACTAGGAGATGTTCTCCACTGAGTTTATGCCTTTTAGCAGCAAATAAGCTAGCATCTGCAATACAATGGGACTAGAGTTCCCGGATACTGGAACCAAAGGTCTGGATCCCCCCCCCAGAAGTTCTCTAACAGAATATTATTGGCTCCCGACATTAAGGAAAGAAACAACAAATGTTTATTGAACACCTACTGTGTGAGAAGTCCTTTACTTGCACAGCCTCAGTGATCTTCACTAGGAAATCTCAAGAGGTAGATGCTGTGATTGTGCCCATTTAACAGATAAGGAAACTAGGACTCGGAGCAATGATGTCTTTTTACCCCATGGCACACTGCTTGTGTAATCTTGGCTGGCTTTTGCTCTGTTTCGTGGCTCTGTCTAGTATAGGCAGTTCAGCTTCTGAGTGGTGGAGAAAAAACACTGCACAGAGAGCCAGGTGCTTTTGTACACTCAGCTTCATCTGAGGACCAAAGATTAGCTCCTAGTGTCTAGATGCAATTGGCTCTGCCTTTGGCTAGTCTCTCAGGCCACTGGCTCTCCAGGCCAGCCAGCTGATACTCCACCCTACTGAGAAGAGGAAGCCCATGCATTCATTCAATCGTTTCCACAGTGGTCACTCAACATGCTACCATCACTCACACACATGGGCACTGCAGGAAGATGGCAGCTCTCTGCTCATACCAAACAGACAAACACAATCTCACTGTTAAAAGGCCTCTATTTACATTGCTATCATAACACATAGCCACAAATTAAACCACTTGAAACAACTGTCGCTGTGGTGGCAGGTCCAGGAGGCAGGTCCTGTGGGTGGCAGGTTCAGGAGGGCTCACCTGGTTCCCTGTTCAGACTCAAACAGGCCAAAATCAAGATGTCAGTTATCTGGCTCTTCTGGAGAGTTCAGCTCACTGAGGTAGTACAGAACCCAGGGTTTGACAGATGGTGGAGCTCCTATTTCTTTCTAACTGGCAACTTCCTTCTCTCTTTTTTTTTTGGGGGGGGGCTGCCTGTACTCGCACTTTTATAACTCCTGCTCCCTGCCAGCTCCTTCTCAAGCTCTGGCTTTTTGTGCACCACTCTTTTAAGCGTTGTGTCCATTTGATCACTCTGAGTAACCTAAATAGCCATTCTATAACCACATGGCCAAAGGTACTCACTGGACCTGCTTAATACCAGTGGGCTCTGATCTAAGTGCTGACTATAGTTCAATCAACAAAACAGACCAAAGTCTCTGGCCTCTGGGAGCTTATATTTTTTAAGAAAAAGATACCAATGAAATGGAGGCATAAATGCATAGTGTGTGTGTGTGTGTGTGTGTGTGTGTGTGTGTGTGTGTGTGTCTTATTTAGCCATAAAGGAAAACACAATTCTGACATTTGTGGGATGGCCAGAACTGAAAATAATGTTAAGTGAAATAAGGCAGTTCTACAAAACAAATACTGCACATTTCTTCTCACAAATGAAAGAAAGCCAATCTGGGTTTCAGGGGGTGATAGTAAAAGCTATGAAATAAGAGGGAGAAATCACGGAGCCAAGGAAGGGTGTTCCAGGTGACCCTTCTCAGACACACTTTGAGGGAGGGGGTGAGAAGATGCAGCACCAATGACTCAGGCACTGGGAGTCAGTGAGTAGCAGAACGTGCTGCAGACTTGTTTATTAAGGAAGTTACCCCTGCCTATATACTCCCTCCCAAGATCCTATTGGCTCAGGTGGCTGACTCTGCTGTGTTGTCTTTTCCTCATTGGTGTCTCTGGTCAGGTGTCTCTTCATTAACAGTCTCTGGGGTAGGGGCAGGCTTGGCTCAGGAAGGAAGTGCCTGCCATGCATGCTTATGCAGGCTGGCCTGGGCACCTGAGGCTTGGGTAGACTGGCCACAGTTTCTCCTACAGAAGGGTAAGAAGAAAGCAGGGAAGAGAGACAAGAGCATTTGGAGTAACAAGTTTGCACCTACAGATACTTGTCTTTTCGGTCCTGTGTGTCAGGGCTCTGAGGCCTAGAGGCTTCACAGACTGACATCCAGCTGACAGCTGGCCTTCACCCACTGAACCTGCTGGAATCATGGAGGATGCACTCCTAAACCTCATGTAGGCAGCAACCATCCTGCAAGTTCAGCTCCCTGCCAGGCAAGACTCTCCACAGGATAGCTGGAGTGTCCCCACTATAGCCTCTGGCTTCCTCCAGACCAGATGAATCTCTGGAGGTACGAATACTAATTTACCTCTGAAAACTGAGGTACATCTACATATGCACACTATTCTTTTCCTTAGAGACCCAAGTTTGTGTGAATTTTTCCTGGAAAAGTGAATGAAAGTTTATTTATCACAGGTAGGGCACTAATAGACCAAAGAAATGAAGCCATCCAAATCTAGCTTGGTTAATGAGTTTAAATTGGGAATATTCATAAATGTTCACTTAGGGGAGAGTTTACCACCAAAGAACAGGTTTTCTTCCCCAGTAACTGTTAATTAATTGCCTATACGACCCACATGATGGCGGGGGCCTCATGACCCCCACCCCTTGATGGAACATTAATGGGTTCAGTCTTGTGCAGATCTCAAGGAGGTAATCATAGTTGCTGATAATGACGATGGCTATGTCACATTGGGAGAACAGCATGCCACCTTACCAAGTCACCCCACCCTGTCTCCCCCAGTAAGAAAGGCCAGCACAAGACTGTGGATACAAAGAAGTAGGTGTCATGGAGGCCATTGGAGTGCAATGAGGCCTAGTACCACCAAAGGCTTCTCCAAAGATGAGCTGTTTGATGCTCGTGTCTTCATGGTCAACAGTTCTTACAGACAATGTATCTAAGAGAAGAAGTGGCTGTGTCTTGGACAGATATTGGGGAGAGATGAGAACAGACCATGAGTAGATTCTCCCTAAGTCCCAGGCTGACTGTGCATCTCCACCACTCTCAAGTTCCCTTCAGTCTCATCCTCTTTGCTTTCCTGGTTGACTCAGGGCTCGAGTCTCAGGCCCCAGTGTCCCAAACCTTCTTCTTTCCTTAAGTCCAAGTCTCCCCACCTAGCATGTTGTCTCTCTTCTCTACTTTCCAAACATCAGCCATACTGAGACCCAATTCAGGCCACCCTTTTTTGGGAGAAGCTTGCTGATGTCATTTGGATAGAAAATGCCCCCCACAGGCTCATGCATTTGAGCACTTCCTCTGAGATGGTAGTGCTGTTTCAGGCTGTTGTGCAACATTGGGGAATATGACCTAGCTAGCAGAAGTAGGTTGCTGAGAGCGAGACTTGAAGGTGATTTTCTGGTTCTTCGGGACTTTCTCTTTTCCTGAGCCTTCAAGATGTGAACAAGCACTGCTAAAAGCTTTTACCACCACAGAATGAGTGCATTCCAGCTGTCATGAGAGACAGTCCCCTGTAAACTGAGAGCTGAAATCACTTCTCCTGCCCTTATGTTGTCTGTCAGATACTTAGTTAGAGAGTAACTAATCCTGCCCCATGATGCTCTGGCCTGTTTTGTCTAATAGCAGACTTGCTTGATAGGACAACCTGCTCCTCTTCTGTTTGTGCTTTGTGTTCCTTCAGCCGCTGTCAACTCCTAGAGGAAAGTGCTGTGTGTTACTCATCTCTGATGTCCTAAGGACTCTTGCCTCAGACAGTGCCTGGAGGTTAAGTAAGACATGGCTCACTCAGGCTAGACACTTAGGGAAGTATTAACAAATGGATTAATTTACAAGGTTAAAGGAAGCTGTTGAGTTGAGCATGTTTGTGTGTAATCATAATCCCAGGACTCTGGAACTGAGGATCATGAACTCAGTCAACCTGGACTACAAATTAAGACTCAATCTCAAAAATAAACAGAAGGACGATGCAGTGCCCAGGGCAAGCTCCAGCATGGAGCTAATGTCCCCACCCAATAGGTAAAGCTGAACGAACAAGGGCAATCCCAGAGTGGATGAAGAGACACAGGAGAGGACCAACTGGAGGGAGCTGTGACCTGCAGTGCCAACCCACAGTGATGTATGGGGCAAGAACTAGGCAATAAAAGCCTGGCTTCTCCTTCTGTCTCACTGGCAGCTCTACAGAAGCAACAGGATCTGATGACACCATTCATAAAAGCCTGACATACAGACATGGAGCAGCATGCAAGGTAGAGAATTGGTTTGGAGAAGCCAAGCAATCTCCTTATGGAGGTCCCACTGGAAGACAGTGGAGCACAGTTCCAGCCCTAACACTGCTGCCTGACTTTGGGGCTTCACCTGATAATCCTCTGAAAGCTGACTTAGTTTCCTGGCATGCCTGCTTAAAGTGCCCATTTCAGGGCACGGCCCCATCCGGCCTCCTCCTTCCCACAATAATTTGGCTCCAAGTCTGTCTAACAGTGCTATTTGACCCATTGCCTCTGATAAAAACCCATTGTGCTAGGGTTGGCTCTTCCCATGTTCATGCTGAGCTGACAAGGGAAGCAACATGCTTACTCCTCAAAGACAGCAAACGCCTCCAAAATTAAGGGGCACTGTGGAAAGCATGGGAACACTGGGCCCCATGTTAATTACCCCATTCTTCCATCTGGTCCCTTTACAACGCTTGGAATTTAGAAAGCCACTGTTGGAGTTTGTGCAAAAGCTTTGCTTTTAATTAAGTGGCCTAGTTTCAGTAAATAGTGTGACAGGGACGAATCTATCAGTGGGGACTGATGCTCTGAGCAGAAGCACTGCCAGACCCAGTGGAAGGGTAGCCCCCATATGGCAAGACTTGGAGGAAGCTTTCTCTGACAGGATGCTACCAACTCTGTGACTGCAGGCAGACAAAGGCCTCCAGATGCCACCCGAGGATGGCACAGAGCCAGGCCTTGCCAGCTTCCAAGGAGAATAGCTCCAGATCCCAGCCTGCCAAGTGGACGTTCACACAGAGAACTTACACAGTAGAAAGGGGACTAGGGGCCAACTTCACAGCTGCTGGGCCTGGTTCCAAAGACAGGGCTCATCCATGGTGTGATTTTTTTTCAGTCTGCAGCAAAATGAGGGATATGACAACAAAGTCATATTTTTAACAGCTCATTCAGAGTTGTTTTGAATTTTGTATCTTTTCATCTTAATGTAAAAGAATGCTTTTCTTTAATAAATAAAAGATGGTTCTTGTACACAGCATAGCTTTCCTGGAAGTGTCTTCGATGTCTGTTGTGATTTGAGGTGGTCTGATGTATCCCCCAGATGGTGATAAGCTGGAAGCTTTGTCGCTGGCCTGGCAGTGTTGAAATGGCAGAGCCTTAAAGAGTGGGACCTAGTCGAAGGTAGGTAGATCATGGGGGTAGATGTATGCCAATGGATAGGGTCTAGAAAGAACAGGTGGTTCTAAAGAGAGTCTGCCCACCTCACATGGTTAGCCTTTTCCACAGCAGGCCTCTCCTTTTTTTTCCTTAACTGGTTTTATTGAAGTTATTACGTATTTATTTTAAATACCTTTATTAATTCTTAGAGAATTCTTTCACCACGCATTCTAACAATGTACTTTGATCATGTCCATCCCCACCCTTCTCCCTAACTCCTCTCGGATCCACATGCCCCGCCTTCACCTCACCCCAGCCTTCACTTCACCCCTCTCAGTTTCATGTCTCTCTCTCCCCTCAGCCCCTCCTTTCTCTCTCTCTCCCTCTCCAGTTCGATTTCGGTTGCCCATATATGCATAGATGTAGGGCCACCCCTGGAGGATGGTTGGTCTTCCAGGGATTGCCCACCGGAACTTGATAGCAAGTCCCTATTGCTGAAGACACCACATACTTTGATCACAGGTCATGGAGAAATCAAACTAGTACTGACCAGAAAGCTTCCTCCCTGCTGGCTAGCTGTTGTCTTGCTGGGAGACTATGTAGACTGCTGGGGAAGGAAAGTTAGTAGCAGTCTCACCCAGCTGTGAACATGGCAATGACCAGGTAGCAAGAAATGCCAACAGGTGCAATAGAGGTACAAGTGTTAATTACTATCAGTATACTGCTGAATGGACACAGTGGCAACTGTTCTCCTAACTCATATCACTCTATCCATAGACTAGTGCGGCTCTCAGACCGCAGCAAGTTTCTTAATGCAGAAACTAAACACGGTACAGAGAGTAAGTGTTAGTGCAATGTGCAGTCACAAAGGAGACAACTATACCACACCCACTCCTCTCAAGGCTCAGGACCATCTTGAAAAGGAGGCAGAAAGACTGGAGTATGTCATCTTCTGAGCATGACAGAACCAGTGTACTCATGACCTCAGTAGCTGTGGTTAACTGTACGAGGTCAAGCAAGTCAGCATTGCAGCATAAAGGCAGGAGGGTGTGCCCATGAGCCCCCACCCCTAGCTGAGAAGCTATGGGCAGTTCATGACTTCCGAAGAAGGGAGAGTCAGTTTTCTTACAGGTGTGGCCAATTTTTCTCTTTGTTCTCTGCATGCTAGAACATGACCAGAACCCTTCATCAGAGATATTTGGACTATAAGAGCCACCAGAATCCTGAACTAAATCACAAAATGAGCCTCTTTTCTTTATTTGTTACCCAGCACCAGGTATTACAGATAGTAATACAAAATGCACTAAGATGTGCCATAAACACAGTTTCAGAATTCAGTGCCCTAACTTAAACTTCACACTTACATACCTGAAAAAATATTATTGGCCCATGGGATGTCAAAAAAATGACAATGCCTCAACTAATGAATGATTTGTCAAAATGGCCATGTTCAGAGGTGAACTCTGATTAAAATATGTCCAGCAAAGTTGGTTGAAAACTAACTTTTGACTTAGCTATTGGAGGCCTGGAGAGAAGTTGCCTGGTTTGTTTTCTCCAAACGGGCCACCAGCCTGGAGCACTGCAAATGGTAGAGCAGGTCCTCACATACAGAATAACCAGGCTACTTCCCTTCCAGCTATTTGTTCCCTTGACCCATGACCATGCTAGCTGGGATTTGAACTTATGCCTTAGGCAAGTACTCTACCTCTGAGCAACATTTCCAACCTGAGATCATATTTTTAAAAATAAATTTATTTTTATTTCGTGTGCACTGGTGTTTGCCTGCATTTATGTCTGTTAGGGGGGTAGTATCCCCTGGAACTGGAGTTACAGACAGTTGTGAGCTGCTATGTGGGTGTTAAGAATTGAACCAGGGTCCTCTGGAAGAGCAGCCAGTGCTCTTAACCACTGAGCCATCTCTCTAGCCCCTAGGTCACATTTTTAAGGTGTAAACTTTGTTGCCCAGACAAGCTAGAGATGTGAAGTCTAGTGGGCCTGATCTGGCTCTTAACCAGCAGTTACATGTCCCTAGAAATGTTCTCAAACCTGTGACAACCCAATATTTGAATATCTACATGCTCTCCTTGCTACTTAAACTCCCTATGGGCAAGGTCAATGCTGATCTGACTGGTATTTGCTGGAAAATACAGAAAGAGTGACTCTTATTTTACGAATATTTCTAACCCAAACACTAGTCACTTCTTTATATAAAGGACAAGATTCCAGAAGGCCTTGCAACATTATAGGCACAGATGAGCCTGCAAACTGTACGTTTCTTGTCATCTAGATACAAGGACAGTGACAAGGACTGTTGCAACTCAGCCAGGGAACAAGACTTTGGGAAATCCAGGAAGGCCCGGGCTGGTCCTGCACAGCAGCTCTCCCAGCAAATTATGAAAGGGCATGCACCAACCCTGTCCTAGCTCTCTCCCCACCCCCCAGCTGCGTGACTCAGGCGGCTGTCTTCCCCGGAGACAGTTCCACCAAGTTGGTATTTGTGTCACACGGGAAGATTTCAAAATGCTGTATTTGGAAACATGAATGTGTAATGTCTCCCTGGAAATCTACACCTTCTCAGTGAAAGATACAAGTGCAGTCCAAGACAGACATGTTTAATTAGTGAGCAAACTTGACATTTCCAGTGTTTGGACTAGACAGAGGCAAAGCCAAGAGCAAACGCAGCTCCTTCTTCACTCCTCCCTCCCCGGCTTGCTGACAGAGAATAATTTATTGGGTTTGAAGAGGAATGAATGTCTTTACAATAACAGGGAGAAAGAGCCAGAAAATGCAAGGGTTGTTATTAAATAATTGTCTGCACTAAATATGCATACAATCCTGCTCTTCATTCCCATCCGTCTTTGGTCCCTGCTTGATGGGACTGGATGTGTTCACAGAGGTTTTCTTTCTTTTCCTCTTGTTTTTAATGTGTTTTGAGACAGAGTCTTGCTACATAGCCTAGGCTGGCTTCAAACCCAACATCATTTTGCCTCAGCTTCCATGATGCTAACCACAGGTGGGTACCACTATGGCCAAACACAGCAGTGTTTCTGTCATGCAATTTATTGGGTATTGAGCCTTAAAGGCATTTTTTATGGTACCCTTTCTCTGAAATTCTAGCTTTGGATATCTTACAACACTAAGTCCTTCTAAAACACACAATGGATTATTATAGCCTTCTAATTGAACCTTCCTGTTCGGACTCTGAGCCAGTCAATAGAGTCACCCAGAGCAGTGAGACAGCACGGGTTTGCAGTAAACCTTTCCCTTTACCACCATTTTCAAAAGTTCATTTATTCAGCACTGGTAACTGAAGAGCACCTCTGTCCTAAGCACAGGGAGTCAGGGTCAGTCAGTGATGAGGAAAGTGACCTTACAATAAAGCCCATTTCTCCTACCCAGTCACACCTCTCTGTGCCCTCTTTGGTTACACTTTCTGACTCTTTCCAGACATATCCACTGGTCCACTTACCTCAAGGGCCACTACTCCATGTGCAGCCCCATCTCTTCATGCACCTTAACAAAGAAATGGCCCAGCAATTAAGAGAACTGGCTGCTCTTGCAGAGGGCCTCGGTTTGGTTCCCAGCACGCACATGGCAGCTCACAATCACCTGTAATTTGAGTTCCAGGAGATCCAATGCACTCTTCTGGCCTCCTAGGGCACAGCACACATTCAGTGCATGGACACATGGCAAAACATCCACACATATAAAAGAAACACTAAACACATCTCAAAAAATGCAAAGAAACTATGCACAATGTTTAACACCTTTCTTCTGATCATTCTTGGCCCACATATCACTCACAAATTCTTTTGGATTATGCCTTCATTTATTCAGATTCTCTCTCATCTACAACATTCTTCTCCCCTCCAGCTCCCACATTCCTTTTCTCCTTTTTTTTGAAATGTGTTTTCAATTAATGCATAGTAACTGTACATACTTACAGGGTATAAAGTGATGCTGCAATATGAGCATACATGTGATGACCTTATCATGTATAACTTCAGACATTGATCATTTCTTTGCACCGGGAGCATTCAAAGTCTTATATGCTAGCTATTTTGAGACATTTAATAGGCTATCTTCCATGTTGCCACAGAACACTAGAAGGAGTTCCTCT
The DNA here is from genome assembly GCF_003668045.3 of Cricetulus griseus. Classification (NCBI taxonomy): domain Eukaryota; kingdom Metazoa; phylum Chordata; class Mammalia; order Rodentia; family Cricetidae; genus Cricetulus; species Cricetulus griseus. Next base: position 162,974,052 of record NC_048596.1, read on the forward strand.
TACTCCATTGTACACTGTACCTATTGAAATTCCCTTGGTTTTTAATGACCAAATCACGGTCATACTTGATACTCCCAGTTGGAGTTAATATCACTCATCTCTGTGCTGTCACAGAGGAACTTCCTGGAAGCTCCCTTGCGCTACATTCCACCCTGTTTCTGGCATTATCAGAAAAATATTACTAAAGGGATATGTCAAGCAGAATCTAATCACAAAAAGTCCCTTTGGGGTCCAACATCTTAATCATTTACATGGCAGTGAAGCAACAGAGAAAACTGGCAAAGGACACCAGGCTAGCCAAAGCTCAGCAACAGCAAGAAGCCACAAGGCCACCAGAGGGAAAGACAATGGGAAACATGAGGTTACCACAGGTCCTTGAATCGCCTCAGCAGAATCAGGGAATAGAGCAGGTGAAGGGGCATGACTTGTCAGCAGAGATACCCTAACTGCTGTGGAGGGGTGGACACGGCTTCCCTCTTCCCCCCACCAGCTGCTTTTCCCTGAATGCTGTCTTCCGTTGAGCCTAAGTCCGGTGGGAACCAACCCAGAATCCCCTACCTAGGCACGGAGAGCAGAGTAGGGCTGGTATGAGGAACACCACCCAGTTTAGTGCCGAATGTACCCAAAGTCAGAGTACTTGATGGTGGTGGCATGATTCACTCACTCATTTCCAAAGTGAATCTTTACATAACACTTTTAAGGAAATGGAGACACCCAGGCATAGCTACTGCTCTGGTCCTTTCTCTGTTCCGAGATTCTTCAGTGAGCTCCAGTCTCCTGGAATCGTCATGAAGGGAGAATGCATTGAATTTTCTCTGAGACAGAGCTTCTGATTCCTTTCAAACCAAGCTCAGCTGAGTTTTGTGAGGAGTTCCATTTACCCGTGAGGCTTACGCTGCCTTTCTCCACTTATGCTCACTGACTCACAGCCTCCCTTTACCTCCTAGGCTGTTACAAGGGGGCAGCTCTGGGCCCCTCAAAGCAGAGAGAAGTGCTCCACGGAGAGCAGCAGAGAGGAAGAAGCAGGCTGCCAATCAGCTCTGGCTCTGGGGTTCCAATATACTCTGGCCCTAATGACCTCTGTAGTCACAGCCTCCTCACTGCAAAGAGGTAGATGATTGTGCCTGCCTGATAAGCTAATCATGAGAGTTAAATAAACAATTCCTTGAAACAGCCTAGAAGCGAGAGTGTAAGGTATCTAGCAGCTGTGGATTATCGTCATGGTATCATTATCACCTAAGCAGCAATGGCATGATGAAAGACTGTACATGCAACAGCCAGCTCCAGATTCTCCAACCACTTTTCATTTGTCTGGGTTTGAGAGTGGGTCTTGCTATGTAGCCCAGGCTGGAACTCATGATCCTGCTTTGCCTTCCAAAGTGTTGGCACTAATGGAGCTCACCATCACACCCAGCTGGCTTCTTCATTTTTAGCCAAGTGAATGTTCTTCCAGGAATTTATTGTATGTCAGTAAATCCCACTGCTACCCCAGTCTTCAGAATCACCATCATGGAAACATACAACTGATAGAAAACTAAAAGACTCTATGAATCTTCTCACTAGATGATGAAGGACTAAAGTCTAGAGTGAGCAAACCTTCTCTATGGCATATGCAATTATGATATTATAGAATTTATGTATTGTCACTTACAGATACCCCAACTACCAGAAATAAGAAAAAAACAGTATATAAGTCTGCCACCCAGAGCCCCAGCTATCATTTTCCTAAGCACTTACTCTTTGCCTTATAAATATTTTACAGGAGAAATGGAATCCCAGTTACTTAAAAGAAGTGACCTTTTCCTCCAAGCCACTTTGCTTCTCTTTTCAACATCTTCCCATATCGTTCCTAATAGCTGGATTGGCATAAGTATGCAGCAGTTTGCTTAATCTAATAAATTCCTCTTTTAAAGATCTTTTTCTGTGGGCACTCAGGGTATTTCCAATTTTCACCACTATACATGATACCTCCAAAATGTTTCCCAAAGGAACCACATGCTGCCTTTTCCTCTGAGCATTTTAAATATCCTGGAACCAGCAACACGTTTAGTTTTCCTGCCAATTCTGCAAGTTGTTGGCAGGCTGCAGGCACACAGAACACTGTCTTGTCCCTTGTCATTTTATTCCACTCTCAGAGCATGGGCTAGGGGTTCACTTTTGCTGTAAGCAAATCAAAGCCTTACTGACCCCCCTGGCCTTTTACTGGGTGGAACAGACCCAGATGTTTCCTTCAAATTATGGCTTATGTTAGAAGTGCAGGCAAAGCCCCACAGGTGGCTCATTAAGAGTGAGGTAACATCACAGCCTTGCTGTGGGATGTAGTAACCACACATGATTCCTCAGGAGCGGGGATGAGCTTTGGCTAACACATGAAGCTTATGAAAAGTACTCCTAAATGGAGCTCAGCCACAGGCAGAGCAGTCAGACCTGGGCTGAGAGGGGGCTAGAAGCTGGGGCAGAGACTTTTTGGATCTTGCTGACTTGGAGTGTTCTCTCATTTCAGGCCAGCTATGTACTCATCACAAGAGAGAATTTGGTGACATTTCCTAATTTTAAAAGTCATTCTCCAGTGATCTGTGTTCAGCCTAAACCCCACCAAAAGAAGTCAGTAGTTTAAAGATGCTAAAGCTTTCTCCAAGGAAACCCACAACCCCAAGGAGAAGCCACATCCTTGGGACACAGGTAGCCTGTAGCTTCCCCGGGGGATGGAGCCATGGCTCATACTGGGGTCACAGAACACTACAGTGGATGGAAAGAAACAAGGGAAAGTATTCTCACAGGTCCAGGGACTGGAAGGCTGTGCTCAAGATACTCACAACCAGGGAGGGAGTTGTTCCAGGCTCTCAATGCTTATGGATGGTTGTCTGTGCCCCATTTCTTCATGTTGTGAAGAACTCCTGGAAAGAACCCAGGACTTCAGGACTGGTGACTGGTAAGAACTGCAGCAGTAGGGAGAGACTGAAATGTCGGAGGCCCCAGGAGGTAGCCCCCCCAAATTCCTTACCACCTCTGGGTCAGAACTAATATCTTGCAACTAACAGATGAAAAATCTTTTGAGATCAATTAACTCAGCTTCACCAACCCAAAAGCTAAGTCATCAGACAGCCTCTGAGGCCCCTAGGAATGCTTCCCCCACCTTGCTGTGACTGTCTCTCTGGTGCACCCACTAGTATATTTTAAACTTGTTTTTAATTGTGACTTTCTTTGTTCAGTTAAACCATAAAACTTCATGAAGTTGCTTCCACATTGGAACACAGAATTTAAGGTAATTTAAATCTGTGTTCTTAGGCCAGGATCATTCTAATTTGATTCTAAAAGAAACTATCTTTTATTCCCTTTAAGATGAGAGGTGTGTGTTTCACAACTCTTTCGGATAAGTCTATGATGCACTGAACATCCTGGAGTAGGGCCTGATTACTGTTTAACTCAATTGCTCTAGGGAATCTGTCTCCAAATAGCACTACATTCTGAGGTACTGGGAGTCAGAACTTGAACATACAAATTGAGCTTGGGGAGCCGGGGCGGGGGGGGGGGGTGATTCTCCTTGGAGTAGAGTCTAACTGAATGTGAATTCATACTGAGAGCAAAGGAGACTTAAAGTGAGAAAAGCAAACTTAAAAACATATGAGCTGGTTGGTCATCTGCCTTTGTTTACACCATGCATGGCAGAGACACCAGAATAGTGCACATAAATTTCTTGGGAACCCTGTCTGTAGAAGGAAGGAGTTGTGAGTATCTTTAAAAGTGGGCTGTACTGTGCTTACAATGCATGTCCTAAGTCGGGCACAGATACCAGAAAACTAGTATCTACTTCTGGGGGGTGACTGCAATGTGGTTAAGTAGATCTTCTCTATCCTTCAGGTTTTGATGTTCCCATGATTTGTAAAATGGTGACAAGAGGCCAGGGATTGCTGAGGGGTTCTCTTTCTGCTCTCCTCTTCTGACTTCAGGGGAACCATGGTTTTACTCTGCATCCCTCAGGATTGAGGGAGTGAGGCCATCATGTAAAAACCAGAGTGAAGATGCTTCCGGAAAATGTTCTGTTCTCTAACAACCAATCAAAGGTCCTCAGAACATGACACCATTCCTTTCTGGAATAGAACTGTAAAAACCATCAGGACAGACCAGTCCCCCACATCACTCACAGAGCAGGAGGACAGTCCTTCATAGCCCTTCTCCATATGGCAGCCTCTTCAATACACCTTGGCCCTCTGACCCAAGCCCTTTCCTTGCCTCCGCTGTGCCAAGTGCTCTGGTGGGAAGATGATCTCTGGTGACCATGTGACACCAGAAGTGAGTGACAGAGCATGTGTTCCAGGTCTCTTCTGTGACAAGCACAGAGACTAGCTATTGAGCAAAACTTTTTCATGGCATAGGGAGGAGGGTACTGGAAGCTGTGCCTGATGCTTAGACCTGCCAAAGCTTTTTTTTTTTTTGAGACAGGTTTTCTTTGTGATGTCCTGACTATGTTGGAACTCACTCTTCAGACTAGGCTGGCCTTGAAATAAGAGCACAACTCTCTTTGATTCATCTAAACTGCCCTTAGCATTTTCTTGGTATCCATATAGCATTTGATTCTCACAATAAACTATGGTAGAAATATCCAGCCATGAAGCTGAAGATGGGGTGTGACTTTCCACCTTCTCCTGCTCATCATCTGGACACTGAGTCTTCCTCCTTGCAGACCCCATCTTCAGCTCATGGAACACAAGGACTTGCACAGATATCTAACCCCTAACCTCTCCACATACCCATTGACTCTCCACCATTTGGGACCCACCATTTTTCCTGTGTCTTGCCTTCTTTTCTTAACTTCATATCTGAACTCCCCCCAATTAAAGTGTAAGAACAATTCTGCAGTTTCCTTCAGATGTGTAAAAAGGAAACCTCAGCTATTTTGTAGCGGAGTTTCCTACTATTCCCATCCCAACAAATAGTCATGAGATGTAATGATTTAAACCTTCTAACAGACACCTCAGCACCAAGAGTTCCTTAACACTCGATGCTGAGGTCAGTGGTAGGGACACCTGGGAGGATAGAGTTGATGAAGCAGACAGTAGGTTGGCTTGATCTGGAAGGAGTCCAGCTTTCTGGCTTTAGAGTGACCACATTCTGACACATACTACTGAAGTCATGGTGGTGAAGAATGTCCCCATAGAGCCAAGCCTGCTCCCAGCTGACACAGCTCCACCCAAGCTCTAGGGATCTTCACCATGCAACTCAACAACCAGTCTTCCCCACAAGTGGGCAAGGAAGCTGCTTCTTCTGTGAGCCAAGGAGACTGGAGGTGACAGCCTTCATGCTTCTTACATTGTCCCATCCCTGGTCCAAACTATGTCCTGTACAAAATGGTTAACATAAGGACTTTTCCTCAGGAGCTCACAATATTTTCCAAACTGTATCCTAAGGGAAAAGAAGTAAGTTCCTTCACTCAGAAGTGTTATGAACTTGAGGGAGCACTCCCAGTCAGCCATGTCTCTGTAGACATAAGGAATATCCGATCTCTTGTCTCTGCTTGCGAGACCTTCCCAGGAATGCCTCTCTCACTTCCTTCTGGATAACCATCTTTGCATCTGCTCCAGAAATTTCTGTGTCCATAGTTACACCTGGAGCTCCAGGGTCCATAGTAGCTAGCCTGTCTCTTGATGTGTAAATGAGGCAATGCTTTGGTTTTGAAAATATGCTTCTTAAAAATCCAACTGTGGCCTCATCTCAGAGAGTCATCTTTGGGACTCAAAATGTAACAGGAAACTGAGATGCATACACAGTGACTACGCATCCTAAAGTACCAACCCAGTGGTGCAATACGCATCTTTGTGCATCTGCATCCAGCAGGCACTTGAGTGGACAGTGAGTGGTCATGAATTGAGGAACGACCACCTTCATCCTCCTTTTCTCTCTGTTGTACCTAACTCTTCCCAGAGGAATACCAGGATGTCTGACACACCAACCCAAACTCCAGCTTACCATGCATCAACTTTAAAGAAACGCACTTACCTTTCCCATTTTAATTTGCTCCCTCCCCCTTACTCATCTAATAGAAAACTGGGCAACTGCTTTAAAATGTCACACCTGAAGTTAGCTCAGCTTGAAAAGTTTAAAAATAGTCAATCCGAGGAACAAAGGTGTTTACCAGAAACAAATGCTGTTAACAGCTCCTGGGAGATACACTTCAAGTTCCCACAGAGTGACACAGTTGTGTGAACTGGGACCCTGCTGCTTCCCTCCCTGTTTTTGCTAGGTGTCAGCATCCCAAGCCCCCTTTCTCTGGACAAGCTTGGGCTGTCCACTTCCAGAATGCTGAGCACAGGAGGGGTGCTTCTCCCAATGCCCAAATCCTTGGACCTTTGTCACAGTCTCACTGGGTTCTATCAATAGAAGTGGTGTAAAAAAATGCACACTTCACCTTGCACTTCCTGGCCTGTATGATGACCAATCATCTTTATTCGATCATAGAAAGGCAGAGTGGCACATGGAAGTTTTCATCTCACAGGCTGCCCCACCTAACATTTTAGCCTCACTTGCATGGCTTTTAATCCTCTCTCAGGCTCCAATCCTCTCTCATGTCCATCACATGTGCTGCTGTCCATCTTACCATTTACCTCCCTTGCATGGCATCTGTGTCCTCTCTAGATGTAAATTCCTACCTATCTCATTTTGTTTATCTGGGTGTTCTTAGATTATAGAACAGTACCTGGAGAGTATCAGGGACTTGATAAATATCTGAATGAATGAACACATACATACACATACATATTTCAATAAAATAATCTGTACTGTTCTCCCGGGCTACAGATTTGAGTCTGTCTTAACCCTTAACACGGGACTGGTTAGCTTTAACTCCCCTCCCCCAGGTTTTTGTGTGCAGCCTTTGAGTCAAGACTGCCAAATCCTTCTCCCTGGGATTACAGAGAGATGATCTTGGTGAGGTCGAAAAGCCGGAGGAAAACATTCACTTGACATTTAGCGGTTCATTGAAATAACAAACCTGACTCTGAGAACCAGTGTGTTTTCTGCAGCTGCCGGCCTGCTTCCCAGCAAATGTCTTACTTGGTTCTGTGTGCTGACATATCTCTGTGGAGAACTTGGCAGATGTTGAGGAGAAGTATCAGTTGTCTAGAGCCCAGTGCCACCTGCCCCAGTTAGGACATGTGAGGGGCTTCTGTGAGGCTACAACCAGCTGCTTGCAGGTGCTTTTCAGGGAGTTTTATGAAGCTCTCACTCAGTTTTCTGTTCCCGTCTTCAGAGAAGACCATGACCTCAAGCCCCGTCCCTGAAGGTGATTGTAAGGCCAGTGTTTTAATTGTCCCCACCATACTGTATCTTCCTGCTCCATCCAGCCTTTGCCTTCGGTGTGAGGCTGCTGGGTTTTAGATTCTGGACTGGAGATGTAGTGAGCTCAGTCAGTGGTAGATTATTTATCCAGTATGCATAAGACCCTGGGTTCCAGGAGAAAGGAACTGGGGTGGAGACAAAAGGCTCAGAGTCCCAGAATCCCTCCTGCAGCATCATTGCTTCCATCTAAGACTTCTTGATGGTCATTGCCGGCTACCTTCCTATTTTCTTTATTTATGTTGTCACTCAACCGGAAGGGACTTATTGTAGTCCTGAAAGATGAGGGAGGAACAGAACTTTCAGGAAACAATAATAGAGACTGTTTCACTGAGTGAAGTGTCAACGGTTCAGCAGACTCTGGAGGGTGGGGATATATCCTGTCTTGGTTGACACTGAATTCAAGCTAGCCTAGTGGGGCAGGAGCTCCAGATTCAAGCCAAATGAAAAACGGACAGTTTCTGCATCCAGTCACCTGTGGACTGAGTCTCATGCCTACTCAGTGTCTTTGAATTGCAGCAAATACACTCGGATTTCACAGCACAGCCTCAAGTTTAGTCAACACGTCTACAGGTGGGTAATTATAATCATAGCCTGTGCTGTAACCTAACAAAAATCATTATTCATAGCAGAGAAGGGAACCTTGATCCATCCCTGGCTCTTACCACATGTCCACATTTATGAGCAACCCACTGTCTGAAAGCAAACAGCCATTTGCTTAGATTGGTGATAACTTCTGCTGTGGCTGGTCAAGACAGCATTGGCATAAGTTCTGGGAGCAATAATTGGCTGCCTGAAACTAATGGCAGTGCTCTGGTGCAGGGTGAAGAAGGCAATATATTTGGAAACAAGGTCACAATGAATCTACTGTTATGCACATGAATTCAGCAAATGAACACTGAGAACTTACTTGCTTTGTATAAAGTACTAGGAAAGCAGGAGAAGGGACAGCATCGTGGGGAAATGCACATAGGGACATAAGGCGTTGGCATCACAATGTATCAGAGGCAATCACTGTACCCTAACTCACTGCCAAGTACCAGTGCATAGGATCTCATTGGTCCCTCTTACAATTCTGTGGCATGGGTGTCCAATCACCTCCACATGAGGAATGTGGAAACTGAGCCTCATGGAGGTTTAATGTCTTTCTTAGAGTGTCACAACCAATAAAATGTGTACTGAGGCTAGAATCTAAGTTGCTTTCACTTCTGAGTTATTCTAAGCACAACTTTGGCAGCTTCCCTCTCCCACTGACAAATTAGCTCCTATTCATATAGCCAGAAGTTGAGGACAAGCCTCGGGCTCATCAATTAAGTAGAGAGATGAACCAATAAAATCAAAACAGGATCAGAATCCTGGGCTGACTAGGATCTGTTCAAACCTTCCAGCCCCAAGATAGGGTGACACTCTGCCCCAAATTTGCAATTACATCAGCATAATATTTATTTACATATCAGCATAATATTACATCATCCCCTTGCATCCTCAGAATTGTTTTGGTTTGGACCTTAAGCCTGCCTGACTTTAGCATGGGACTAGATTGCTCACCACTGCTCTTCAGTGTCCATCTGTGACTTACACCCAGTGTACTTTGCAGAAATTCTATGGGAGTACAAAAAGCCAGGACCAAGAGAAACTGTGCTGGGAGGCTTCGTCCATCTGGGACCCCAGGAAGCAGCTATTGTCTGAGTGTCTAGAGGGTCTGGAAGGATGAAATGAGCTCTGCAGCTGCCCTGATAGACAGCTCAAGTAGGAGGCTCACAGGCCCAGTCGCTGGGGACCACTGGCTCCTCTCCAGGTTGAGGGTAGGTCTCTCATTCTTTCTGACATTTTGCAGGTGAGCTCTGTTCCAGGCCAGCAGCCTGTGGCAACCAGGCAGTGAGATGAAACTCTCAGTGTCCCCTCAGCCCATAAAACTTGCCCCTGCTGCATGGTGAAAATTACAGACTTATATTACAGGCCTCATGCAGGGGAAGTAGCCAAAGGTGGCTGAGGCAATCAGAATCTGGTAGGTTTATTGAGAATTGTGAGATGAAACTGGACTACCCATGTGTCTGATTTGAGCAACTTCTATCCCCCGGGAAAAAAAAAAAGAAGGAAAAAAGCCAATGACGAAGTTTATTTTTTTCTTTTAGTTAATGGTAGCTCAAAACCTGCAATACTTTTCCTTTTACAGAGAAAGCAAATTTCCCAGACTGAAACAGCTTCCTAATGTCCAAAGCAGGACCACAAGACAGCCACTCCTGGGGGCTTTTCTTGGAGGGCAGGGTAACAGTGACACTACAGGCTACTCAAAGTCCTCAGACATCACCCCTAATCCCATTCTATGAATTACAATACTGATTTAAATTCTCAGCTGTTAAAAAGGAAATTAAGAGATTGGCCGGTAAGTGGGTAAAGTAGAAGGTAATTTAGGAAGTGAGATGGCCCAGTCTCAGACACTATCACAGGTTCTTAGTGTGTGAATTCTAATTTTTTTTCTTTTTTAAAAAAATTCAAATTAGAAACAAGTTTGTTTTACAGGTCAATCTCAGTTCCCTCACCCTCCCCTCCTCCCTTGCCCTCCACCAACCCCCATCCCATCCCATCCCATCCCATCCCTTTTTTGCTCCCCAGGGAGGGTGAGGCCTTCCATAAGGCATCTTCAAAGTCTGTCATGTCATTTGGAGCAGGGCCTAGACACTCCCCCCTGTGTCTAGGCTGAGAGAGTGACCCTCTATGTGGAATGGGCTCCCAAAGTCCATTTATGTACTAGAGATAAATACTGATCCACTACCAAAGGTCCCATAGACTGCTCAGACCTCCAAACTGACACCCACGTTCAGGGAGTCTGGAACTATCCTATACTGGTTTTCCAGCTATCAGTCTGGGGTCCATGAGCTCCCCCTTGTTCAGGTCAGCTTTTTCTGTGGGTGTCTCCAGCCTGGTCTTGATCTCTTTGTTCACCACTCCTCCCTCTCTGCAACTGGACTCCAGGAGTTCAGCTCAGTGTTTAACTGTGGGTGTCTGCTTCTGCTTCCATCAGCTACTGGATGAAGGCTCTAGGATGGCAAATAAGGTAGTCATCAATCTCATTATGGGAGAAAGGCATTTAAAATAGCCTCTTCACTATTGCTTAGATTGTAAGTTGGGGGTCAACTGTGTAGATTTCTGGACATTTCCCTAGTACCATATTTCTCTTTAAACCTACAATGGTTCCCTCTATTATGGTATCTCTTTTCTTGCTCTCCTCTATTCTTCCCCTGACTCAATGGTTTTCCTGCTCTCTCATGTCCTCCTCTCCCCTCCTCTTCTCCTCTTCTCTTTCTCCTAACTCACTCTTACCTCCCCCATGCTCCCAATTAGCTCAGGAGATCTTGTCTTTTTCCCCCCTTCTCTGGAGGACCACGTATGTCTCTCTTCGGGTCCTCCTTGTTTCCTAGTTTCTCTGGTGGTGTGGGTTGTAGGCTGGTAATCCTTTGCTCTGTGTCTAAAATCCATATATGAGTGAGTACATACCATGTTTGTCTTTTTGTGATTGGGTTACCTCATTCAGGATGGTTTCTTCTAGTTCCATCCATTTACCTGCAAATTTCAAGATTCTATTTTTTTTCTGCTGAGTAGTACTCCATTGTGTAAATGTACCACATTTTCTCTATCCATTCTTCAGTTGAGGGGCATCTAGGTTGCTTCCAGGTTTTGGCTATTACAAATAATGCTGCTATGAACATTGTTGAACAGATGTCCTTGCTGTTGAATGTGCATCTTTTGGGTATATGCTGGATCTTGTGGTAGACTGATTCCCATTTTACTGAGGAATTTCCATAATGATTTCCAAAGTGGCTGTACAAGTTGGCACTCCCACCAGCAGTGGAGGAGTGTTCCCCTTTCTCCACATCCTCTCCAGCAGAAACTGTAATTGGTGTTTTTGATTTTAGCCATTCTGACAGGAGCAAATAGTATCTCAGAGTTGTTTTAATTTGCATTTCCCTGATGGCTGAGGATGTTGAGCACTTTCTTATGTGTCTTTCAGCCATTTTAGATTCCTCTATTGAGAATTCTCTATTTAGTTCTGTACACCACTTTTTAATTGGATTATTTGGTGTGTTGGTGTCTAGCTTCTTGAGCTCTTTGTATATTTTGGAGATCAGCCCTCTGTCAGATATGGGGTTGGTGAATATCTTTTCCCATTCTGTGGGCTGCTATTTTGTCTTGTTGACTGTGTCCTTTGCCTTACAGAAACTTCTCAGTTTCAGGAGGTCCCATTTATTAATTGTCAATCTCAGTGTCTGTGCTACTGGTATTATGTTCAGGAAGCAGTATCCTGTACCAATTTGTTCGAGGGTACCTCCTACTTTCTCTTCTAAGAGGCTCAGTGTGGCTGGATTTATGTTGAGGTCTTTGATCCATTTGGACTTCAGTTTTGTGCATGACGATAGATATGGATCTATCTGCAGTCTTCTACATGCCAGCATCCAGTTATGCCAGTACCATTTGTTGAAGATGCTTTCTTTTTTTCCATTGTATAATTTTAGCTTCTTGCCAAAAGTCAGGTATTCATAGGTGTGTGGGTCCATATCAGTGTTTTCAATTTGATTCCTGTCTATTTTTGTGCCAATACCAAGCTGTTTTCATGATGATAGCTCTATAATAGAGCTCAAAGTCAGGGATGGCGATGCCTCCAGAAGTTCCTTTATTTTACAGGGTTGTTTTGGTTATCCTGGGTCTTTTGTTTTTCCATATAAAGTTGAGAATTATTCTTTAAAGATCTGTGAAGAATTGTGCTGGGATTTTGATGGGGATTGCATTGAATCTGTAGATTGCTTTTGGCAAGATTGCCATTTTTACTACGTTGAGTGGATCCTAATGTTTTTATGTTTTTTCTAATGTAAATAGATTGTGATTGGAAGTATAGACTTTGAAACTAGATGGGAGGGGGATGCAGGCGTGAGGGTGACAAAGGACCACATGTGACATGAAAGTGGAAGGAGGTTACAGAGTAGGAGAGCACAAGGCAGGGAGAGGGGACAGCAGGATGGCAGGACAGGGGACACATAAAATCAATGCTCAAAAAATGACAAAACAAAATCTAAGTGTTTATAAGGTAATGCAAATCTTTAATAAATACAATGTTGGAGATTTGGATATGAGTTAGTTGGGAACGGTTTTTATTTTGCTACCTTTCAAAACCTATATTTATTATGGCAAAAATGAAACTGTGGAGGGAAAATCAGAAAATTACCTCTAATCCAGAAGGGGAACTTCTAGGGTGAAAAGCACTGTATCTTGAGAAGGTCTAGGATTACACAGGTGTGTACACTTATCAAAACTACTTCAGTGGTAAAACAGGATCTATGCCTTCCACTCAGTGTAAATTTATCCATTCAAGAAAAAAAGACTGAACTTTAGGGAACAGCACCTCTGCTGAACCTCGGTGAACAGCATCCCTGAGGAATCCCAGTAAGCAGCATCCCCACTGAACCCCAGTAAACAGCATCCCCACTGAACCCCAGTAAACAGCATCCCCACTGAACCCCAGTGAACAGCACCCCTGCTGAACCCCAGTGAACAGCATCCCCGCTGAGCCCCAGTGAACAGCATCCTTACTGAACCTCAATGAACAGCATCCCTGCCGAACCCCAGTAAACAGCATCCCCACTGAACCCCAGTGAACAGCACCCCTGCTGAACCCCAGTGAACAGCATCCCTGCTGAACCCCAATGAACAGCATCCCCACTGAAACACCCAGTGAGCAGCATCCCTGCTGAACCCCAGTGAACAGCATCCCCGCTGAGCCCCAGTGAACAGCATCCTTACTGAACCTCAATGAACAGCATCCCTGCCGAACCCCAGTAAACAGCATCCCTGCTGAGCCCCAGTGAACAGCATCCCTGCTGAATCCCAGTGAACAGCATCCACACTGAACCACCCAGTGAGCAGAAACCTCGCTAAACTTCAGGGAAGGGTATCTGTGCTAGTTGACTTAAGGGAAATATATAAATTCCCACAACTTATATTCAAGTTCCCCACAAAACTAGGCATATTGATGTAGAGAGAGGAGTGGATGTGGAATGGGATATGGTACCCTGTGTAGTGGCACATTAATGGCAGGTGCTGGCTGCCAAGTTCTTCATCTTCCTTGAAAATTGAAGATTTCTGTAGGTTTGAAAATCCTCATAAGAAAACGTGAAGGGAAAGGCTTGTATGTCCTGGGCTTTGCTAATAAGAATCCTGTGGATACCTGTTTCCACAAATGTAAGGTCCAGGAGCTCTGTGTGGACTCAGATTCAGCTGAGCTGGCTGGAGCTTAGTCTGTCTGTATTTAAAATGCACACCACAGTGCCACAGTGTGTGTGGAGGACCGCTTCACAGACATGGCTCTCTCCTTCCACCCACTTTTGGGAGCACAGTCTGTCTTGTGTCTGCTGCTGTCCTGCTGTGCTTGTGTGCACTCTGGGCCTATGAGCTTCCGGAAATTCTCTGCAATACAGATGTGTTCACTGCATCTGACTTAAAAAAATGATTCACTCTTTTCTTGTGTATGAGTGTTTTGCATATGTGTATGTGCAGTGTGTATGTTTGTTGCTTGGAGAGGTCAGAAGACTGCACTGGATCCCCTGAAACTGGAGTTGAGGATGGTTGTAAGCCATTATGTGGGTTGTAAGCTGCTATGTGAGTGCTGGGACCTGAACTCAGGTCCCCTGCCAGGGCAGTGTTCTCACTTACCTGCCAAGCCATCTCTCCAGCCCTGTGCATCTGATTTTTTTACACAGATCCCAGTCTTTTTGTAAGAAGACTTGGGTAGGGTCTCAGGTCTGCAAGGCAAATCATTTCCCCCACTGGGTTACCCCTCTCCACTCTGGCTATCTGCAGTTTTAATCGGCCCTCCAGGGTGAGGGCAAGCACTGTTTGGGAAACACTGGGTAATTTATGTGTAGAGAATTTGATTCTGTGTGGAAGAAAAAGAGCACAATGGGACCTATGAAAGTAGGGACAGGGACAAGTAGTTAAATCCCAGACAGGTTGTGGTGTTAGGAATCTCAACTTTAAGAAGACCCTCAAGTGATTATAAAGGGTCCAGAAACTCCAGGTTTGGCAGCATTGCCCAAAGCGAAGAATGTGTTGCCAGTACTGACTGGTAGATTCCTAAGATTGCCCAGAACAAATGAGTAAGCCATGAATTAGGAAGATAAATAATACCAGTTAGTCAGGGTCCTACCCCCAGGGGGCTGAGGCTCATGCCACAGGCATCCCTTAGTTCCTCTTGGACAGGAATTCACCATGGCAAGACTCCAAGGCCTGGGTAGGTAATGTCTTCACCAGCCACATGAAACAGAAAAATCCACATAGCACTGTCAACTCCAGTCCTGGAACTGAGGGTGGGGATCAGTGGGAGGAGCTCTGAAGATGTGTCCAGAAAGGCTCTGCTCCACCAGCAGGGAACACACTGGCAGGCCCTGCCAGTTAGTGAGCCAGGTGGCACAGCCAGGGCTGACCAGACACAGAGGAAAGCCAAGCTGGTCTGAGGTCAGGCATCTAGGGCTCCTGAAACACAATCAGGGCTCAGAGAAGCCAGTAAAATTTCTTGAAAACGGAGCAAAGAGCTGAGAAAAAATAAAAAAAAAAAAACACTACCTAGCTTGGGAACAGAACGCTGCTTGGAAGTGCTGCAGCTCACACAGAACAGTTAGCATGTTAGCATTAATGAGTGTAAAAACATGCACATGGGAAAAACAGATCAGTGCTGACAGAGAGTCCCAGGGAAGGAGAGAGGGAAGAGGAGGGAGGAGGAGTAGGACTGAGAGAGGGCAGAGAAGGTGTGGTCCTCACTTTGTTGTTCCGCTTCCAGTGACACACTTGGTTGAGGAAGTCAGATCCCCAGTGTGTGTTGTGAGAATCATAGCACAACCCTATAGCCCCCATAGCCAGACTAGTGACTTTGGTTCCAGCTCCCAGCCGAGGCTCTGCCCCTTCTGAATGTCCTTGCCTTTCTGATCATGAGGGATATAACAGGTAAACTTATCTATATTTGTAGCAACTCTTGGGTGACAAAATAATTCAGCTTCTCAAGCCAGTTTTTTTCAAGGTTAGGGTCTCTCCCCAGCACTAGGTTCTAGAGGTGAAAGTCAGTCAACAGTCCAAAGAAGGCCTGGACACTCTTCTGTCACCACTGAAGGTCCATGTCACAGAGCCACAAACCCAGATTGGCAACTGGAAGTTCACAGTCTGTGTGTAAGACAATTGATTTGTCATTTAAAGATGGAATTTTTGGACTTTATTATTTCTTTGTGTGTATGTTTGAGAGTGCATGCCGATATGTATATAGTGCATGCACGTGTGTGTGTGCGCGTGCGTGCGTGCGTGCATGCGCGTGTGTGTGTGTGTGTGTGTGTGTGTGTGTGTGTGTGTGTGTGTGTGCGCGCGCGCGCATGTGTATATCTATGTACGCCAGAGGTCAGCCTCAAGTGTCATTCCTCAGGAGTGGTTCACCTTGTTTTTAGACAGAATTTCTCACAGGCTAGGTTGGCTGGCCAGCAGAGACCCACCTACCTGCCTGCCTCCCCTGCACTGGGATTAAAGGTATTTGCTATCATGCCTAGTTCTTTACCTGGAGCTCAAACTTAGGGATGAGTTTGAGCCACCATGTGGGTGCAGGGAATAAAACTCCTCTGCAAAAACAACAAGTGCTCTTAGCCAGTAAGCTATTTCTCTAGCCACACTTCCATTTTGATTTTTGGAAGCTTGGTTACTTTAACATCAGAACTCATATTCTAATCCTCTCTTGGAATATCAGGAGACCTAACAGTTTTTGGCTACATCACTATGACAGCAATGGGCTGGGACTGGGGGGGGGGGCACTCTCTGATACAGAGCAAACCTGCCTATCCAGATGCTCTTCACTATCAACAAGTCCCTTATACTGGGGACCTACTATCACCAAATATGTGGGCAAGAAGGAGTGGTCCTTAGACATACCCCATTGTGTAGCTCTGACCACAAACAGACTGTGCTGGTCAGTTTTATGACAACTTGACACACACTAAAGTCATTTAGGAAGAGGGATTCTCAATCGAGAAAATTATTCCATAAGATTTGTCTATAGACAAGTCTGTCAGGCATTTTTTTGGTTAATGATTGATGCTGGAGGGTTCAGCCCATTCTGGGTGGTGCCACCTCTGACCTGGTAGCCTTGGGTTGCATAAGAAAGCAAGCTGAGCAAGCCAGTAAGTAGCAGCTTACTTGTGCCTCAGTTCCTGCCCTCGGGTTCCTTCCTTGAATTAAGAATCTGTGGTCTGGTTAGCTGGAGATGAAGAACAGGCTTTGATTAGCAAGTGATCAGAAGCACTAAAGTGAAACCTTTGCCTTGCTAAGATGATTGATACTGGTCTGCTAGGGCTGAAGAAGTAGCTGTCAGTAAAAAAAGGAGACCAGCATCTTTTAGTCAAAATCTTCTGGGTATTGTTTCCTTGGGGTCAGCACACAGCAGCTGTGGTCCATAGGGGACCAAGGCTATACTTGGTGCTGGCAGTCAAACTTGGTAATATGTGAGAGTTTCCCAGATAGTAATGGTTTTGGAAGCATGAAGGTGTCGTGAAGAGCAACGAAGGCTTGGAACTGTGAGAGGCCAGGAGAGGCTATTGGTGAAGGTGCAGCCTTCACTGTAGTAGAAGCCTCTGGATTAAAGGAGTCATGGAGAGAAGTTAAGTCTTGGCATTACGTGGCAAGGTCAGGGTCCTTGAAGAGAAGTCACTGGTGAGGACGCAGCCTCAGCTATCATAGAGACCCAAGCATAGTGGAGTATCAGCACCAAGGACAGCAACAAATGTGGCGTGGAGCATGAAAGCTATGTGTGGCAGAGCTGGAGAAGCAGAGTTGTCCAGTCCTTTGGCACCCAGTAGATCACAAGTTCCAGATGTCTGACACTAAGTGTTACTTTACACTGTTGGACTTTGGATTTGTTTGGGTTTGATTATAACTGTGCATTGTTCTTCCATCTTGAAAAGAAAGTATTTAACTTGCTTTTTTTTTTTTTCTTTTTAAAACTTAGGTGATCCCATAGTTAAGAAATTTTGTAGAATTAGAGGGACTTTGGACTTTTAAAGAGACTGTACTTTTAAGCTGTTAGAAAATTTAAAGACTGGAACTTTTAAAAGCTGGGATGCTTTACATTGTGGTAGTAATATTCATGTGGATAAACAAAAAAAGAAAGTTTATTTCAACTTCACAAGGGGGCAATGGTATTGGTTAGTTTTATGTCAACTTCACATTAGCTGGAGTTATTTGGGAAGAGGTGTTCTTAATCAAGAAAATGCCTCCACAAGACTGACCTATAGGCAAGGCTGTAGGGTATTTTCTCAATTAATGCTTGATATGGGAGGGACCAGCCCACTGTGGTGGTGCCATCCCTGGGCTGGTGGTCTTGGGTTGTATAATAAAGCAGCTGAGCAAGCCACAAGGAGCAAACTTGTAAGTAGCACTCCTCCATGGCTTTTGCCTGATTCCAGATTCCTTCCTTGGCTTCCTTCAAGGAACTTTGGCCTAGAATATATAAGCCAGATAAACTCTTCCCTCTCCAAGTTGCTTTTTCTTGTGGTGTTTCAGCACAGCAACAGAACCCTTGCTAAGATACAGTCATAGAGCTATGTGCTAAGGAAAAAAGACATCTTCATATTCCAGTCTGTGGTGCTATACCAGGCATCAGAAGTTTTGGTTGAGGGGTAGCAGTCTCCATTAGCTGAGAACCAATGCTCTGTTTAGCAGAGGAAATAGAGTAAAGGCATCTACATCTCAAGCAAGGAAAAGAAGCAGAATCACCCACAGCTCACCCTGCCTTCCTTGCAGGTCTTGGATTGCTTGTGAGCAGAGAGCACTTGAGGACAAAAGCTTTGGACCTGTGTGTGACCAGCAGAAGTGAGGACTATGGTCGGGGACTGTTGGATGAATGTCTGTGAATATGTTAGCAGCAGCCCAGTGCCCCTCTCTCCACATCTACCTGCAATTTTAACTTTCACAGTATATTAGCAAGTGAGAATTGCTCTGCAAACAGCACAGCTCAGATTTGGTCTCTACAGAGAGGCAATTCAAGTACAAGGACAGAACTGTGGCTAGCTTCAGAGAGGCTGAGAGTGGCCCAGGCAGAGCTCTTAGGGCAGGCTTCCTAAAGCTCTTCTTCATAGTCTCTGACTGTGAGGAGGATAGCACACTGCAGCAGAGCAGTGGAAGCTGAGGCTGTGGCAAGGTGACTGAAAGAGCACACTAGTTAGCTTTCAGCTATTGACATGAACACTCAAGGCAATTTTTAAGGGGAAAAGGTATGTTGTAGTTCATGATTTTAAGCAATGAAGCAGCCCCGTGGCTTTGAACCTCTAAGGTAGCATATAATAGTGTGTGTGGCCAACAAACCTCTCATCTCATAAGCCAGGAAACAGACCATAAAAGATGTTGATGTCCCCCAAGAACACACCTCTAACAACCCAAGGATGCATTGCAGAGTCTCACATCTGTTGTACCAACCAGGGCACATAGCCTTCAGATTCCAGTCTTAAAAAGTACATATCTAACCCAGATTAGAAGCCAAAAGATACACTGTGGGTGACTGTCCCTGTTGATCCAAGTTCCCAAAGGCATATTGGGAATCCCCATGAGTGTCAGTGTTTTCCTTTGGGGTTTCATGGTGTACAGATCAATGAACTTGGTTACCTGGGCTCTTAGGGAGACCTCATCCTGTGCCTGCATTGTGATGGGCTTGTCCTTCACTGCAAGCAAACCAGGGTAGGAAGGAGTTCCAGCCTGGGTTTCCCTCTGGCTCACAGGGTGTCTGGAGACTGTTTGAGTTAGCTATCACCAACCCCCCTGCCTGAGCACTGACAGAGGCCCGAAGCCCTCCCTTCCCATGACATTTCTCTGCCTCACAATATTGTTGGTCCAGGACAGTTTGGAGATCCAAGTCAGCAGTGGTGATGGAGGCCTGGCATTTGAATCTATTGATCAAGGACAGAAGACACAAGGCAAAGGCGCACTGGGAGATCATGCTGTCAGAGCCAAATAGACATTGCTTCTCATTGCTGTTGTGAAGATGGCTGGAAAAAAATTCAGAGGGAGGAGGCAAACAACCACAAAGCCAGGAGGAAGTGACACCTGGAAATGGTTGGTGTGTAAAGGTTTATGTCATGAGTGGCTAAGAATATACAGATGGAAGAGCCCAGGCCTCTCCCATGGAAACAGAAGGGAGGCCCAGTGGGTGAAATTCTCCATTTTCAGATGGAGAGGGAGTCTGTGTCCATCAGCCTCAAAACAAACCGTATGGCTGCCTGTGCTCCAGGTGACGATTTTCTCCTGTAGGTGCAAGACAGACTGCACTGGCTGCCTTTGAAAATGCAGGTCACGTTGTCTAGTTGTGAGCGTTCTTCTGTCCTTCCACACGGCCCCAAAGCAGGCTCAGTCCACCATGCTGTGCTGAGGAAGCACAGGTGGTCCTGGGAAGGGAAAGGACCAGCAGAAGAACTGAGGTCCCTCCACACTGTGGGGACAGACCACAGGGTTAAAGCACACTCATGGAGGCCCCACTCTAGTTGATAACTGTCCAGAGCTTCAGTCATCCACCCCGTAACAAACAAGGAGATGAAGGTCATGTCTGAGAAGGTTCCTTCTGATCTTACAAAACAAAGTCAGTAACTTGTCAGTCTGAAGAGTCCAGCTAGAGAGGAGCCAGGGGCAGAACTGCTCTGCCCCTCAAATGCAAGAAGGTTCATGTGGGCAGAGGCACAAGTACCCAGAAGCTCAAACTTGGTGAGCATTGGGGAATCCCCAGCGGATCTGCAGAGATGTTGACCCACGGTGGAGCCCAGAGCTGCTATTTTAGTGGAGCTGCTCTAGTAGCTCTGATGCAAGATGCGGCGGCCCACATACTGGGAGTGAGGTTGTTTGCCTCCTCCCTTTCATTTTAAAGACATGAAGTAAGATCTCAAAGTCAGGTTTGGTTTTACCTCTGAAATTACCCAGCTATATCTCTTAGCCTAGTTTACTAAATGAGCTAATATTTATGCAAGTCATTAAGCCAGGCCATCATGTCATAAGTACTCACCAAAGAGTGACTGAAGCTCTGATCATTATTCTGATAATCACGGTGGGCTTGGCCAAATTCACACAGATTTACTCCATGGCTTCCCATTTTGTTGCCAAAATAAGAGTTTCAGGCTGGCATGTGCTTAATTTCTTGCATAGTAATTGAAGATCATTCATCTTGATCTGTTTGACCTTATTCTTGGTCTGTCCTTGAAGTGGCCACTCAGACATTCTTGCTCAAGGTAAGAAATTCCTCTAGCCAGAGGCAAAAGCTGCCATGTTTTCCCTCATCAACTGATTCTACTCACCTCCTAGTCTGTTTATACTGCTGTAACAAAACATCTAGACTGATAACAAAATGGCAGAGACTATGCACTTCACTAGGAACATAGCTTTGTCCCAGCTGTGGAGGCTGAGAAGATGAAGATGGAGGCACCATCAGACTTGGTATATAGTGAAGGCTGTTCTCTGCTTCTAAGTTGGCACCCTCTTGCCTTGTTCTCACGTGGTGGAATGGCAAAGGGCAAAAGGTATGGACCATGTTTGTTACCAGCTGAAGAGATGGGAGGGCCAGGCCCCTCAGTGATGCCTCTCTTATTAGGCCATTAGCCTCTCAAGAGCTCTAATGGTCATTCCATCCAAGCAAGAACGTCCACTAAGGGCAATAAATTGTCACCATGGAGAGGTGCGTGTATATTTGCATGTATGTGTACATGCCAATATGTCATATATGTGAATGAATGTGCGTGTGTGTGCATGCATGTGTTTGTGTGCAAGCATGTTTAATGACTGCTATAATCTGAATATCTTCTTCCTGCTCCAAGCTCAGGTTGAAGTCCAGAATCCTCCCTGCACTGTGGGCACCACGATCCCCAGCCTTCAAAGCCTATTTATGAGCTATCAAGGCTGACATATTTTGCAATAGCCCCCAAAATGGGCTAAGACAGAGTCATCTGTCCATATATTCTTGATGAATCTTACTTGTAAGTGCTGTCAATTAAGTTTTCTTTTTCCAAAGAAAAAGAAAAAAGAGGCAGAAATCTCTACTTCCTCCTCAGAAAGCCTGTTCTTCCTCTAGGATACCCCAGTCTTCTCTCCTTTCCTAGTCAGACTCAGGACTCTTCCTCCTCCACCTCCTTGCTCTACATCTAGCCCATCCAAGATTCCCTGAGCCTCCTACATTATTTAAGTTTTTCTTGTGTTTCTGGAAAAGCATGAATTTGGCCACTGGAGACTAGGTTGTGAGTCCCTTAGGTGTTAATGGACCTCTGAGCCTCAGTTTCTTCACAGTAAGTGGAACACCACAGAGTCAGGCCACAGTGCTCACACAGGGTGAACACAGAAGACCTCTCCACAGTAAATGCTCCACAGATGGTTGTGGTGAGGGTACCAGCTCTGGACCTTTCTTTCCCACCCATCAGTTCCAGAATAACAACTCAAAGGCTTAATATTATTTATAAATGCTTGGCTGATGGTTCAGGCTTATTATTAGCTAGCTCTTACATTTAAATTAAACCATTTCTATGTATTGCTACATAGCCGTGGTGTTACCTCAGTTTTTACATGTCTTGCTTCCTCAGTGGCTGGCTGGTGTCTCTCAGACTCTGCCCTTCTTCTCCCATCTCTTTTCTTGGACTTCCCACCAGGCCCTATGCTGTCTTGTCATAGGCCAAAGCAGCTTTATTTATCAACCACTGAGAGCAACGCATATTCACGGCTTACAGTGCATCCTATGTCAGTACCTCCTTATCTCTCTCACACCCATGCAGTAGCCATAGGACATTGTTGGTTGCTTGATTCATCTATGTAAAATTGTGAGTATAATTTTAAGGATGTTTAAAAGTTAAGCTGTGTATCTGAGGGGGTGGGGGGGCGGGGCCTGTGAGGGATCCTGCATGCTAGGTATGCTCCACCACTGAGTTAACCCAGGCCTAATGATTGTACATACATTACTATATGACTTGTGCACAACACAAAAGGAGTCCTGTTTTTTGATCAGCAGAACTAGAAATCCAGGGAATTGGGGCCCCTAGAGTACCTCATGGACTACCTGCAGCCACCAAGCCCTGATGTGAGCTCAAGTTGATCTTTTAGAGAAAATAAGAGTCAAAAACTGACTTTGAGATTGTGTGCTGCACATGGTGAGTGCTGATGCGGCAAAACAGAGGGCTTGGGCAGTTCTGTTCCAATCAGATGAGGGAAGTGCCCTCAGAATTCTGTCTCAGAGGCACATGGGACTCGCACTTCTGAATAGCTGTTCTGTGGCCAGTAAGTGTAAAGATATTAGAATTTTATCCTCTTGAAAATGTGTGAGCCAAACATGCCAAGGATCTTTATTTGTTAGAGGGTGAGAACAAATATTTGGGTGAAACAAATGTGAACAGGCAAACATACTGGGAATTTTGACTTTCAAGGTTCCTTCCGGTAATAATCCCAACAATGACTGGGGAAATGAAAGCCACTGGAAGAAAATAACTGGTATCTATTCTCATGTAAATAACAGAATTGAACAAAATAAATGTCTAGATAATTCCTATTTGCAGCCATACGGCTGGCTCGGCATATGAAAGAGACAAAGCAACCGCAGGAAAAAAACCTCAGTTCTGAAATCTGACACTTGGTTATCACTCCTAGCTGATGTGCACCTGTGCACTGGGTTCCTGACGGCCTGACTGAAGGTGGATAAATGGTGCAGTAGTTCTTATCACAGCCAGGTATGGCTCCCACCAGAGCCGGGAGGGTAGTTTAGCCCAAGCCCAGATTCAGCTAACACGACCACCTGACCTTCTTTAATCTAAGCTACCTCATGAGCACACATGCCCACACCTCGTTCCAGCCATAGACCTGTTTCAACATGACCTGCCATGTTTCCTGGTTGGCAAGGGCTTCTGTCTGTAGTACAGTATTCTATGCTGAACCTTTTTTTAAATTTTATTTTTAAAGAACCACCTTACCCACCCATTCCCCCAAGGGGGCATTAGCCTCTAATAGGAGAGGCCCCAGTCCTTGACCCCAACTTTCTCTAAATCTGTCAGATTCTCTCTTCTGAAAGCTTTGACTGTAGGTGTAGAGCAGGCTGGTGCATGCCGAAGGGGGCCAGCTTCCTAGAGGGCTCAGCAAAAATCAGACGGCAGTTATTTACCAGAATTAGTGCTTGTCCGATATGAACAACATAAAAAGTTGTTGGAAATAAAACTGAAACAAAAGTCCAACCAAGCTTGAAAATGGTAGAACTAGGGTGGCCTTGGAAATTTTAGGAATGGTAAGGCTTATCTTAAAGCCAGTTCAAACTGGTGTGGGAGCTGAGGCCAGAAGACATGGCCTCAAATTCTGATCAGACTCACACCTTAGGGAACAAATGTCAAGTTGGCCTTTGTGGGGTGATGTGGCTTTCCTTAACTGGTGGGTGTGGGGCTCCCTCTATAATTCTACCAGGTTATGTTAGAGTCGAAGGAAAATACTGCTAATTCAGGAGGAAATTGGAGTAATGGTGTAAAGGGTGATTGATGCTGGGCAGCCAAAATCAGAAACATTCAGCATGCCCAGAAAGATCCTGCTACAGCCTTTTCCAAAGACATGTTACTGTCTTTGTAGGATTCCATGAGCTGGCCCGCCATCCTTCCAGCACATTTCTTTTTCTATTCTTGAGTTGGTTTATATTATTTCTAATCAAAAGATTCTTAACTAAGACTCAATTTGTACACGAGGATAAGTAATTAATTTCACCCTTGGCCTCATTGGAAACCAAACTATAAACTGATGGCACAGCCCATAAGAAATTGACCTGTAGGATCAGAATCCAAGTATACCAAATGAGCTGTGTGCTGGCCTTGGATCGGCGTCCCCCTCTGTGTTCATTCCATTCACTGGGGCTCTCAGTGCTCAGCCGTGGCCTCTTCTCCAGCTCCCAAGTAGATAATAGAACACTTCTTAAACACCAGGGGTCTGAGGTTGGAAATGCTCTCACCGAATGCCAAGCAATCCAATGGAGCCATGGCAACAGTGCAGACTTGAGCTCTGTTACCTTGAATCCTTGAAGAGAAAAAAATTGCTTATTGGAGACCAGAGTTCCCCCACTAGTACAGTGTGGGCAAGGCTATTTTCTAGCACATTTTTTTTCTTGGCTATAGAACAGGAATTCTCTGTTGGAATAAAATAAGGGTGGGGCAGCTCTCTGGATCCTGTAAATCAGGGGCAGTGTCATAGGAGCTTCAGACTCCTCCACGGAGTGTTCTCATTTGCTGGGTTTTCTGGCACATGCAGTGAATTCCCAGTGGACTAAGGCTGAGATCTGAGGATTGTGCCAGACTGGGCAACACAGTGATAGCCCAACTCAAAACCAAAACAAGAGCCTCAAAATGCAAACTGCTCCTTCCTGAAGGGATAATATTATGCTAACAATATAGCAAGGGCTATGGAGATGGCTGGCATGGGGACCTGAGTTTAGATCACCTGTACCTACCTAAGAGATAAGGCTCAGTAGGGTACTTGCAATCCAAGCACTGGGAAGGCAGAGGCAGGAAGACCCCAAGGGTGCACTGCCAGCAATAGGAAAGTTCTAGGGTCCATGAAAGACCCTGTCTCAAAAATAAGATGGAAACATGATTGAGAAAGACACCTGCTGCCAACTTCTGACCTACACACAGGTACACACACACAGAGAGAGAGAGAGAGAGAGAGAGAGAGAGAGAGAGAGAGAGAGAGAGAGAGAGAGAGAGAGAGAGAGAGAGAGAGACACGCATGCAGCAAGCAGCAGCAGCAATAGGCATGGTAAAAAATAGCATGCTGCTCTTCATACTTGCTGCATTTCCAGTGCTATGCTCAGTGGCTGAGAATCACAGCTTCCTTAGTGGTTTGTGTTATTGAGCTTAGCACTCATGTGATGTGACCACCTCCCAAACACACATCTCTGAAGATCCTTCAAACTCTGCACTCTGGAAACAGCATTTTTTTGTTGCTCTGTGGTGTTCCACCCCATAGATAGTCCTGGCCTTGTGCCATGTGGGTGTTAGAAGGTGAAGATGTGTCTGCCTTCGAGGAACTCACAGCTGAGTGGAAAAGACAGAACAGCAAGGGACCAACTTACAGCACACTGCATGCCCCCTTTTGTGCACTTTCTATTGGGTGTCAGGAGAGAGTGCAAATGAGTGACTGCTCCCCTCTGGTGGGAAAGGGCAGGACTCCAGGAACAGGGTGGCCCTGGGTGTTTCTCACCTCCCTGTCTTCCTTGGATCTGACTCCCTTTGTTGAGTACACACACACACACACACACACACACACACACACACACACACACACACACACACAGTGCCAATGGTGTAACACCTTTGGCAAAGTGTTTAAAAGCATGAGGCCATTTCCAGGGGTCTCCTCCTATCTCTCCAATCCCGCGCCCCAGCATAGGACACTACACCTAGAGGGTGCTCAATGAATGAATTTGTTTGAAGAATACCCAGTCTCCAAATCAGACTCGTCTTTTTGGTTGTTTTAAAAATAAATTTAACAATTGTAGCTTTTTGTAAAAGGTATAGACTTGCATATTTAAGATGAAGTGTAAATCATTCTAAGTTTGTACTGTGTGAAACACACTGAGAGCCCAACCTTTTTTGGGAAGAAGAAAAAGAGGATATATATATATATATATATATATATATATATATATATATATATATATATATATCTGAGTGGAATATATATATATATATATATATATGCAATTAATGGTGAGATATTTTTAATGAGGTTAACTTAAAATATCACTGAGCCTCCCCAACTCCTCTCTGGCAATGTGGCCCAACCCTTGGGAGGGAGTCTTATCTCTTGACCTCAGCCCCACTCCTCTTCTGCTGTCCTTGTAGTCACATGGGTTTTCCTGACACATTACACACCCAGTACACACAGCACCATACCATGGCCCTGAGGAGTCATTGTCTGGAGTGGCATCACAGTCCCCTGCTGCCCATTCCTGGCCAGTGACCTTAGACACCACTAACTTTGAACTGGGACCCATTCATGGCATGAAAGCCCTTGTTCTGGGTCCTGCCCCACACTTCACACAGCTGCCAAGGGAGTTGATAGGTACATGAGGGTGCCTGGGGATCAGTTCTAAGCCATATGTGTTTTTAATGGACTACTGCTCTTCTATTTTTTGTCTAAACTGATGAGGTTTTTGTATTATTATTCTTTAATTGACAAGTATTGTGGATATAGCTCAGCTAGTTGAGTTGCTTTTTTTTTAACCAAGCATGAAAAATTAACATGCATTAATTTTACAAAGTAAGGGATGATCAAATCAAATGTCTCCTCCTTGGAGCCTAGATGATACACCCAGTAACAGCAGCATCATACTTTACGTAGAGTTTAGTTTGCTTCTGCTTTACAAGAAACAGTTCTAGACACAGATTCATTTATCTTACAGGTCTACCATTTGAACCCATAGACTAGACTAGATGATTCTTGTGGTCTTAGCTGGGCTTGCTGGCAAGTCCCCTGGGACCTGGGAGTTGAGGGTGGCCTCACATATGGTTACTCAACTCTATAGAGAGTAGGTAGAAGGCTTGCAGGTCTCAGAGCATTCACTCTGCTTCACAGCCACAGGCTGCTCCATATTAGCCAGTGCAATGGCTATTCTTAGTTGCCCATTTGACTACATCTGTAATTAACTAAACCCCAAATGTCTAGGTACACCTGTGGTGGTTTGAGTGTAATTGGTCCTCGTAATCTCACAGGAAGCAGCACTATTAGGAAGCGTGGCTTTGTTGGAGTAGAGATGGCATTGTTGGAGGAAGTGTGTCACTGTGCTGGAGGGCTTTGCAGTCTCTCTTGCCCAAGCTTCCCTCAGTGTAACTGTTAGTTGACTTCCTGTTACCTGCAAGATGTAGGACTCTCAGCTATTCTACCAGTACCAGGTCTGCCTGAACACCGCCATGCTCCCTGCCATGATGATAATGGACTGAACCTCTGAATCTGTAAACAAGTCCCCTCAATTAAATGTTTTCCTTATAAGAGTTGCTGTGGTCACGGTGTCTCTTCACAGCAATAGAAAACCAGACAAAGACAACACCCGTGAAGGATTTTTCTTAATTAAATTATTTGACATGGAAAGACCTACTTTTAATATGGATCTTTTGAGATGGAAAGACACACCTTTAATCTGGGTCACACTTTCTGATGGCAGCCTATATAAAGGACATGGAAGAAGGAAGCATTTGCTCATTACCTGATTGCTCTTGCCCTCATTCTGGCTGGCAAGTCCATTTCTTCACTGGCATTAGAGCCTACTTTTTCAGGATTCCAGAATACACTAAAAACCAGCTGATACATCCAGCCTTGTAGTCTGGATTCTTGGACCTTTGGTTGGTAGACAGCCATTGCTGGACTAGCTGAACCACATTCTGTAAGCCAGTTTAATAAATACACACACACACACACACACACACACACACACACACACACACACACACACCAACAACAACAACAACAACAATCTATAAGTTCCGTTCCTCTAGAGAACCCTGACAACTACAGATAGATTATTTTTAGGTTTTGGTTTTGGTTTTGGTTTTTTGAGACAGGGTTTCTCTGTGTAACAGCTCTAGCTGTCCTGGAACTAGCTCTGTAGACCAGGCTGGCCTTGGACTTACAGAGATTTGCCTGCCGCTGCCTTCCAAATGCTGGGATTAAAGATGTGCGTTACTACAACCTGGCCTACAGCTAGTTTTGATACCTTCTGTTAACAGGTGTGCTGCTTTCCTGGTCCTCACGCCAGCACCTTCAGCAAAAAGAAAACTGTCCAAGTGAAGAATGTATGCTTTCAGTCCCAGAGAAGAGAGTATCCTACCCAAGGTCACAAAGCATGCTAAGCACAGCCAAGGCCACCTGCTTCTGTCACTTCTTTCTTCATCAGCCACTTTATACCCTGCCTCAGTTACAGATACTGCTATTTGGAGAGGCTTCTGAAAGCAAAAGTCTTTGTGGTTTTTTTTAAAGTTTGCGACAAAGGGGCAGTTGTTGTGTTGGCTTTTTTTCTGACGCATCAGGAACTTGACAATGCCCAAACGGCTCCTGCACCTGTTGAAGAAGCTGAGCCACCTGATGGAACACTTGGACGCTTTTGCAAAGTCAAAATGTTACATAGTTTCTAAATAGCAGCCCTTCCTTTCTGTGATGGTTTCACCGCTGGCAGGTAACGGTAACATCATACCCAAATAGCTTGCTTCTGTATCGTATCTCACCCTGTCTTCACTGTTCCCAGCAGGTGGGGAGCTGGGGCTAATGGCCCTGTCTGAGTCAGACACTAGGATCTGGAAAAATAAAGATCTCATCTAAGATCACAAAGGGCTAGGCCAGGAATGGGCTCTGAGACCTGGATACACCCTTGAGCAAAGGCCAGAACCAGGTGGTCTGGTCCAGCACTGCATGGCTCTGCTTTTCTCACCTGCACTTTTACAGAAGGAAAGAGGAGGGCACACACCTTTAATACCAGCACTTGAGAGGGGAAGGCAGGAGGGTCTCTGTGAGTTCCAGGCTAGCTAAGATTACATGGTGAGACCCTGTCTTGTAAATAAATAAATAAAAAGTCACTTAAAGAAATCTGCTTTTTCTTTACATGGTGTGCCAGGGACTTAAGCAACCGGTTCCCCTTCCCCTCCCCACCTCCTTCCCCTACTTCAAAGGTAAGCATTTATGGACTCTTTTATTGTCCCCCTAGGAGTATACAGGTCTAGGGATTGATGAGAAGGTGTCTCCCTGGTGTTTCACAGGGTGAAGCTGCCCACGAAGCAAGTCACAGGCCCTGCTCTGTGCAGTCTGAGGCCTGTTCACCTTGGCACAGACAAGTAAGGAGAAAGAAGTGAGGGCTGCACACCATAATGTGAAGAGGTTCCAGTCCACCTCTGCCATCCTGGGACATCTAGTAGAAAAGCATAGAGCATTCTCCACTGTATGTGTCCTGGATGTAGCTCAGGAAATGCTCCTATCTCAGGGTTTAATCTAGGTGTGTCACCTTCTCTTGATTAGGTGACTTTTGCCTGTCCTTACCAATACATGGCAGGCACCTCCTTTCCACATGTTATTTTCTCCCTAGCCCTTATTAGTAACTGAACTTGTCTTGTTTATTTATTTGTTAGATTAATTAACTTTGAAGTCATGAGACCAGGGACTGTATCTGTCTCATCCACTATTTCTTTCTCAGATCCTAGCACTCTGCCTGTCACAGAGCTGGCATTTAATAAATCCGCAATTGAATGAGTGTTTGTTTCATTTTGTGTACCAGACACAAGCCTTTTGGAGGAATCGCAATGTGTTTGTGTTCAGTGGTGTTTGTCACCACAAATTGCCCCTGTTGACATTCATCACATCTATGAAGGAATCTGTGTGAATCCCTCGTCTGTGGGATGCTCACTGTTGAACTGCTCTAGCAGCAACTCTGCTGAACAGGAGAAACAGAGAAAAATCATCCAGACCCACTTGGCCTTGGTTTCCTGGGTAACCAAGGTTGTGTGCTTGGATACACATAACCAAGCAAGACACCCCCAAGGGACATGGGCATTGACGATTCAGGCACTAACTGCATATTTTTTACTCTTTGAAGTAGTCATGGCCCAAGACAATGACAACAGCTCAGTGGCTTGATCTCTGGGCTGGACCCAAGTCTCACTAGAAAAGGTTCCCAACCCCCACATTGGGTTTTCATACTCAAGTTCATGGACACTTACTTAGTCTGCAGTCTGCAGATGATGCAATTTTGGGTTAAGCTATATATTTTTGTGAATACTCTTGTTATTC
Organism: Cricetulus griseus; assembly: GCF_003668045.3. Lineage (NCBI taxonomy): Eukaryota > Metazoa > Chordata > Mammalia > Rodentia > Cricetidae > Cricetulus > Cricetulus griseus. The sequence continues at coordinate 163,004,214 of NC_048596.1, forward strand.
TATGCATGGAGCGAAATCATAACTTATATGCTGGTCTAAATATGTTCTCAATCAGGTCAAATGGCTAATAAAAACAACAGTTGTAAATATTTACACACCCAACATTGAAGCCCCCCAATATATAAAGCAAACACCAGCAACATTGGAAGGTAAACTCAAATAGCAATACAGTAATAGGAAGAATGTAAAAGTTCCACTCTCAGCAATGACTGGTCACACAGAGTCAATAAGAAAACAGAAGATGTGGACACACTGTAGTCCAAAGGGCCTAACAGGGGTACACAGTGTGTTCTATCCAAGGCAACAGAATACATGATGTTTTCAAGTGGACAGACTGTTCTCCAGGACAGACGTGGGTTCAGCCACCAAACAGATCTTAACAATGCCAGAAGATTGGAGTTATTCAATGTCATTTCTGACAAAAGTACTTACTATGAAGCTAGCAATCAGTAACAGGACAGTTGAAAAGTCACAAAGATATAGAAAGAAAGTGACACCCTGCTGAAACCAATGCACAAGGAAGAAAATAGAAAAGAAGTTAAAAATCCATGGGAAGCAATGAATAAAAAATATAAGCTACCAGCAGTCAAGGGCTGGCACCAGAGGCCTACTAGAAGCTGAAAGAGGAAAGTCCATGGCTCTAAATGGCTAATTTGGGGAGGTGAGACCTTAAATAAGCTGCCCAACTTTATGCTGCAAAGAACAAGAACAGCTAAGCCTACAGACAGACTCTCCAAACAGACAAAGAAAGCTGTTAAGAAAAAGTCAATGAAAGAGGCAAAAATGCAATGAAAATATTTAATAAAACAAGATTTTCTGTTTGAAAATACAAGTAAAATCAACAAACCTTTAGCTATACTAACCAAGAAGGGGGTAACAAATTAAATAAGCAAGTCTGAACAGAAGAGGAGACATTGCAAGCAATTGGAGTGAACGCCACAGGAATGTAATGATCATAAGCCACAACATGGGTAAGTCCTGAGACACACTCAAACTATCAAGACTAAAACTTTAAGAAACAGAGTATGGACAAGGCAATGATGAGTAAAGAGACTGGCCAGCAACCCAAAGCCTGCGACCCCAAAAGGCCCAAACAGAGTTTCTGGAAAACACTACCAAAGGATTAACTGGAATCCCCCTGATGCTCTTTCAAAAAACTGGAGGAGAGGTGGTGCTTGACCCTTTCTACACAGATAAGGCCCAGATGGGGAGCTTCATCCAGGTCAGAATACTGTGGGAAAATAACAATACAACATTGCTGAAGAATGTGGTTGCAAACATTCTTAGCAAACTACCAACAAATGGGACCAGAGCAAACAGGAGTTAGCTATGGGATGTAAGGGCAGGTCAACATGTGTAGATGTATATGACATACACTAGCAGGCTAAGGGTAAAGCCAAACCCTCATCTCAGTGGATGCAAAAAAGAGTTTGACACCCTTTGTGGAAATGCTCCATAGAAGTAATGCACCCCACCACGCTACTGCTCACAACACACACCCAGCCAGCACTGCCCTGCGTGGTGGGAAGCCCAAGGCTTCTGTGAGGCCAGGAGCAGGCTCATCACTCCATGTAGCACCACCCTGGGAGTTCTAGTGAAAGTGACTGAGCAAGAAAAAGACAAGAAAAAAAGACGTGAAGTTACCCCTTTTTGTGGATGACACGATCTTATACAAAGAAATCCAAAGACTAACAAAAAGCTGTTGAAACTAAATCTGGGAATCAAAATCAACAAAAATAAACAAAATCCAGGTTTATGTCTAGACACTAACAACAGGATGAAACTAAACCTCTTACACCACTCAAAAAATTAACTTGAAATGGATTAAGGACTTCAAGATTTCTAAGATGTTAAGATGTGAAATCATAAAGTTCTTAGAAGAAAAGGGGATTGGGGAAGAAATTGTTTATGAGGGTTTTTAGCACATGACCACAAGAGTGCAAGAATAAAAGCTAAAATGAACAGGTGGCAACAGATCAAACCAAACCTCAATGCATAGCAGAGGGCACAGGAGACACAGAGTCAGTGCACAGAAAGAAAAAGTCCACCACCCATCCATCTGATACAGGGCTTATATCAAACTGTGTAAGGAACTCATGCGTTTCAACATACAGGAATATTATTCAGCCATAAAAACAGAAAGGACTCTTCCATTTGTGACAAGATGGTGCATCTGGAGTACAGAAAGACAAGTGACTCACACCCACACTCTAACATATATATGATAGTTTTTAATTAATTAATATGCATTAATTCTTAGCCACGCATATGCATGTGTGTCCTTGTGTCTGTAAGTGGATATGTGCATGTGTGGTGTCCAGAGACCAAAGGAAGACATTGGATCCCCTAGAGCTGGAGTTACAGATGGCTATGAGACTCCTGGCCTGAATTCTAGGAACTGAACTTATATTCTCTGCAAGATCAGCAAGCACTCTTAACCACTGAGTCACCTCTCCAGGCCCCATAGCCCAACTTGTATGTGGACTCATTAAGAAGTCAAACTTACAGCCTGCGTGAAGCATCCACAGATTTGCCCAGGTGGGTGGGTGGATGCCATTATGATGAGCCAGTATGTGATGGGGAAATGGGAAAGAGATATGGAATGGTTTGTGTGCTGTGGTAAGAGGCAGTTCTGAAGAACCCAGGGTGCTGAGGAATGGACTGTTGTTGGCAGCCTGTTGCTACCCAGGACCAGGGTGGCATCTGGGCCTGGGCTGCTGCCTAGGGCCATGTCTGGGTCTGTGGTCCTACTTCAGCCAGAGTCTGGTTGACATCATGACTCGTCTTATCACCAAGGCCACAGGGATGCCTGGGGTCTGGGCAGCCATCGGTGGCCATTTTGGCGATGGAAGGCCATGCCACCACTGGGGCAATATTGATATGAATGGCCCCTGCTGCCACTGGGGACATGATTACATCCAGGCCTGGGCTACTGCTGGGAGCCGTGTCTGGGTCCATGCCCCTGAGTCAGTCCAGGTCTGTGTTGAAGTCTATGGCTTCATCAACCACTGAAGGCCATGCAGGTGATCAAAATCTGGTCAGACACCTGAGTCCATGTCAGTGTCCGAGGGCCACACTGCTGCTAGGACCATGCTACTCTGGATGGCCTGTCCTGCTCCCCAGGGCCATGGTGACATCCAAGCCCTGGCTGTGGTGTAAGGTTATATCTGGGCCCATGGTCCTACCACAGCCAGAGGTTGGGTTGATACCTATGGCTTCTGATACCACCAAAGTCCATACAAATACCTGGGTTCTAGGTCATCAACTGAGGTCAGGTGGCAGTGGGTAATCTGAAAGTCATGCTATATAATCAGGGCCAAACAGATCTGAGTGGCCTGTACTGCCACAAAGTGCTATAGTGTCATCCAGGCCAGGCTGCTGCTATGGGTCATGTCTGGGTCCATGGTGCAGCAGCAGCCAGGGTCTGGGTTGATGTCCATGGCTCCTGTTGTTGCCACCTGGTGTTGAGCAGATGCCTGGGGTCTCGACAGCCACCTGTGACTATAATGGTGTTTGAGGACCTGGCTGACACTGGGGTTATACTGATCTGGGGGCCCTGTGCTGCCACCAGGGCCATGGTGATGTCTGAGCCCAAGCTAGTGCCAAGGGCATGTCTGGGTCCATGTTCCAGCTGCAGCTGGGGTCTGTGATGATGTTCAAGTCCTGTGTTACCACAGAAGGTAATAGAAACCATGCTTGTTAAAATCCAAGGGCCATTCTGAGACAATCTCACCCCTCACTGGCCTTGGGATAGCTGGACTTGCTCCCCACACACAATGCAGCAGGAGAACTGGCCCCCAGCACTCAGGAGAGGTGGTCCCACGCCTCACTGAGGTTATGGAAGAGCTGGCCCTGATGGCATGGGCCTAGGAAATCTGGCTCTGCCCCTCCCCTGAGGGGGTGGTCCCAGTGGCCCAGACTGACCAGCTCAGCTACTACCCAGACCCACATCCTGGGCCTTGGGTGGGCCTATCCTAATATCTACCTCATCTATGACCTTCTGGAATGAGTGAAGGGACTGGTCCTGCAGAATGATAGCCGCAGTGTCTCCATGACTTGGGCAACAACAGCAGGATATCCAAGAGGAGTTTCAGTGAGGGTCCAGTGATGATGGTGTACCAGAGGCCATGACCCAGACCAATAACTCACTGCAATGAACATTTTGCAGGTGGGGCTGATTGGACAAAAGGGTGTACTCCACGGCACACTGAAGCTCTTGATGCCACTAGAACGAATGAAGAGCTTTTAGAAAGACAGAGGAGTGAGGAGGCTAGTTTGTTTTGTTTTTAGTTAATTTTGGGGTGGTACATGCTGCAGGGGCAAAGGGCAGATATGGAGGGACTGAGAGATGAACAAGATTGGGGTGCATGATGTAAAATTCCCAAAGAATCAATAATGAACTCTGTTTTTTAAAAAGTCAAACGTTGAAGTAGAAAGTAGGATGATGGAGATAGATGTCAAAGGGCACACATTTTTGGTACCTGATGAACGTTCTGGTTTCTTGCATACAGTCTGTGACTGTGATGGGAGAGCAGCAATATACTACATACTTGGAGCAGGTTGAGAAAATGCTTTCAAATGTTCTCACCAGATAGTAAGAAGGCAGCACCATATGAAGTGATGGACAGGTTGGTGGCTGGTGTGGTAACCATCTCACAGTGACATGAACGTCAAAACCCTGCACAGCCATAATCATATATTCTGTTTTTATTTGCCAATGGAGTTGTAAATAACATCGAAAACAAATTTAAAAATTAATAACTTTGCTTCATTTTTGCTGGAGAGAGGGGAAGATCATAGATGCAGTTCCCTTTTCTTCATCTGATCAGCTTAAGCATTTATACAACCAAAGCCCCAAGGCCTAGAGCTTGTTGAACTTTCTATGAAGAAAAACTTGCACACCCATGGTTTCTGGGGGCAAGAATGAGTAACAGTTGTATCATGGCTGGACAGCATCATGATTTTTCTTAATTAATTAATTTCCCCACTTACAAATTAAGAGTGGTTGAAGTTCTGTTTCCGGGGTTCCCTAAAATCGGAAGACTCTACTGTGATGTGTCCCGGGGTGGCGTCGTGCTTATCCAGGATGCACGAGGCCTTGGGGTGCATCCCCAGCAAAAGGAAGACCTGCAGCAGAAGGCTTGTGTCTCTGTTTGCTTTCCTCTAAAAGGCAGCATGAGCCCAAGCAGGCAGGCTATGTGGAACGCAGACCTGGAAAGAGGAAAGAAAGGAGTAGGAGGAAGTCCATGCTGAGGAAGGGAAATGGCTGCTGGAAGCAGCAGAGGCCTGATTGCCCTGGGGTTTGGGGATGCAGACAGAATTGCTTCCTGGTGGCTTCAGAAACTCAAAGTTGCTTGTGTGTGCAAATGCTCTGCACTCCCCCACCTCCACACCCTAGACTCCAGAATCCTCTGTGCTCCTGCCTTTAGGATGGATTATTCTACCAATGGACTCAAACTTGAGTAGATTCTTGCGGAGTAGTACAATGTAAAAGGCCTAGAAGGAGGTAGTGGGGCAATTGTTATGTCTTTTGGAGGCTGTATCTTGTACCGCCCCTTGCTGTAACTGCCCTCTGCAGTTCCTGTCCGCCATGAGGTGAGTAGCTGCAGCTACAAGCTTCTGCTGCCATGGCATGCTACCTCACCCTGTGTCCAGAAGCAGCAGAGCCAAGTACTGTAGCCTGAACTGTCTGAGCCAAAACAAATATTTTTTTCCTTAAAGTTGATTGTGTTGAGTTTATATCACAACAACAAAATGTCCACCTCAAATAACATTCCTCAAATATGGGTGGTCTCTGCATGGCTAGATTTCAGAGAAAAACTTATCTTGCCTCTGTGGAATTTAGATTTTAAATCCTCAGAAAAGTTTAAGAATATACAATGTGAAAGGATAAAAACTAACCTGAGCCAGCATCTTCATTTTCTGAACTAAAGAGCAAGCCTGCAAAGCCACATCTGGCCTGATGTTTAGATACCCCACTTACCCAATTTTGAAGTTACTTCAAGATGATGAAACTGTCTCACGAGATGGAGTTCCACGACTCTATAAACCCTATAAGCATGCTCAGAGGCCAGTCTCTGCCCATCAAGGCAAGCCCTCTGGTTTGCCCTCAGAGCAATGATTAAATACACAGACACTGAAGTACAATCCTAGCCCAAAAGAAATTTTCTGCTCCTGAAGGTCTGAACCTCTTCCTAGCACTTCTTCATTCTGTCCTCTCTTTAGTATACCTTGTTCCTTGAGCCTGTTTGGGGATCTGTATCAGCCTCTTTATATTGTATATTCTTTTACATGGTATATTCTTCAACCCTTCTGAGGATTTAGAAGTCTAAATTCCATAGAGGCAAGATAAGTTTTTCTCTGAAATCTAGCCAGGGTTCCTTGCTTGAGCCGCAGCATCATCTTCTAACCGGTCTTTCTGTCTCCAGTCCCCCCTTCCCAGTCCAGTTTTGTGATGTTTCCAGATCATATTTATTAAGTGCAAATGGAAAGGGGGGTTATGGAAGCAGTCCTCCTGCTGGTAGCACTATTTTGAGAGGTTCCAGTAAGTCTAGGAGGTGGAGTCTAGCTAGACGTAGGCTGCTGGAAAGGATGGTACCCTTGTCCACTCTGTCCTGCTCTGGTCTGCTTTGTTTTGAGCAGCCTCCACCGTGAGCCACCACCTTGGGCTGAGCTGCCTCACCATGCCTTCCCTGACATGAAGAGCTAAAACCTTCTGTGAGCCAGTAAACCTTCCCTACTTCAGTTGTTCCTGTCAGAGAACCACTGTGTGGTCACACATTGACAAAGTAACTAAGACAGTGTCTATCACACAGCGTACAGTTGTTTATTTAACTACCAGGTCAATGTGGAACACCTACCTGCTTTCTTGTTAAGAACTGTTGATGATAATAAACAGCACAAACATGTGTCCTCAGCAGTGGGACTTAAAATGAAGTGGAGCATTATAAAACTTCAGCTCCCTGTGTGTCACACACACACACTGTTTCCTGAACCTGTGCCCAAATTGTTTTGAAATGATTCCACCATTGTCAAGTGACTTCCTTTCCCTGAAGAAATGAGACCCCTTGAGGGAGGCTTTGTTTTGTTAGCTTGTTTGTCTGCTGAATGATCAAGTGAACAGCCAAAGGGTAAAAATGGGATGATCCCAACAAGGTACCCTGGCACACAATGTAAGGAGACACTCACTCTCAGGAGCAAACCCAAGGACTTGGTTTCCACATCAGAGTCTGAACTCCGGCACTGCAAGATCCAAGGCAAATAGGAGGGTGTGTTGAGGAGCTGTTTGCGGTGGTGAAAGAGGCTACAGACCATTGTCCAGGATTCAATTTACAAAGTCTGTGTCTTTGGTTTCCTCGGCCATGTGCAGCCTCAGAGTTCCATAATCCTTGTTTGCACGCAGCTGGGAAATGTAGCACACCACAGGGTCCAGGCTGTACTCCAAAATGTGCCAAGGAAACCAGACAGAAAGTGTCTCTACCATTTGGTTTCAGAAAAACAGGTGCTGTGCAGTATTAGGTACTCAGGGAAGTCTAAAAATACACACCTCCAACTCTGTGGGCCCATTATAAGATGTGCTCTCCAAATTGTCTCTGTAAATAATATCCAGCATCTTCAAATGTCTCTGGGACGGCTTTCAATCCTGAGAGCTAGCAGTTCTTGAGTTATTCTGGGTCTACCCAGAACCATGTAGACTCATTAACAAGTCAAAACATCACTAAATAATCTGAATGGCCTCCACTTGTGTTGCCAAAAATCCAGATGAGTTAAAACCCTCCCACTGAGTGTTGCCCCACACAACACAGTCTTTATCCCACCCTGCATTAAAGGGAGGCCTATGGGGTCCTTCTGTGACAGACGGCATGAAGTGGAACTTCTGTTTCCATTTGAGTCTGAAATATCCTCTACAAGCTCTTGATTTGAATTCCTGTCCCCAGCTGGTAGTACTATTTTGGGAAGCTATGGGACCTTTAGGAGGTGCAACCTAGCTGATGTAAGTAAGCCACTAAAGGATACTTCTGGAAGTTAAAGCTCGGCCGTGACTCTAGTCATGCTTTTTCCCAGGTCTGCTCTGTCATGATGAGAACACACTCCATCACAACTTCCATCACTGTGAGCTGAGCTTCCTAACATGCCTTCCCTAGCAGGGTGAGCTGAAACCAGCAGCCACAGCCAATCTTCCATGGAGAAGTTGCTTGCATAGGTGTCCTGCCATAGCTATGCACAGATGACAAACATGGCCTCTCTTTTCCATTTAAGTGGCCCTGTATTTCTTTAATGAGAAGTGGGAGTTAAATGGCCTGCTGGTTTTACCTGATCTTCCAATTTGACTCCTGCCTTATCCTCACAGACTCAATTTAGTGGTGAACCTCATATAAGAGAGGCATAGAGTCCTGATGGGTCAAACCTCAAAGATGGAACTTACACAACTAATTTCTACATTTAATAAGGAAATTTAACAATCTGGAGTTATGTAAGAAGCATTTTTTGAATCGGGGTCACACAGGGATCTGGTGGCAGAGCTGGAGACAGGTTGAGGTTTTATAACTGCCAAGCAAACATTCTCACTTCCTTCTCACAAGGGCTGATGACCTGAAGTTGAGACTATTTTGAAGAACATAGAAAGAGAAATTGGTCATCAATAAAACACAATAATGCTTATGTGCCAGACACACTGCTTGAAAAATGACCATGAGGTAGATGCCACCTCCACTGCTCTTCTGCTGTTCCTTGTTGCTGCCATCATCATTACCTCTTCCTTTCCTTCAGCAAGAAAATGAAGAGTGGCTGAGAAACTTATCCAAGGCCACAGAGATAATAAGTGGCTAAATAAGCATTCGGATTTAGACTTGACTCCAAACTGTGTTCCCTTCCCCAGCAGTCTCTTGCCAGCCTGCTTTCTTCTCCAGCTCGCTTCCTTTGAAAACATTTGGTTTTATGCTCATCTACGTGAAATGCACTAAATCCCCAGTGATGACAGCATTTTACATTTCTTAGCAGATGCAGCAGCAGATCCACGCCTGAGGTAAATCACAAATTGAGAGTGAACTAATGGGCCAGTCCTTAGTTGTCTTATTATCTTAATTACAGCAGCTTAGTAGAATGTCGATGAACTGGGCCCTCATTGTGATGTCTTGTCACATCTGGCTAAATAATATCTGCTTTATTATTGTTGTTATTATGAACCAAACTTATCAACATATTTCAAGTGTCTGTTACATGCCAGCTAATTTTTAGAATGGACTTCTCATTATCCTCATGACAGCCTTTCCATATAGGCATTGTTAATGCCACTGCTTGAGAAACTGGGGTCCAGAGAGCACTTGCCCATCTTTAAAGCCATTTTAAGCGACTTCGGTGTTTCAAGGACCAGAATGTGTCTTGCTTCAGATGGCAAGTCACTTCCCCCTGGGGCTGTGTCCCACATTTTGCTAATCCAGCAAGTGCCTGCTTTATTTAGTTTTCCTTGTGTTCCAATGTATTTTGGAGTAGACGGTGATAGCTGCTCAGCAGAAATGACGGTTTACATACTGCTCTTCTCTCTATTACCTACTGCTGGGTATGTTCATGGTGCTCCTGTGTCCTGAGAAGCCCTTCCTTTCATCTCCAAATAATCCAACTCAGAAGTCCCAGGTCAGATGGCAACCCTTCAGGGCATTTCTTCTTCTGCCCCTTAGAAACAACCTATTTCCTCTCAGTTGTCTCAGGTTCTCATCCAAATGACAGATTCCTTTATTCACTTGTGAATTCTTCCCTACACCGGAGAGCATCTACTCCTCATGGACACTGTACTTAAAAGTTGGAGAGCCATGCATGGTGACATGCACCTGGAATCCTAGCATTCGGGACGTGGGGGCAGAACTTTGAGGCCAGCCTGTATTGCTGAGCAAGACTCCCATCTCAAAAACTAGCCATGGAGCTTGGCTGTGGTGGTGCATGACTTTAATCCCAGCACTCAGGAGGCAGAAACAGGTGGATTTCTGTGAGTTGGAGGCCAGTGTTGTCTACAAAGCAAGTTCCCAGACAGTCTGAAAAGCCACACAGAAAAACTCTGTGTCAAAAACAAACAAACAACAAACAAAAAACCAAAACAACACAGTCATGGGCTACTGAGAAGTATGGATTAGTAAAGGTGTTTGCTGCCCAACCTGACAGCATGAAGAGACCCACATTGTGGAGGGTTAGAGCCAACTTCTGCACATTGTCTTCTACCCTCCAGACCTGCACCATGACACTTGCAAGCATCCTCCACCTCCCCCCCCCACAAATGTAACTTAAAAGTAAAAGTAAAAAAAGGAAATTTGAATTGATTAAGCAGAATGTCACTTACAGAAATATCTATGGTATTTATTGTATTCTACTCTTTGTCCTGTTTCTTTCTTTTCATTCTGTTTCCATTCTTATACATGATAAACTCCTCAGGGGGGCAAAAGGTACATATTAGTCACCTTCCAATTTGACTCAGACACGAAACGAAAACTCAGTAGATAAATATTGTTAGAAATAAGAATGTGCATTGAGTCTACAACTTACAATGCTGCTGAATCATTGTTAAGAACAATGGGTCTAATAGCGTACCCAGAAATTCAGCAAGAATGTCAGTGAGTCAGAAAGGAAAAAGTAGAAATCAAAGGAATATTCTGCATTTCATATTATTCTAGCTTTCTCTTTGCAAAGTTGTATTTTGGTTTGTCCATATGATCTGTGTCAAAAACTCCTGATGAAATACATGTGAAGCAAATTAGAGTTAAGGGTAGAATACAAAACAGAATTGAATATCATCTGGGACAGTTTAAGGTGTTCCTGTCACCCCATTGCACATTGACATTCTGCTCTGTCTCTGGGCCTTGCCCCGTGAAGAAGTCAACAACTGAACCTATTCTTAGCTAGGCTCCAGTTCTTAGAACTATGGACACCTAGCTTGGTGGAACTCTTTGGGTTTGGGTTTGTGGTTTTCTTTCATCACAACAGTGTGGGTCACTGGCACCGGCAGGTTCTTCGCTCAGTTGGTAACTTGGCTCTCTGTGCCCGTGTTCTTACCACCTACAACTAGAATCTATAAAACACAGTGGGATAAAGTGCTGGGTTTTATAATTGTTACTGGTACAAATTTTTTCTTCTTACAAAACTTCTTTTTTAAAAGAGTCCTCAGCTATGTATAAGGTAAACAAATGTCAAAGAAAACTGTCATTGTTCCAGGTGCCATAGTGCTGTCTGAGAGAAATGCAGAGCTGTTGCTTGATGGACAATGGATATAGGTCCTATTTCCTTCTATCTCTGCTGCATAGTTTTATGTCAACTTGACACAAGCTAAAGTCATCTGAGAAGAGGGAGCCTCAATTAAGAAATTGTTTCCATAACATCCAGCTGTAGACAAATGCCTGTAGGGCAATTTCTTAATTAGTGATTGGTGAAGGAGGGCCCAGCCCATTGTGGGTGGTGCCATCCCTGGGTTGGTTGTCCTGGGGTCTATAAGAAAGCAGGCTGAGCAAGTCATGAAGAGCCAGCCAGTAAACAACTCCTTTCCATGTCCTCTGCTTCAGCTCCTGCCTCCAGGTCCCTGCCCTGTTTGAGTCCCTGTCCTGACTTCCTCTGATGATGAACTATGATGTGGAAGTGTAAGTCAGATAAACCCTTTCCTCCCCAAGTTGCTTTTGGTCATGGTGTTTTCACCACAGCAATAGTAACCCTAGCCAAGACACTACCCTAGGATTCTCAAACTGTGAAAGAAAACCTTCCTGACTGTATGGTTCTCTCCAGTCTTACACAGATTAGCTCCAAAGCTGTGTTACAAAATTCTGAACGTTTCTTCCCTCAAGAGGCTGCAGCAGTGTGTATGCACAGGTGTTTCTCTCTTCAGAGCAGATACTAAAGTATGTATGTGCATCCGAATGTCCTCTGTACCCACCAAATAAAAATCTCTGAAGAAAGGCCATAAAAAGAAGGGCCGGGTGTCAGAGCACAGAAGATGTCTGGGGCACCCCAGAAATCTTGTGAGGAACTTGATTTCAGCAAAGCGTGTTTTGTTTAGGTGGCCCAAAGCTCTCAGCTTTCCTTTTATTGGCAAGAGTGTTTGAGAACCAAATAATAAATTTTTTTTCCAAAAATTCAGTTTAATGAATTTATCTTTGATCAATGACCCAAGAAAACACACCCCAGAAGAGGCCTCCCCCTTCTCTGACACTGAAGAATCTGTACACAGTGGAAACATCCGTTACTCTCTCTCGTCTGATTCCTTGCCCCAGTGGGGCGGCAGAGCTGTGTTGTTATGGAAATACAGCAAGATGGGGTTCACCATGCACTCTCTGTCTTTACTATTATCTTTTCTGCTATAGAAAGTCTCTGATGCAAGGACACTATATCTGCTTTCATTTCATAAACTGTCATTAAAGTGCCATTCTCATTCTGTCTGAAGGACCTGAAGGCCATGGGGAATGGGTTGCCACAGCAGCTTGCGAACATTCAGGGTGTATTTCTCTGCCCTGCTCTGATGAGAGCAGCACCCTGGCTGTGGGCTTGCTGTGTAGCCTCTATGCTGGGGACAACACTCCTCACATGTGGTGTGGGACTGAACCTCTACACTCTTTGAATGGGAAATATGGAGGATAATCACCAGTTAGCAATTTGGTTTCACTTGCTTTACACACTTGGGGATACAAAAATTGGCGTGCTGTAATCAATAGAATAAAGAGAAGAGGGACAGTATCTGTAGAGAGATGAAAGACAGAATTGGGTTACTGTGCAAGGCTGTGGAGAAATAAAACATTAACCTGATTTCCCCCATTGTCATTAAAATTCTTTTAGGTTGAGGCATACTTTTCCCTTAAAGAAACTCTAATTTGACAATAATTATTTATTGGGCCCCTTTTATATAGCAAACCATGTAAAATCCCTATGGAATGTTTAAAATTCCATAGGAGCTTAGCTTTTAATCCTGAGGCTTGGATCTGAACTGTGCTGTCTCTGAGAGCCCTTATCTTCCTGGACCATAATGAAGACAAACTAAAAGATATGTATGGGCCTGCGTGAGAACTCTCACTCATCTGATCATGGTTGACTCTCGAATGAATTACTTAACTTTGTTTTAGACTTTTTAAAGATCTGGAATGTAGAAATAGTGATAGATGGCTCCAAAGGTACAGTGAAGAGGAAATCCTGTGTGTGCCAACTTCAAAGCCTGGCTTCAGCACATGGCTTAGGAAGATGAGGGATGCACAGAGTGATGCTGTTAACAAATAGAGGAAAGCAGCATGCTTCACCTTGTACTGTCCACCAAGAGTGACTGTGAACTTGGATACAACTCATGGAGCCACCACCCATGGACTAGAAAGCACACAGTAGTAGGCACACTAGGGAAGGATGTGGGATTGCTAAAGCAATAACCAAAAAGTTTCTCAAACCCAGTCACTTAGTGGACTTACCTCCCATCAGGCTCTGCTATTCTCCGGGGCTGGAATCTCCCATAAGGTCTAGGCAGAAGGGGCTTCAAGAATAGCCATTAGTTTCTAGTCAGCAAATATAGTGGGAAATTACCAATACGGAGTCAGGTAGAAATATAAAGGTATTTAATAGGGAAAAGCCTTACTAACAGAGCGACCTAGGCAGCCGGCGTGGCAGCAGTCTGCACAGCAAGTACCAAAGTGAAAGCGAAAGAGCAAATGCAGTCACACTATGTCACCCTGACCACGCCCTCACAAGCGTGGTCAGGCACACCTGTAGCCAGTCCCTAAGTAGGTGTGGCTACAGCTTCCCCTACAAGCAAAGGTAATTATAAGAGAAGATACAGAATAGGAAAAGGGGAGGGAATGCCTTTGTGTTTGGTTTTCTGATGTTCTCTCTCTCTCCCATCTCACTCCCCTAGTATCCCCAGACCCAAAGCTGTAACTCAGTGGGAGATGGCAGCAGCTAAGTGGAGCAGGGTTGGCATGGTGGTGGGTGCCAACTGACATCTAAGACGTCAAGAATGGGGAAATCCCCTCTCCAGCTAGAGTAGTTGTCACCCAAACAAGACAGAGAACATTTTTTTTGCTTTTGCCTATCTTCAGCTTCCTGCCATCTGACCATGAGGCAGATCGGCATAGAAACTGTGCAGTAGGACAGAGAAACTAAACCCTTAGCCTTCTAGCTTAATGACAAATAAATGGAAATTTGGGGAACAGAGTACTAGAAAATTGAACAAAGGAGGCAGTTGAAAGAATGTGGGTTTAGGGACCGTCACCAAGCTGTGTCTGAATGCATCTGATTCATAAAAGCACACTAGAGGCATTCAGAGCTAACCATGGGACAAATAGATTTGGACTGCATTACAAAAGCATTGAAAGTAAGTTGACATGGAAACCACAGCCCATGAAATGTTGGTTGTGGCCCAAATGTAGCTGAGCTGATTGTTTTGCTATAAAACAAACAAAATACCAAAAAACTATCTATTGTATTAAAACAAGATCCAAAGTCATAAAGCATGTTAGTGTGGTATTCAAAATGTCTGGGATGTATTCCAAACTCTTGGCCAAACACAGGATGAAAAGTTTCTCAGCATCTTGAAAAGAAAGGACAACCAGCAGACATTAACTAAGCAAAGCAGTGGTGATGTTGAAATCAGCAGACACACCTGAGAGGCAGCATTACAATAACACTCTAAGGAGGAAGACAAAACTACTTGAAAGGGGCAAAAGTTGGAAAATCTCAGTGAAGAAATGGGACTGTAAAAAAAAACAAGGAGCATTAGAGGAAAAAAACTACGATATACAAAATAAAAATAGTCGCTTAATGTGCTCAATGTAGTTTACAAAGTCCAGAGTCAGCAAACCTGAGAGGGGTCTGTAAGTCTCCAGTCTGAACAATAAAGAGAGAAATAAAGAACAACAAGCACTTAGCTGAACAACTAGGGACAATATCAAAGAGCTCAACACCTCAGCTTCAGAAAGTGCTTGGTACAGAAAAATAATTCAAACAAGAATGTATGATTTGTGTCTAAGTCAGGGGTGGGTTAGAGAAAGATAAATCATTTACAACCTTTGGCTGGTTGGACTTTTTTTTTAAACTAAATCACCTTTGCTACTACATTAGGTAGTGACTTGACAGTGTGAAGTTAGCCCATCATTTTCTGGAAGAACAGCAGTGACCTCCTCATGTTGGTTGATGTCACACTCTTGGTGTTAAGTCTGAACAAAGCAGATGAGCACCTGAATTTAAAGAATTTGGAAAAGAGATCTGCATGAGTCATGGGCAAGGAAAGACAAGACTTGGAGACACTGAGGGGAAACAAGAAGCCCACCATGATAGAAACTAGTTTATAAAACTATGAGAAAAATGGTCCAGACCTTTTTGCTTGCAAATTTCACAAAGTCCACTTGAATTAACTTGTGCATAGAGAACTCTCAGAGGCCAGAACTGTAATAGGGCATCAGCAACCTGGCTCCACCCCAAATTTTGCCCTTTTCTGAGTGACTTCTCCCAGCTCCCCCCCCATTCCTATTTAGATTCAGGAGCCAACAGCAACCACCTGTTCCTCCTACCAGCTCAGAGAAATGGAAAAGAATTTACCATTTCAACTCCTTCAGAAGAGAGAACAACCTTTGTTGTCTCAGATGGACCACATCCCTGGCTCCACAGGAAAACAATTACTCAATGGGACAAGGTCAGTACATTCATCTATCAGTGGTGCTGGGGGGCTAGAGACATTCAAATTTGAAGTGAAACTGAGAGAGTGAAGAGTTGTCAACCAAAACTGAATTGTTGTGTTTTGTTGGAGAGAGCATGGGTTATGTTAGGTAAAACTGTAGAAAAAGCGTTCTCCCAGGACGCTCTGAATTAAAAAGGAAGCCAACCCAGCCTGGCCTAGATCCACCTAGAAGATCCTGAAACACCCTAATCCCAGAGAGTACTATTCCCCAAATCTGCCCTCAATAGACACTTTCATTAGCTAGTTCCCTACGATGTAACAAAATGCCTATGATGAGTCACTTATTTAAAAAAAATGTTCATTGTTTGGGAAGTTATAATTCATGATCAAGTGGCATCATTGACTTGCAACACTGGTAAGTGTGCTACTTGAAGACAAAAGCCAAGCCAGACGTGGTGGTACACTCAGAGGCAGAGGCATGTGAGCCTCCATGAGTTCCAGGCCACCCTGGTCTACATAGTGAGTTTCAAGATGGCCAGAGCTACATAGTGAGACCCTGTCTCAAAGAACCAGAATAATCAAACAAAAAAGGCAAAAGCCAAGAGAGGAAGACTCGAGGGTCTCACAGTGGGTTAGAGAACTTGTCCTCCATGGCCTTAAAGATCTCCCAGTAACCTCCCCTTCAAAGGTTCAACCACTTTCTGGCAGCATCACCCTTGGGGATAAACCTTTTCACAGGAACTGTTGGGAACATTTTCTCAACCAAGGCAGCATTCATATTATGGAAGCATTTTATTCTCATATTTATCTCAAACTGTAACTCACATGAGAGTTTAAATTGCTGAGTCTCAGAATGTGAGTTTCCAGGGCGGAAATTCCAGGAGTCTTGGAGGAAAGTATGAACATGGAGAAGGCTGATTCAGATGAATCAAAATGGCTTGAGTTCCCCACTTGCCTCTGGGCCCTTGTTAGGAAAGTGTAGCTGGCATAGGAGCCAAACCAGACTTGTGTTTGGTGCGCTGTTCTTGAAGAAAGCATGGATGTTGTGCCTACAGTCCAAAGGATGTTATTGGCACTGTGGCGTTCTTGAGGAAGGAGGGTAACTTCCATTCTGTTTGGCATCCCCAAAGGCCTAGCCCAGGCTGGCACAAGCAGCAGGCTCTTCCTTTCTTTTCCAGGGCACGAGTGGACGAAAGGAGAAATTACTTTGGGCTGATATTCCAATGCAGATTCCTCAGGATGACTCATTTTATCATGATCAAATTTTTAACATCAATGGACAGAGATAAAAGGCTGATTCTCTGATCTGTGGAAATATTGTGTGTAGTTCTGGGCAAGCCTTTAAAAGATATAAAGAAGCTGCAGAAGTGAGGAGGAGGACATGGAGAATGATCAAGGAGGTGGGGGACAGGAATGCCATTCAAGGGGAGATCAAAATGGGACACTTTGTTCTAGAAATATAAAAGCTGAGAAAGAAATTATCAAAGTCACTGAAATCCTGGAGGGGATGGACAGGGAGGGTCAGGTTCCTCTGCACACAACGCCCGCTGGTGCACACATCACAGACAAAATGGTGGGGGGGGGCATTCCAAGGCATGATTTCTCATTCGTTCCTCCTTCAAGTTGAGAACCAGTTTTGAATGAGCCATTTCAAACTCTCCTAAAGGATCATTCATGTAAGCATTGGGCTTCTAGAATTCACTAAAAACAAGATGATTATAAGCTGTTTCTGAAAGCAATTTACTAAAATGTTGAGGTTCTGTAGAAAGTTTCGGGGAGATAGCTAATCAATGAAGATGAGCTGACAGTGTCTTAAAGTCACAGGTTACAAGTGAATACATATGTTCACAGGAAAGGACCAGAGAGATGCCCTCAAAAACTCCTCTGGGATGACCTGGAGGCCCAACCTCTCTAGCAAGCCTCCCATTCACAGCAGATTTGATGGTGTATCTCCAAATTGTACTCACAAGTTCTAAGAGTGGGGCTGTCTACATTTGAGTGCTGCTTTCATGACATTTGTTAGGTGACCTTTGTTACAAGCAATGGATTGTCTAAATTGAATTGGCTTAAGCACATAAAGTTTTGGTTGAAGTTCATGCAATTGCAAGAAGTAGACAGGACTCAAACATATCATTGGCCAACCCTTCCTCCAGCTGTGCTTGGCTTTCCTGTGTTAGTGCATAGAAGCTGATGGATTAGTACTTGAAGCCTAGCAATATCAACATGATTCTAATGAAAGTGTTGGGGCCACAGAACCAGTTACATTATATGTCCATCCATTCCTGGGACCAACTGGTATTAAAGGCTGACTGACCAGGTCTGAGTCACAGCTTTCTTTTTTTTAACCCCGAGACAGGGTTTCTCTGTATTGTTTCGGAGCCTGTCCTGGAGCCACAGCTTTATTCTTAAAGCTGAGGGATATGCCACCCCACTCTAACCATACAATTTAACTTCATGGAAACCCAAAGAGCTGTTAGCAGAAGAAAAACTAAAACTAATCTGTGAGATGTAGCATGGAAACAATTTCAGCTGGTGACCGTGCCCAGCATGTCTCTGGGGATGTGCTTGTCCACATCTCTGCACAAGCGCTACACATCTCAGTGATAGACTGGAGGTGTACCCCTCCAAGAATCCTCTCCGCAGCCCCCTTCAGCACTCCCTACTCTCTCAGTGCTCCAGTGGCACTCATTATTGGCAGTATATCTTTCCTCTTTCCCAAGTCCTCAGGAATGAGACTATTGGACACTTTTCATGTAAGTTCAAAAGCAAAGTCAGCCAGAGGGATTGGCACACAGGATTTGTGCCTGTCAAATATGTTTCTGTCTGACAAGAATGGACTTGAACTCTGACAAGGGGCAGGCACGCACACTCCCTGTAAGGTGAGACAGTGAACGGGACTTATGTGTCAGAGGAGGATGGGGCCACATGAACTGTACGGTGTGTCTTAAACTTGATGTCACTGAAACAGACTGATATGGAGAACTGTGGGCAGGAGGCATATTGTAGAACACTCTTGGGGGACACACCTGCAAGAAAGTAAGGAATGTTTTTTTGTTTGTTTGTTTTTTGGTTGTTGTTTTTTTTAACAGAAGGAATGGCTGGTTCACAGTGGACCCTGCCAGTCCTAATGGGAATTCTGGAACTGGGGTTGACCAAGGTAATGTGCTTACATCCTGCTTCAGACACTTGTGGCTGTGAATTACCCTATGGGAAGGCTCTCCATCCCAAGGACAGCTTCCAGCATGGGATGTAGCTGTGAGTCAAGGCAGGTAACATTCCCAGCAACTGGGGCCTCGACCATTTGGCTTTGAAGAGGGCATGTGGACAGAGCATGTCCATCTGGCTGGAGACGTGGTCAGGTACCACTTGTTTTATGACTTAATGGGGGCTGTGTGGCATTCTTTATCTTTCCCCTGCTCGTGCCAGACACAGCAAGACTAGCTGTGGGATTAGTTGCTGAAATAACAGCAAGAAATTTTTTTTTAAAAGTTGAAAATTTGAAGTTAACAATTTTCCTTAGAAGAGTCATTTCTTAATGAGTGACTTCTTCTCAAAGGACTTCAGTACCTGCTAATAGCTCTCCCAGCCTTCCTAGCATTCTTCCGCCCCTTGAGCTGGCAGGCTATCAGTATCAGAGCAGCTTTGCAAACACGAAAGGCTTTGATGCCAACAACAGCATGGTTACTACCCATTCAGAGAGCCCAAGCTTCCCTCAAGGGAGTTTGGCTGCCCTCTGAGGCCCATTTGTGTGGGGTGCTACTAAATGGTGAACAACAGATTGGTGGGCAGGGCTGTGGGTAGCTTTCACCTCTCTCTCTCTCTCTCTCTCTCTCTCTCTCTCTCTCTCTCTCTCTGTTTGTCTATTCAACTAGTCCCAGTATGACCAAACTCAAATCACAACAGGACACCCTTGAGCACAAAGTTAGGAAACTTTGCACACAGCTATCTCCAGAGTCCTGGCAAAGCCAGGCTGGGATTAACTCCAAGACAGGTTTCACAGACAAACGGGCCAAAATACTGTGGCATGATTCTGAAGGTTGCCCAGATCTATTGCTGAGAAAGGCATCAGAAAAATAGCAATGATTTGCATTGGTGAAGTGCAGTGATATTTTGAGTGTTCCCAGCATAAGCTACATCCTATGCCTATGGTCCTGCTGTCCTCACTAAAACCTTAGTTCTCCCCAATTCTGCACTGTTCCCTCACACCCTTTCAGCATTTCTGCACTGATGCTCAAACTTGATCATGTCATTTCCCCTGAATCTTTCAGATCTTCTGTGGCTCCACATCCTGCCTGCTATTCTTAGGACCAGACAGTGACTTGGCCCTTCATTTATTCATTTAAAAGACCATTAAACAACATCAGGAGACATGAGCCTGGGGCATATTTGAAGAACAAATGTGCTCTGTGATATCATCTTGAAATGGCTTGGATTTTTCTCAGGTAGACATCCCTTCCACCATCCTCCAAATCTTTGTGGTATCCTCCAACAAAGAACCCCTCCAACTCCCCAGTCCAGATTGGACTCCGCTTCCACAAGCCCTAGACACAGAGTGAGGTAGAGGTGGTCGTGTGTGTGTGTGTGTGTGTGAGAGAGAGAGAGAGAGAGAGAGAAGAGAGAGAGAGAGAGAGAGAGAGAGAGAGAGATCATGTACTCGTGTGTGCATGCGCCCACACCTCTCTTCCCATACACCCCTTCCTCACCTCTCATGGTCAGCAACCTGCAGTCAAAGTCTGGACCAAACAGACATTCTCCAAAGGTTTGCTGAATGTATGCAACTACAGGAAAGATAGTATTTGAGGAGCCCTTCATAATGAAGTGGCCTTGTCTAACATCTGCTTGGCAATCCAGAAAAACTCTAGTTAGAAGGTACACCTGCCCAGATCGTATCTAAGGACAAGACTCTTTCTCCCAGAATCAGAACCCCCATAGAAGTTCCAGGGAACAGCCCATCGTCACTTTCCCCAAGCCTAG
This sequence comes from Cricetulus griseus, assembly GCF_003668045.3. Classification (NCBI taxonomy): domain Eukaryota; kingdom Metazoa; phylum Chordata; class Mammalia; order Rodentia; family Cricetidae; genus Cricetulus; species Cricetulus griseus. The sequence goes on from NC_048596.1 coordinate 163,024,810, forward strand.
CTTGTAATCAGCTGAAACTAGACAGGGACCAAATGCTGGTCCCTCAAACATCTTCAATACCAAGGCAGACATCCTTCAAACTCTGGGTATTGTCAGAGCTATTTTGGAGAGCCAGGAGAATAGCCAGTGTCCCCAATGGACTTTTTTCTCCTTTCTTCTCTTCTTTTTACCTTTTTTTTTTTTTTTGGCTGATGTTTTTGTGATTAAATGTTTGCTTCTTCTAGGTTCTGATTATTGTCTTTTCATCTCAGCCCCAGGCTATCCTGAGCACAAGCACAGTTGAGCTGGGCACAGATAGTACACCAGAGGAAGAACTTGGGAACAGCTGGGAGGACCTCCAGGGAATATTCAGGAGGGTCTGAAAAGAAGCCACCTATAGAGTTTCAAATTTTTAGAGCGTCTTAGGGGAGAGACTGCAGAGTGCTGACCTGAGGCTAGACCCAGCCCCAGGGCTGCATGATGAGCTTCTTCTGAACATCTCTTTCAACTGGGCTTCTTGACAATGTTTAAACATCAAAAGCCTGCTCAAAGATGCACTCTCTCCTCTTCAGACGTTCTCTGGCTTTCTGCTTTAGCCGGTGCCCAGCTCCTCCCTCCTCACACTGATGCTGCCAGTTCTTTGCATCCACAGCTAAGTGTTCTATAAGCTCATCACCTTTGCCCTGTGTCCCGATGCCTTCCCCCTGAGTCTCCCTCCTCTCACAACCACACCGTGCACCTTGGGAGATCTCCTCCTGCCTCTGTGCCCTGTAGTTGTCCAAGGTCTGATCACTCAAACAGTGGGCTGGAAAGAGCTAGAGCTCTGCCATGGGGGCCTCTAGACTATGCAGCAGGGGTGGAACTCGCATCTTCTTCAGCTGCACCTGGTCCTTTTGCTCCTTCTTCCCCCACATCGCCTCCCATTCCCAAATGCCTCTACCCTCATGAACACGGATCCACTCTCTCCCCCCACCCCAGATGCCCTTCCCACCACCACTGACAAGCTGCTCCTATAGCCTTGGCTCCCATCAAGCCACCTTCCCATTCCCACTTTAAATGATAGGCCACTACATAAGAGTGGCCGGAGTTCCTTAGTGGGACACCTAGGACCTGTCTAGTCACTTTATACTTTCTGAACATTGCAAGGAGAGTGCCAGAAAGAACAGGATCTCAGAACCTAGTCAGACAACTTAAAATACCAGCTCAATTACAGAAACATAGTGGAACTGGAGATCATGCTGTTAAGCAAAATAAACCAGACAAACATCATGTTTTCTCTCATTTAAAACAGATACAAAAGTAGTTGGAAGACTATCGTAGAACAGGAAGGGGAACAGTGAGGGGGAAGCAGAAGTATGGGTAATGGAGGGGTAAATAAGAATGGAATGTCTTATACCCATTTATGAAAATGTCACAACAAAACCCTCTTTTATATACACACTAAGTACTAATACATACTAATATTTTTTCAGGTACTTGACCAAAAATTAGAAAAGTTCCAGCTTCTCTGCTTAATCTCTCTGTCTTTTGCATAATCTCTTATACAAACCTCTAAATTCAGGCCCTCACCTTGGCCCCTTTAGGACAGGGCCAGCTCCAAATGCTGTGCCTTAACCGCACAGCTGGCCCCGAGGGCTCCATTCTTCATCCCACTTCCTTTATGGGGCAAGATGCTCCTCCTCTCAATCAAGGTTCAGACAATGATTCCTGAGACTGTTTTAGGCTTTGTCAGCTGCACAGCTTCTGTTCCAGCTGCCCACTTCTGCTGTTGAAACACAGCATAGCCATTCATACCACACAAACAAATGAGCAGTCCAAGTACCAGTATGGCGTCATGGAATGGCATATGGTTTTCACCTATCACAAAATGTTATTCTTCTTGAGATTTTTCCCAATGATTAAAATATTAATACCAAGTCAGGCCTAGTGGCACATGGCTTTAATCCCAGAACTCGGAAGGCGGAGGCAGGCTTATCTCTGAGTTCAAGACCAGCCTCTACACAGTGAGTTCTAGGACAGCCACAGCTGTGTAATGGGACTCTGTCTTGAAAATATCAAAAATCAAAAGCCACACATGCACACAAACAAAAATTAATATCAAGTATCTCTCAGTAGCCATTAATTTCTTATATCTCTTCATCTAGGAATGTGACCTTGTGAGATTTCCTCACTCTACAATGGCATGTCAACTGGTGTTGTCAGTATGCAGGTTCTATTTGGGCTACCATGATTTTGAGATATCATGGGTGCAGCTTTCCTTTCATCTATAGAAGACACTATTTCACAGTAGATGCCCAGGTTCTCTTGCTCTTAATACCTTCCAGTACCCTCTTTCTTCAATGTACCCTGAGCCTCAGACCTAAAAGCATACACATATGAGCAACACTAATTCAGCCAGCTATATGAGCAATACTAATATAGCCAGCCACATACACACATGCGTGTGTGTGTGTGTGTGTGTATGTGTGTGTGTGTGTGTGTGTGTGTGTGTGTGTGTGTGTGTGTGTGTGTAAAAATAACTAAAGAGGTCATAACTTTGAGAGGGAGTAGAAGGGCACACTAAGGGAATTGGAGTTAGGGAGGAGTAATAGAAATTACGTAAGTACAGTGTTCATATATGAAATTATCAGAAGGTCATAAATAAAAAATACATGAATACCATCTTTAATGCATATAACATTACAAACTGGGCACTCAGTGCACCCAGTTTCATGAATGGGCTTTTGTTTGCCAATTTCTGTTCTAGAACTAACTATAATTGTTCATTCTTCCCTCCCTCTCCCCTCCTGCTTTATGATAGCCCCATCAACTTGAGGTTGTTCTTAGGTCTTCCATTGCTTTCAGGATTTGAGCAAACACATAGGAAACACAGATGCCAATGGAGAGAAACTGTCTTCAGTAAATTTCATTTTCCCTGTAGCACTAGAAGCAAGAGACATCATCAGCAATCATTTTTTGAGAGTCAGGAGGAAGGTTGTCTTGCTTAAACCTTTCTAATAATGGAACAGAAAAGACCCCAAAGTCCTGATGCCACAATTCTGAATAGCTGCCTGGCCACACCCTGGAAGGCCTCTCTTGAAGCTCTTGCCTGCAGTGTGGACAAAGACTGTCATCCCGTTTACACAGCTGGGAATCATTGCTGAGGATGGGCAAATAACTTTCTCCAGGCTCAGCATGCCAAGGACAGAAAGCAAGTTGTATCTGCAATTTTTCCTCTCCTAGGGCTGAAAAGTTAGAAGTTGATCCAAGAATGCAAGCAATTAAGTTGGGTTTCATTTGCTGAGTGTGGGGCACACAGCCTACTCTGCCGGGTGGCACTTCTGTCCTAACTTATCTCCCTGGGGTTGTGTTTGGCATTTCCCTTGGCCTTCAGGGAACAATCTCGCATACTACTTGTGCCAGAAAATAGTTTCGAGCACTTACTGAGCTATCAGTGGCATTGTGACTGTCTGCCATTACAGTGACAAGTGCCATTTGCTTCCCAGTCCTGATCTTCCTTTTCAGGTGATGAAACCCACCAGGTACTTTTGGGAGGAACAATCCCCTTCCTGTGTAGCCTGTTAGTTCATGCAAACTGTGACTCAGTCCTGGCTAGTCAGAACATTGCATCCCCTGGGCCTTGGCTATGTTCTAGAGGAAGTGACTTGGGACAGGTAAATTGGCAGAATCCAGAGGTGAGAACCACTGGCAAAGAAAAAGGTTTGCACTTTGGTTACTTAGCTGAGACAACATGAGACTGGTGTTACCAGAAGACACCTTGAAGAAAGGGCCTGTCTTGGAGCAAGGCTAACATAAGGAAACCAAGGTTGAACATGGGAAGGAGGCAAGTTTGGGGCACCGGAAATGTCAAACCTTCATGTCTGAAGCCAAATATCATCTCTCAAGCAGCTGGGACAGGATCCAGAGGCTTGGTACTCTCCTTCACTGACATGTTGCCCTCTCTCCACACCTTGCTCATATATCCTCTGTACCCCAAAGTCCCCCAGGGACACCTCTAAACCCAGCTTAGATGTCAGGCCAGGGGAGTTCCCTGAGTTGCCACTCTATGACTAGGGCAGTCTCATGAAGATGAACAGGATAGTGGATTGAGTCTCTTTAGGAACAGAGCTAACAGGTCTAACTGGTGGGTTATGAAAATGTGGCTCCATTTGGGGGGCAGTAATTTGGGGAGCTTGTTATGGTCTGTTTTACCATCTGCCTCTTCCTCTTTCTTCTACCAAGATTCCTACAAAGATACACATTTTCTCACATGAGAACACCTCAATTCTATGTTTATCAGGCTCTAATAATGTTGTGCATTCTATTGTCTTAATATAATAATGCCCCCCTTTTCCCTGTGTTCTAGTTTTCTTCAAAGTTGGTGATGAAATACTACCAAAAGCAACTTAGGGGATGAAATCAGCCAAAGGAAGTCAAGGCAGGAACTCAAAGCAGAAACCTGGAGGTGGGAACAGAAAACTACCTTGTATCAACCTGACAAAAACTACCTGGTATTCCCTCTTTTCTAAACCATTCCCTAAAAGTCAATATTAAATGACTTAAGTTACATTATATGCATCTTATTCATGCTGGCTCTGTTTCTTTTGCTCATGTTCCTGTTAGCAGGACTCCTACTCTTCATCTTCACAGGACCATAAGCACTAAGTTCAAACACAGACAGATGTCACACAGCAGGAATCTACAAGACAAGATTTGACACATGATACTAAATAGAATCACATTATTTACAATTCTCGTAAAAAAAAGAGAACACAAAATTAAAGGAAGCCAAGATCCTGAGACATAGGCCCAAAGACAAATTTTCCAAACACTGTGTGTAGTGGGGACATTTTGACCCAGGAGACCTGTGGAGAGGCAGTGGTAAAGCAATTGTAGAGCAAACAGAAAGTCACTAGAGGTACCTGGGAGGGGTCTCAGGTGGTAGGGAAGTAAGGCAGGAAAAATAGTACCTTTTCTTGATTTCACACTGACCTGATCACCGACTGAGGCTCTAGAAATGTTATGAGAACTGTAGCACCAGTGGAGTTCAAATGCATTTTTAATATCTTCTAAACACGTAATTTGGTTTTGCTAGAGATGTGTTTCATCATTCCCTCTTGCCCCTTAATTAAGCTAATGACTTTATTTCTTTTCTCCTTTCTGATCAGCTCATAACACATTTCCCAGGTTGGCCTCCCTCCTCAAGCCTGTTGTTTTGGATCTGGTTATTAGCTGTCTAGCTCACATGTTTTTCCATGTGTTGGGATGTTACGGAATGAGCCTGATATGCTCAGGAAGCTGTGGGGCTCGGGGACCCCAGCTGGTGCCATCCTCCCACTCTTACAAAGAACAAAATCCCTGACATGCGCATACCACCTAACAATTCACTAGCACATGCACACACATTATCTCAACTGATGCTCATGAGAAATCACAAAAGCAGGCATTATTAACCCTGTCGTCTTGTCTTATAAACCAGGATTCTAAGAGCAGAGATTTTTGGTGACCAACCAGGACCAAACAGCAGGATGTTATTGAAGCTGAGCTTTGCTGCTCTTCTACCCACATTCTTTTTTCCTCCTTCTACACATCTCTGTTCACCCACATCAAAAGATGGATTGAGCTCACTGCACTGTTCAGGGGACTGCAGTAATGTGTACCCAGGAGCAAATGTAGCATCACTCAGGATGCCTCATGATAATCAAAGAAGAGCCATGTTCTGGGTGGAGTACCATCACTTCCTAGCTCTCTGTGGGGCAGAGGCACTTCCAGAGGACTCCAGAGTTGCCAGGCCCTGGTGGGGGTGCTTGCTCTGGAGAATGACTTCACTTGTATGCAAACTCTCAACCTGCTCAGGAGCACCATTTGGGAGGAATGTATCAGGGATGCCCAATGTCCCCTCCACCAAACTCAACCATTCACTATAAAAGAATTGGAAACCAGAGCTTAATTTCTTCTGGATAAATGAAGAACTATCAAAGTAACTTTCAGGGCCAGGAGAGGCCAACTTCTGAAATCAACTTTCTTTAAAGATGAGAAAACTATAGCTCTGATAGGATAAGTGACCTATATAAGGTCACTCACCAAGGTAGATGGTTATCTTGCAAGGAAATGGGCTGGTAAGGAGTAAGTGATTCCACACACCGGGAGATGGAATGTGTGTAGGGAAAACAGTAGAAGATTTGAACCTACTCATATGACTGTATGAAATATCCACTAATATGAGAAATGCCAGTGGGATGATATCAGCTCATGGAAGAGACAGAACTACTCTGTGTTTGGTGCCAGATCAAATCAGGATCATTTAGAAAAGCAAGGTTTTCTGGACCAATCACAGAGACAAATCTACAGCATTCTCAGAATGCACTAGCCATAGGAAGTCTTGGGAACAATACTACCATAGGGATAATGGCCTAGCAAAACCCAGGAAGCTAGTCTTCCCCACAAGTCCCTATGCATGACCTTTCCCTATAGATATTGGTGAGAACACAAGCCTTCTGTTGAGCCCTTCCTCTTTAGTGAAGTGAGAAGTGTTAGAGAAAGAACTATACAGACCCAGTAATGGTCTCCCGTGTTCCCATGAACCCAAACAGCACTTCTAGGAAGCCTTCCCAAAATACCAACCAGGTTTGAGAGCAAGCAGATCACAAGCGTCCTCCTGCTCCATCTCCTTGAACAATGGAAAGGAGATTGAAACAGATATGGTAGCAGATTTTGTGAGGCAGAAGAAAGCAGATGCAGCCTCTGTATTGAAAAGCCAAAAGTCCAAACCAAAGAAAGCCAGTTCCCCAAGTACTCTGAATACTCCCATCTTCTTTGAGCATGCTGAGTGACTTCCTGTCACAGTGATGAGGAGACATGGCCAGGAATTTTGGCAAGGAACCACCGAGAAAGGTCACCGTTTCTGAGCTGCGCAGGAAGCTGAATGGGCCTTTTCACCAACTGATTAATCACTATGCCCAAGATAATTACAGCCTTAGTAATCTACCTCTTGTCATGGCAAATGGAGCACATGGAAGGCAAGTGGCTGGCCCCGAAGTGAAGACTGGGTCAGAGGTTGAGGGGATGGGAATAAGGCTGAGTAACTGACAGCCCTTCCCTTTGTTACCCAGCACAAGAGGCCAAGCCTGCTGGAACAGCTGCCAACTCCCCAGAGTGCTAAGATGGGCAAAGATGACACAGTTTGGCCCTCTGCCTCACTTCCGCTGCAAAGCAACCCAGGTAGCTGTGGCTGCAGATCTGCTGTGCTCAGGGAAACCTGCGTGGTGCAGGATAATATTAGTTCATTCTTATTGCCATGAGCCAGATGCCCTCTGGGAGCTTGGCCATAAACCTTTGATCTGCTGGGCTTTGAGAGCTGCAGAGTCCAATCTCTGTCCAGCTCCAACTTGCCCACACACTTCATGGAGCCAGCTCAGAAAGAAGAGCCTAGCCTGAGGCGGTCATTTGGTTCTTCTCTGCAGACAGCATGAGCTCCTGCAGCATTTTGAAAAACTGAGAAGAGAGAACCATTGTTTCATCATGAAGCTCTCCAAGACCCTAGGTGCTCCCAGACCCCAGGTTCCTTGGTACCACAACCCCACTGTCATGCTATAACTGTATGAAGTCTTACATCTTTTCCTTCAAACCAGTTCAACCGATTCAAGCTGAAATGTATTTCTCAAGAAAGCACTTCGATGACAAAAACAAGAAAGCCTAGATAATGCTTGCTTTAAAAATCAGTGTAAGAAAAAATGAACAGTACTTGCCAAATCTTAGCCAGACTTTGTTTGCTGCTTGCCCTAGCTTGAAGTCTAGTTTTATGTGGAAATGTCAAGATGGACTAGTACCGAAATGACATTTTTCTCCCTGGCATAGTGAGAAGGATGAAAAAGAACTGTACAGACCGTGAGACCACAGCTCTCAAAGCTGGCACCTGTCTCACATGAGCTACCAGGGACTGAAATGGAAGAGAGCTTCTTGCCTGCAGCCTGCCCATCCTTCTCCCAGTAGATGTCATTTCTTGTGACTTTCCCTCATTCCCAGGTCTTGGGGCCATCGGCACTCTACATTTGTCTATGCACATGTATTTTGTTCTTCATGATACTGAAAACTTTTTACATCCTTTAATAGCCAATCAAGACTGGGATTTGTATCAAAATATATGGACAGGGAGGCAAAACCACAAGCACTGAACTTGATTTGATTCATTATACAACTCCCTTCAAAAATGAAAGCATGGGTGGGACCTTGGAATAAAAGCAGGGCATGGCTGGTGGTCGGGAAGGGATGGGGGACGTACAACTCAGGTCAAGGTGAAACCTGGACCCTGGAGAAGAATGAGAACATTCCATAGAGGCTGAGAGGCCCCTTGCTCAGATAGGGGTTTGGAAGTGGTTGCTCACAAGTGCATTGTAACTCTCAAAGGCTTGACTTTGAAACTCCTGGGCTTGAGACTAATTAACCCTTCATCCTAGTGTTAGGTAAGAGTCATGCATAGCCAAGTTTGGCATGTAGTGAACACAAGTGTGCATGCACTAGTTCCTTTTGCTCAGATACCCCCTTAGACCTGTAAGCTTAACCCCTTAGTACCCAACATTGGGATCCCATGCTGGCTTTCTGACAAGCTTCCTTACAAAGACCCCCCAAGGGGTTAATTAAGTTTTATTGAGCCTGAGTTTATTGCATCTGGCTCTTGTCTCTCTCTTTAAACACTAGCTTCTGAGGAAGCTGGAGTCCTCTGGGACAATATTTTCAACACTGTTTAGTTTGTCTGTAACCTATATTTTATTTTATTTGTTTTTCAAGATACTTTAAGGGGAGGGTGGATGAGGTTGCCCCCTTCTTGTTCCCGTCTATATGTGTTGGTGACCCCATTAAATCAGGGTGGTTAAATGGTATGCAGATGTTGCCAATTTTCATATAAAAGAATGCATATTCATTTACATAAATTTCAGTGAATTATGGCAGCTTGAGTTTGCAACTGCATGTCTATTTGTGTGTATTATCGAGACTTGCCCAGCTCTCTCCAGTGAAGGGCTGTCAGGAAACATGGACAGGAAACCCTTCAGGTTCATGCATGATGTGTTTGTTTCCTTGCTCTATCTTATTTGATTTTTGATGTTTCCAATCCTTTCTCGGTTATTTGTAATGGCTTAACACGATTAAAGGCTTCCTCTAATCACTGCTCAATGTGCTTCTGCTCTATTAAAGATTTATATGAAAGCTTTATGGAACACACCTTTTTAGAATTCAGAAGGATTTTGCAGGTTATTATTCATAACATCTGCCACTTACTGCAAAGAGCCTTAAAACATCCCTTTAATGTGTATTTAATGCTTCTGATACAATATAATATCAAATAAGACGTGCGTTATTATAGCAGCCGTGTTTGTGTAACCGCACTAAAGATCCACCAGTGCTGTAAGCCTGAGGTGGAGGGTTTATAACAGCCATAAAAACCTGCACTGAACTAAACTTGGCATTTAAGGACACACACAGAAATTTTTTTCTTTGACTTGACTTGGTACAATGTGAAGAAAAGCAATTTGGTAATTTAAAGAGCCACTGAACATAATCTGGGAATAAAGCAGTGGTCCTTGGAGAAGAATTAAGGTCAACCATTGTTTGAAAACAGCCCTCTCCTGCCTTCGCAGGTAGAGCTGAACTGTTACTACTCTGGGCCAGCAGGAGCTGCAGGGAGTAGCCAGTGTCCAGGGCCCTCTGACCAGGTGAATGAGCTCCTTGTAGACATACCTTTGGTTACTCTCCTGGTCTTTATTTTTAAACCAAAGAGCATCGGCTGGCAATTCATTTTCACATTTTAGTTGATAAAAGATATACACAGTGTATATGCCTTTAGCTGCAGAGGTGTGACACACATGTGTCAAGATTTTAAGAATAGCTGTGTTTGGGTGTTGGGGTTGATTTTGTAACACTGGAAACTGGAGAAGCACACAGGCCTGGTCTTGCTTCCTTACCAGCTGTGTGGCCTGGGCAAAGAACAAGTCCCTTCCTGGCCATTGGGTCATCTGGGAAATGCGAATTTAATGACACGAGATGCCGTGTTCCAAATGTTGAGCAGAGCCTAGCTCTCTTTCAGGCATTCTGCATCAGCTGTCCCATTCTGTAAGGTGTGGATGGTACCAAAGAATTCTTTCAACAAAGGCCCCTATAACTGTAATCAGATGATAGGCTCTGTGGTTGTGGAAGAGTTCACTAGCTTGCTGAGCAGCCCCAGCTCAGATGCAGCAATGCTAGGTTTCTACCGCACTGCGCCAGAGCACATCTGTGTGTCCATTGAGTCTTAGGTGTGAGGGAACTATGCAGTTCGTTTACAGGGACTACTGTTGGGAACTGACTGAAGGAATCTAAGCAACTTCATTTTGCTGTGTCCTTGATCCAGAGAAGGGAAGAGCACCAACCGGCAGGTTGGAAGGTCTGGCCATGGGTCTTTGTCCCTCACAGAACTGCCCCCACCACCTCTGGTTCCAGCAGAAGGGGATTGTCCTCCGTGCCCCAGTAGGTCTATATTTTCATGAAAACACCTAACAGCTCCCAGAGGGCAGGCTCTGCTGTCCAGAAGCTCTCTTCCTTGTGCCTAGCCCGCCATGCTCATTTTTGGTGGACTATCCTGCCTGGGGAGGAGTTTTTGAGGAAGGGGCTGCCTTCACAGGCAGGGTTGCTGATGCTGAGAATGCATTTATGGTGCGGGCACTCCTGCACCCGTAATTCTGAGGGTGGAACTCCCTAAATGCCCACTGGCCAAATTTGCTGAACACTTGACTTTCAAACAGCCCTCATTACAGACCCGCAGCCATCTCCTTTCTGACGGGTTGGAGTAAATATGTAATTGGGGAGTTTTTAAGCCGTGTTCCGTAAAGTGCCGCCTGCGTGTGCTGTTTGGTTATTTTATGTGGTCATCAAAGCTGTTCTGGGAGTGTGGGGTTGGAGGATGGGCAGGCGATGCTGCAGGCTGCTGGTACCTACACTGCAGAGCACAGGTCCAGCACCCAGGAGCTTCAGGATTTGCAAAATGCTGTCACACATGCTGGACCCACTGCTTTCCAGACTCCCCAGGTGTGAACTGCAGATATGATAGAGGTCTTCAAAAATTCTTTTTATTACATTTATTTTGTAACTAATATTTTAATGAACACATTCAAGCATACAGTAAAGGGACTTTACTGTGAATTTCTGTGTGAGAGGTTCTATCATTAGCTTTTTATTGTGCATAATTTATCAAATATTTATACATCTATTCATGTTTCTTCCACACATTAATCTATATTACCATAGGATAAGTCATAGTAAATTGAAGACATTATACATTTACCCTAAAAGAGTTTTGCATAGATTTCATTAGCAGAACTTCAGCGGTGGTTTCATCTTCCTCATTTTGATGTAAAAATATACACATAATGGAATAGCTACATGTTACTCAAATAGCTAAGGTGTGGAACCAGCCGTCAGTGGGTCACTGGATAAAGGATATGCAATGTATATAGATACGGAGTATTATTCATCCACAAAGAAGAAAGAAATTCTGACATTTGCAACCAAATGGAAGGAGCTGGAGGACATCAAGTGCAAGCCAGTGCCAAACATTCCCCACAGAGAAACTAGAAGTCTATCCTAAATGTAGACTCCTGCTTGCTGGAGGTTGAGAAGGTCAGAAGGGGGCAAAGGGAATATGAATTTGGACAGTGATGCTGTATCATGTGTTGAGCTATCACACTGAACCCCATGTATGTACACTTAAACTGTTAATCACAGCCAAAAATACTGCAAAATTCTAATGCATTCTACATTGTAACAAATGGGTATAGTAACCAAGCCACCAAGATACAGAGACACTGCCCACCACCCCCAGACAATTCTTCTCTCATCCCCGGAGACATCTGTGCTTCTGGTTCCCTCTGCTGTAGCTTGGCTTGGCCTCCGGAAACTCGTGCGAGTGAGTCCAGTATCTACATTCACATGAGGCTCACTGCATTCAAACGATGGTTGCAGGCCATCCGTGCTAGTGAGGAGTTAATCTGCTCTGTTCATGTCTGAGTAGTGAGTGATACTCACACCAGCTTGTTTATCCATTGTCCTGCCCGTGGCCAAGTTTCTTGGCTCCTGTACATTAAGCTACAAGGAACATTTCTGTACATGACTTTCTGTAGACACGGTCTTCTGTTTCCTCTGAAAATCACTTGCAAGTGGAATCACAGGATGATGGTCATCTTATTAATTAAGCAAATGGCCCAGTATTTTTCATAAAGTGTTAGGTTATTTTACATCCCCATCAACAAGATATGAGAGTCTAAGCGGCTTACAACCTTTCTGTGTTTGCTGTTGTCTGCTTTTCAGTCCCAGCACTTCTTCCTGGAGTGAAGTGGTGACTCCCTACGGTTTGGATTTGTGTTTCCCTAACGACTAATGATGCTGCCCATTCTTCATGTGTTTTTCAGCCACTCATATGTCTTCTTTTGTGAAATGTCTATTCAGATCTTTTGTTCACTTTTAATTGGGTTGTTTGTCTTGTTATTGTTGAGAAATAGGAATGATTTACATATCCTGAAAACCAGCGGCTTTCCAGACCTGTTTTGACAATATTTTCTTCTGATCGGTGACCTGCACATTCATTTTTCACGCTTGCCCTTTCTTAAGCAGTGTTCATTCCAGTGAACTCTAATAATCTTTTTCTTCCTGTGACCTTATAAAATCTGTGCTGTCTCCAGAAGCTTTGTGACTTCAGTTCTTGCATTTATATCTAAACACGTCTTGAGCCAATGTTTGTATAAGGTATGAAGTAGAAATTCTGATGATCTTCTGAGTGAATAATAAGGACATAGAGTTCTTTTAATACAATTGATGGGAAGGTTCTCATTGGTCCATTTGACTGCCTGTCTCTGTTTGCTGAAAGCAATTGATAGCATATCCATGAGCTCGGTCCCATTTCACTTGTCTGTTTGCCAATCCTTATCCCAGCGCCATACTGTCTCTTATGTAGTTTTTAGAGTATGTCTTAAAGTCTTCTATTTTTGTTCTTCTTTTCCAAGATATTTTTTGATATTTTAGCCATTTGCATTTCCGTATAGATTTTCCAATGTGTTTCTGAAGCTTGCCATTTCTCTGGAAGGTCTTTAATTTCCCTCGGCAAGGTTTTGTAGTTTCCAGTACAGAGTTCTTGCATGTATTTGAGAAATGCACCCTTAAATGTTTTATGTTCTGGATACTATTTAAAGTGGAATTTCAAGTTTTTCTTTTTGTAATTGTTTGCAACTAGTTCAGTGACTCTCAGCATCCACAAGGTTGATTCCAGGCCCCTGCAGAGACTGGAATCTTAGGTGCTCAAGCTCTCAGAAGATGGCATGGTGTTTGTACATAACCTACACATCCTCCTGTGTACTTTAACTCTCCAGATCACTTGTGATGCCTGATGCAGTGCAAACACTCTGTAAATGGCTTTGTGCTGTGTTAGCTAGAGGATAATGACAAAGAAACAGGCCTGTACCTGTCCAGTAGCTAACTGAGTGCAAATGCAAACTCACATACAGAGGAAATGCTATAGACATATAAACTACATTTGATTTTTGTAGATTAGCTTTGCAAACGTCCCAAATTCATTTATTAGTTTTAGCAGTATTTTTATAAGTTCCTCTGATTTTCTGTCATATGCAAAAAATTAAGTTTAATATCTTCATTTCTAATTTCTATTTTATTTTTCTTGCTTCATTACAATAGCTCAGACCTATACCAAATAGCAGTGAGAGCACAGGCCAGGCTTAGTGGACTGTTTGCAGTATTGCATCATCGTATATGATATTATCTGAGGGGTTTATGTTTTTCTCTTAGTTTAACCCAGAATAGCACTTTATTTATTTATAATAAAATTATACATGCATATTGACTTTCAAAGTCTTTTCCTGATTTCCTTCTGATAAACAATTCTGTATGTAATGCCAGATTATATTTAAACCATTTTGTTAAGCATCAGTACAAACTGGAAATGTAACAATGGGGAGATTAAAGAGAAAACATAGCCTATGAAAACAATTGGGGTTGTAGAACTTCAAAATGCAATGTACATGTTTTCACTTATTATTGAGTACTATATTTGAATTTTTCTCTTCTACAAAAATTGTTTGGAGTTTTCAGAGCCTCATAGTGGTATAAATGACAATAGAACACTGTGAGATGATTGCCACACTCAAGCTACGGTCTCACCTTACGGTCTCACCATTGTTGCCACAGGAAGGACCTCTATCCTGTCAGCAAATCTCAAGGCACCGTGCATTTTCTGTGACCTGTAGTCACTGCTAGGTCTCCTAGCACTTTTATCACACAGCTGAAGGTTTGGGTCCTTGCTCTGATGTCTTCCTTCTCCAGCCACCGGTCTTTAGACAAACACAGCATAACTTCACTTACATGCCGTGTCTTTAAAAACATAGAGCCCAAGTTGGAGGGTTTTGGAAGGTATCTTTTACAGGAATATTCTACTCACTGTTGGGTGAGAATCAGAAATTAAGTTGAAATTCTCCAATGCTAACTTAGTATCCTCTTGATTATGTGTTTTGTTATTTTTGTTTGTTTGTTTGATTCTGTTAAACCAGCTTTGCATTCCTAGTTTAAAAACACTGTTTTCTATCATCTAGAAATTTTGTTTTATGCTGGGCAGTGGTGGTGCACACCTTTAATCCCAGCACTCAGAAGACAGAGGCAGGCAGATCTCTGAGTTAGAGGTCAGCCTGGTCTACAGATTGAGTTCCAGGAGGTCCATTAAGGAAGGAAGGGAAGGAAGGAGATAGGGAGGGATGGAGAAAGAAGAAATTAATTTTGTTTTATAACTATTAAAAGCACTACTGTTTCATGAATATTTGGATGCATGTAATGAACTTTACAAATAGGTTAAAGTATTCATAAGCTCCTTTAGGTTTACAGTTCAAATCTTGTTGAATTCTTTTTCATCTCTGAAATACCTCATCTCTGTTTTTCCACTAGTCCTGTCAAGAGGAATAGTGACACAGAATTTACTAAAACAATGTTTACTTCCTGTAGTCAAGATATCTTTTAGACTGTAAGCTTTGGTGCCACACATACAACCAGCTCACAATCCCAGGACGCCTGCTGCCTGCTAGTAACAAAGGTGAGATACATCCTAGCTCAGGGAATGCTTAATGTGAATAACACCTAGCTCAAAGAACTGCTGAATACAATAGAAACCTTCACACACACACACACACACACACACACACACTTACTTATAAGGGGATTTCATTTGCTTCATGATGCATTCTGGTCAGGTTTGAAGCTTATAGGAGAAACTATTGTCAGAAAAGATTAATGGAAATTTTAAGGAAATTTAGTTAAAAGCCTTCAGGAATAGTTTCTAAATTTCAATACCTACATTTAACTTTAACTGGAAGGCCATCTCATTCACCAAGCTCACTGAGCAGGTGAGGATTTGAGCTCCTGCTTGGGTCCACTAGACCCTGAGTCCAGAGGCATGAGCCTTGGTGGGTGTTGTAGTCACCTGCACACTTCCTGATATGCAGTTGGCCCTTGATAAATACTACATATTTTCTGAGAGAATAAAGGAATGAGTGACACAGAGAGAAGGTATTAACTTGCCCCATGTCAAGTGGAAGAAACAAACTGGCTGAGGTAGGACTAGAATTGAAGAATCCTGACTGTCATTTACCACACCCTACAAAGAAGTGTGTGTGTGTGTGTGTGTGTGTGTGTGTGTGTGTGTGTGTGTGTGTGTCTAAATTGAGTATGTATCCCATGAGTCTTGCCAAGGATGGCATCAAGTCCTAAAGTCTGGACCTCAATGTCACAGATTAGGAGACAAAAGCCATCACCCTCCTTACTGTGCCATCGCCATGAATGAGTCACAGCTGCAATGTGTGGCTATTAATCATTCCTGTTAGCCAGACTGCATCTCGATGGCATGTTGTTTGTTATCAAATCATACCACTGCTCATTCTTGGGTGGTTGTTTTTAACTGCATGGAAAGAATTACTGGTGAAATTTCCCTCAATACTTTTTTCCCATCCCAGATCAAGCCTGGCTTGTCTGTGCTGAGTTCACAGGGCCTGGTCTCTCAGATAGTGAGAACCATTTCATGCTCTGGCCTGAGACTCTCACACAAGTCACCCTCTGCTCTCCCCTCCTCTGAGCAGATGTCTCCATGGTCCTCCTTCCCATTCCTTTATTCCTCTCAAGGCTTGTGTCAAATATTCCAGATTTGGTCATCCTTGTCCTGGCTTCTCACCAATCTTCTCTGTCCTGGGAAGCAGGGTCACACCTAAGATGGTAGACACAGACCAAGAGAACACTCTCACTTTAGCTTTCCCTCAAAGCTCATCCGTAAGTAATCTGTGTCTATTCTACTTCCAAAGAGACACTGGCTGAGACTATAACCATTTGTCTAAGCAAGCTCTTCTTGATGAATATTTGGACCATGGTCCCACCCGAGTTTGGAATGTCATAAACATTCTAGCTCACATATTTCATCTTTCAGTAAACATGCATGTGTGTTTCTGCTGGATACTCCTAGAAGTGAGATCACAGAGCCACTGACTCATGTACAGCTCAGGTATGCAAATAGTGAGGTGTTCAGGATGAAAATAACACAGAGCTATGAGAACCTATGACCTGTAACTACACATAAACATGTACACATCTCATAGTTCTGGTCTAGATGAGAGAAATTAAAGAAAGAAAACAGACTCTGATTCTGCTGATAGAAACCATAGAGAGAGCAGGGTGGTGATGGTGCACACCTTTAGTCCCAGCACTCAGGAGGCAAAGACAGGTAGTTCTCTGTGAGTTTGAGGCCAGCCTGGTCTTCAAAGTAAGTTCCAGGACAGGCTCCAAAGCTGCACAGATGAGCGCTGTCTCAAAGAAAGAAAGAAAGAAAGAAAGAAAGAAAGAAAGAAAGAAAGAAAGAAAGAGGAAAAGAAAAAAGTAACCATAGAGAAAACCAACCCCTGCCATTGAGTCAGCCATGTAGTAGTTGGTGAAGTAGATAGACATCAATGACCCAAAGGGCAGCTCAGAGACTCTGGAATGTCATGTTTTGGGCTTTGATTCTTGAGCTGGGTACTAGTAAATGGCACATAGCCTTAAATTGTGCTCCTTTCCATGTGTGACAAGCATACTGTGCTGAGGGCTTTTGACACCCAGTGGTATTCCATAGAGTCTGAGTGATGGGGTCCAGCTATATCAGGTCATGTTTCATAAGCAATTCCATTAAACTGAAAGACATACTTTACATTAAATCGATTTATTGCGAAGATGGAAGGCACTCCTGAAGTGTTGGGACCTGAGAAACAGCCAGTCTAGAAGAAAGAAGCCACATTAGAGTAAGAATGAGTGGGAGATCATTAGACTCCTATGGTTGGCAGGCACTGGACAGGACCACCAGACCTAATTAAAGCACTTGGTGAGAACTGATGCTCTTCCAGAACATTAGCAAAATCTAGGAACTCAATTAAAACTTGCACACTGTGTGGGGGAAACAAAATTAGTTTGGTGCCAACTGGATCTTCCCTGTGGAATTCTATCCAGTCCCCACTGAGAACAGAGCTACTGGACTCTGTGGGGGGTGGCTGCAGAGGAGAGAGAGTTACACTCTGGGTGCTCATAGTACTCTGGGCAAGGGAGGCCTGGAAATGGACCTGGGAGTAACTGAGGCACCAGGATGAGAATCCAGCAGATTCCAGAGGCTGTGTTGATTAAGGGGAGAAAATAGGAGGTGGGAGATGGGAGATAGCTCTGAAGAATGGAGTCAGCATCCATTCAGAATTGACAAAGGACAAATCCTTGCAGGCTATAGTGATTGCTGTGAAGCCTTGAGCGAGCAGAGGCACTAGATGTCTATGTGGGGTCAGGCCAGAGTGACTGGAGATCCAAATCCAGAGGCACTCTAAGAGATAAGGATTGGCACATTGGGCTTCAGATAGGTAACTGGCCTTTTATCCCATAGATGTGTGGAGGTGGGGTGGTGGGAAGAACTCTAAGGATTTCAAGAGAATGATGAACACAGCCCAATGGAGCTGTCTTACAGCGAACAGTAACCCTGAGCAGAGATGACAATCTCCAATACTCCCTGAGGTGGGCATTGAATGAAGAAGTCCAGGCTTCCCATACTTGCTGTGGTAAATGGCAATGTACTTCAGCACACTGTTGGGAAAGGACATAGAGTGTGGTGGGACTGTATGTAGTAAAGGGCTATGCATGCATCTAAGGAGAGGGTTGACCCGCAGCTCCACACACTGCCCAATACTATGCTACATTATCAGGAAAAGCTGAAAGTCCGGATGCCAGAAGGCTGGAGCACACTGCCTAGCTCCCTTGATTTATCACTTTGTTTTTGTTTTTCAGAGGCATTGTGCAATCTAAACAAATTACAGCCAAAGGTAGATTAGATGGGCAGCTTGTGACCTCTGCCAAAAAAAGAGAATCCACAGAATCCAGATATTCACTCCCCAGCATGTCCTGGGGGGAAGGAGATGGGGAATAGGCAGGACTCACTTCCAAAGGCTTTCTGCGGCAGCTGCTAACATTGTTTTGGAGCTGTCTGGGGGTGCAGTCGGGACAACATTGATCATCCCCACAGCGCTTTGTGTTTCTAAGTCTTATTCATTTGTTATCTGCACGGCTGGGTTTTTGGCCGTCAATATTTTGGGTGAAGAGAGACATCTTCCTCTAATGACGCCTAATCATTCCTAATTTCCTCTGCAAGGATTGTGCACCATCAGGTATAATGAGCACATTTGCTTTAATGCTCCTGCTGCACAGAGTTCCTGGGAAATGGTTTGAAAGCACATGCACAAGTCAACTGCAGGGAGCTTGGGAATAGCACTGACATGGGAGTAACTAGGGGGTCATCAGGTGTCCAGAGGACAGTATAGCCAGGGGTGGGACATAGCCAGCGGAGCTAGAGCCTTCCCCTCACGCCCAAAGGTTCTACTTCCATTAATAATCTTAACTCCCTGATTTGCAATTAACCCAAAAGCTCCGTAATGATAATGAGATACGTGTGTAATTCGGTGCCAGAAGATGATAGATTGGCAAGGCTGGGATCTTTATTAATCTCCCTGCTTTGTCGTTCTGAGTGAGGTGAGAGCCCTCTCATCCCAGACTGCTGCAGAGGGGACCAATAGGGAGACCCTGTAGGTATGCAACCTGGAATGACTGCCAGATGGGTTCCAGTCCCCATAGGGATCTTGAGCAGGGACTGCCTCCCCCCTGTGGCTAGATGCCACTGTAATCTTGCTTGTGGGACCTGCATGGTGTTCTTGGGGAAATAAGAAGCCTTTATTAATATTTACAAAGCAGGTTTCTTGCAATCATCTGGATTTCTGTTGTTAGGAAACATGAGAGTATCTGGTAGTCCTGGGCTCACCTTCCCAGAGGACAAAGCAGAGAGAGGACACATGTTTCCTGTGTGTCCTGATCATACCTGACCCACTCCACCTCTATTACACCCTGGACCTGTGGGAAGATGTGTGAGATCACCAGAAAAAAGAGGAGGCCTATTTCAACCAGGTACATCTGAACCCCCTCCTCACTGGCTCACCAGCCCCTGTGCATACTCATTTGGCAAACTTTGAGGACACTTTTCTAGGGGGCCAGGTACATGAGCACAGCAGGGATAGGGTAGATGTAAGCAAAACCACAAGTGGACAAGACTGGGAAGGCTTGAGGCAGAGGCTGACAGTTCATGGAACTCTGAGGGACCAAATGGTTCTGTTCATTGACAGGATGGTCAGTGGATTTCAGAGGCCTTAGACCAGGATGGAGCTAAGGAGGGAAAGACTCCGAGATTGATTCATATAGTCTACCGCTGTCCAGGAAGAAGGTACTGGGAGCATATAGACCTTGTGTTTCTTACACCTGGTCTTAAGGGAAGAGCAGCAGAGTGAGATGTGGGACCCCTGGGTCCAGCTCTACCTCTGGAATCCCCTTGTCATGTGGCCTAAAGAAAAGGCTGCAGAGAGAACACAGAATCTGAAATACAGGTAAACAATATGCCTCATGCCCCTTTTGGGATATAATAAAACGATTTGTTTACCAGACATTCAAATTCACCGGGCATCCTGTATGCTTATAGCTAAACCTGGCAGCCCTGCCTGGGGAACATAAGTCCCTTTTCCTCTCTACACATCCTGTTCTTCATCTATAAATGAGTTGGGTAAAAACAATAGCTGTCAAAAAAAAAAAAAAAAAAAAAAAAAACTTCAGCTTCGGAACCTGCCTTCAGAATTAAAGTGCCAGCACACACCAAACATGGAAACAATACAACTGAGGCTGCTCTGGTAGAAGAGGGGCAAAGGAACTGATGGCATTCTCAGAAAACCCTTAATGACACTGTGCCCTATAGGAAGCAGAACAGTGGAGCTGGAATGTGTGGGACCCACAAGAACTTATAAAGAAACAACACAATGACTTCCCCCCAAAACACGGGAGACAGGAGCATTGAGTTCAAGCCAATGGGAGAACTGAATCTGAACCTAGAGTCTGAGTCTCCAGCTCACACCCAATAGCATTCTGGAAATAATAGACAGGAAGTCTACAACTCAAGGCATGAGCTTCTCAGTGCTAGAGGTGGGCAAGCATGCCTAGATGATGCCCTATTAGGGGTTGTCATGGAGCTGTCCTTTGGGCAGGGTTTAGACACTGTCCTTTTCTACTCCCAGGTCCTGTATCTCAATGGCCCTCTTGAGCTTTACTAATGAGACCTAGATCTTTATTTCCAACAAGTTTTTAAAATGATAAAAATCAAGTCAAATTGTTCTCTAATGACCATCCCAAACACAGTCCCTATAATGATAATGACTGTCAATCCACCAGGCATCTTTATACGGCACCTTTGTCACTTTGGACTTGTTCCCTAAATTGTTTTTGTGCCCATTGGAACCATTCAGTGGACTGGTGAGGTGTTCAGTAGGTAAAAGTTCTTGCCACTAAGTCCAATGCCCTGAGTTCAATTCCTAGAACTCACATAGTAGAAGGAGAGAACCTACTCCTGCAAGTTGTCCTCTGACCTCCAGGCATGCACTATCGCAAGAATGCATGCCATATACAAAATATCTAAATAAGTGTGTAAAACATGCATGAAAACCCATGAATTGAGGTTGAACCCTCTTGGTCCTTGACAGATGGCTGTCATAGCTAATTTCCCCTGACTAGCCTCAACCTGGGTTTGGACTGCATTAATTTACAAATTGCCAACAGCTGCAAATAGCACTTAGGCTGACTCAGAGGCCGATTCCGCAGGAAAGAGTGGGTGAGTGGTCACATTCAAGGTTGAGGGATGATTGAGAGACAGAGCAGAATTAGTCCAGAATGAAGACCCATTGAGATGTAGGGCCACTGGACCTGCTAAGACACCCAGGCAATTGATCATCAAAGGGAAATGATGCTGGCTTACCTATTCACAGGGGGAGGGTGGGGTGGGGGTGGTAACAGTAGGTACTTTATGGGGCTGTTTCTGGAATCAAGAAAGATTTGTAAGCTCTTCAGCTTGTTTCCTTCCACTGGGTAAGCACTCAGCTACAGCAGTGACAATGCAGACAGGAACATCCCCATCCAGCCACCTCATCTTCTCCTCCATGCCCTGGGCTTCCTAAGTGGGCTGAAGGCTGCACTGCAGGAGGGAGGGCAGGCAACAGGCATCTCTTTACCTCCTGCTGCTTCTCTTCCAGATCTCAAAGCTAAGAAAAGGCCAGGACAATGCTGGGACACCAAGGGACACTATAGGGTGGTTCTGCTGATGCCAACACCCCTCTTGATGGCTCAGCAGGGGCCCACGAACCCAAGTGTGAGGTGTAGGCTGTGGTAGTCTCCAAACCATGCCTTCCTCTATGTGAAGGATGTCTGTCTTCCATCATGACCCAGCAAGTCACCAGCAGCAGGAGATGTACCACTGGGTCTTGGATGAACTAGAAATGGCCAGCACCAGCCTCACCAGAAGTCTCTTGGCTGCTATGCTCAGGCCTTCTCTGTCCCCAGACCCCAACCACATACCTGCTGTGCACTAACCATACCTCTGGCTAGCACCCCAGGGCAGGACCCCCGAGGGGCAAGCAGTTCCTGCAAGGTAGCTGAGCTTGAGAGATCAGGGAGGTCTTCAAATGGATTCCAAGTTCCCTGTGCAATTCACCCCAACAACCTCCTGGGTAATTGTAGTAATGACCTCACCCACCCCTGCCCCTGCTGCTCACCCACCCCTGCTCCTGCTGCTCACCCACCCCTGCTCCTGCTGCTCACCCACCCCTGCCACTGCTGCTCTGGCTTCCAGTCTTTGCACAGTGGCAGTCCATGTCGTTTATTAAAAGTTCATTTCTGTTATCATACAATCCCCCTATGGTTCCTGTGCACAGTGACACACCTCTCCATCGTCCCCTCCTCCCATCACCTACTTGCAGGCTTGGCCTAGCTTGCCAGATATTGCCCTTGCCCAGCCTAGAACATTCTCAAACCATTCTCTAGTAGCTGATTTTTCCATGTTCCTCCCTGGAGAAAGCATATCTGAGCACACTGCCCTACACAGCTTCCCAGCCCTGTTGATCACCACGTATGCCTGCCTTGATTCCTTCAAGCCTCTTCCCATCATCTGTCTTCACTTGTTTACTTCCTGTCTTCCATACTAGAATGTAAGCCTCACATGAGGAGAGCCCTTGTCTGCCTTAGAAAGTACTGCTCCCCCTGGGCAAACTGCCAAAGCCCAATAAATGCCAGATGTGGAACTAGCACCTATTAACCCCTATCACCACTGCAGCCCCCCATTCCAGCCTCTCGAGTTGCCTTCATTTTTTCCTAAGTAAGCACTTAAAGATATGCCCATTTCTGGGTGATGCTCCCCAGACCCCATAGAGGCTCCTGCTACCTTTCTGCCAGCCCCCTTTCCACCTCCCTTCCTGGACCATGCTTCCAGGCACACTCAGCCCAAGAGTGAGCTCAGGCAGCAGAAAATGCAGGCTCAGGGAGAACCAACCCCCCTCTGGGCTGAGGTGGGCCTGTCAGAAGCCAGTGGAGCCCCTGCAAATAACCTCTATAGTCTGTGAAGCAGAAGAGAGCCCGACCTTAAACACTAGTTGCTGGTTCCCAGTGAACTCTGACTTCACCAAGCAAGGGACTGTGCATCACTTGCATCAAGGGCCTCCATGTGTCAAATAACTCAGCTCATGAGATTCATCTTGTGTAGAACAGTACCTCATCAGACTTACTTTTTACATATAATTTTATTCTTATTTTATGTCCATTGGTGTTTTGCCTGCATGTATTCCAGATCTTGAAATCTGTATGTACAGTTGTGAGATGCCATGTGGGTGCTGGGAATTGAACCCAAGTCCTCTAGAAGAGCAGTCAATGCTCTTAACCACTGAGCCATCTCTCCAGCACCTCAGATTCACTGAAGACAGAAGCTTCATTATAGCTAGAGAGCGTTCGGAGTTAGACATTGTGGATTCAAACCCCAGCCCCATCAATTAATAGCTGGGCGTTCTTAGGAAAACTGTTTAGCTTCTGTACCTCAGGCTTATCATATATAAAATACATCTAAAGAAAATAAACACTACTTCATCAGGATCTCTACAAGGAGTGAGTGGTAACTGTATGCATACATGTACGGTGACATTTTGCACTTGGTAAACCTGCATGTGTAGAGGAAGCTGTTCACTTCCTGGCAGCTGGGAGGCAAAATGCAAAGGTAAAGATCCCAAGAGCACCTTCCAGGGCATGCCCCCTGTGACCTTTCTCCCCCTCCGTGTCCCACCTCTTAAGGTCCCACTCCCTCTCAACAGCAAAAGGCCAGGAATAAGCCTGCAGCACGTGTTTTCTGAGGGGCATATGACTCCAACATCCCCTTCCTCACATAGCCCGTTCCTCCTCACTCTGAACCCCCTCAGCTCCATTTCTGGCTTACACTCAGTTTGGGCTGAACTGTGTCCCCACAGAACCCCTGTGGTGAAGCCCCTGGGTTTCAAACGTGACTGCTTTGAGGGATGGGGCTTTTGAAGAGGCAGCTGAGTCAAAACAAGGCTGTTAGGTGGTCTGGTCCCCTTTGGCTGTGTCTTCACATGGAGAAGAAATACGGACACTTAGAAGGAACCAGGGATGGGCACCCATGCATAGGACACAGAGAGATGGTCATCTACAAGTCAAAGAAAGAGCCTCCCACCAGATCAAGACTACCCCAACATTGGCCTTGGTTTTCTAGCCCTCTAGAACTTAGGAACTGGGGTCCTGCTGTTCACACACTCTGCCTGCAACTGTGTTTTGGCAGCAGAACAAGCTCATAACTGTCTGAGAGTTCTGTTCTGTTCTCCATGCACTCTACCCCATCTGTAAGCACACCTTTGGGGTCAGCCCGCTGCTGCTCACTGGTTCTGACCCTTCTTCCACTTAAGGACATGGAGAACTGAGCCCCCTGCCTCCTATGGTTAAGAGGGTCTTAAGATTGATTTTATTGTTGTTGTTATTGCCACTAACATACTGGGTTATATAAAGCCATTTTCATACAAGAATATAAGATAATTTGAGCATATTGCCCCACAATATGCTTGCCCCTTCCAATTAGTCACCATTGTTCCCTTAGCTTCATTTCTACTTTCATTTATGTTTATATAAAGCATAGAATCCACATGGATAGAAACATATTTGTCTGAGACTGCCTTAATTTACTTAATATGATAATCTCTAGTTGTATCCATTTTCTTACAAATGACAATTTGATTCTTCTGTTGTATATAGACATGAGTAGAGGTAACATCTGTCACTTCCAAGTGATAATATTGGGAGACAAGTGTACAGTCCTCTGTGCACTCTTCTGCTGTGGCCAGCATGGGCCCATATCTTCTTGGAGGTGCCAAACACAGTATCAGCAAGACCTGTGTATCTGAGTCAGCATGTCTCTTTGAGCCACTGGACCTGCAGTGAACTTAGAGTGTCTGTTGCTACACATCACTGAGCCTTCAAGTTTGTCATTAAAATATAACTAGCCCATGTGCCTGGTTCCATGTTCATTTATGTTTCCTTGTTATTTGTCTATACAGGGAGAATATAAGTATTTTGCCAGCAAAGCTCTTTTGCCCACAAGGGATCACCCATCCATGTTTTGTCTGCTAGCTGGCCCAGAGGAGACACTTGGTGCTGCAGAGTGAGTAGCTGGTTCCACCATGCTCAGGACAAGTGTGGCTCCATGCTTGCTTGGGGTTTCTGAAGCTAAACAAAATGGCTTGGATTGGGGACTTCTCCCCCAGTAACGCATATTCCTCTCTGCCCAGGTCAGACCCAGCCCTCCCTCCCCAACAGAGTAAATAAATTGTCACCTTGCTTCACAACTGTCACTACAGCTCTTGGGCTTCACACCTCTCCATTTGCTATCTAAAGATTAACCGTCTGGCGGGTTTTGCTGAAGCAGCGCTTAGCTCATGCTGTGCTGAGTGAGGGCAGTGCCCCTGAAAACAAGATAGACACGCCTCTCTAGAATGCGATCACATAGGTGCTGCGAGGTGGCTTCAGATTCCTGCTGCTTCATGAAGTAAGGAAAAAAGCCTGAAGATGGCAGGTAGGCTGGACCCTCTACTGCCTCCCCAAGCAGGCCTCCTGTTACGGACTGATATCTGTCCCTGAGACAGCATCCATTTGGGAAAGAGCAGATGACTATAAGGTACCCTGTCCTGGACATTTCATCAGATCCAAATGTATGCTGTAATGATCACACTCTTGGCCTATCAGTTGGAAGTCAGGGATGACCAGAAGGAGACATGCATGTATCAGCTCCACCCACTAAAATCAGCGTTAGAAGGGTGGAGAGAACAACTCAGTCAAAAGAATTCTGTCATCCAAGAGAGATATCTGCCACTGCCAAGGGATGGTGGTGGAAGGAAAGTAGAAGATTTTCATCCCCATGTTAGCAGAGGTCCATAAAACACAGACATCAACTTTCCCCCCAAAGATGAGCATCAACTGTAGACAATGATCAACAAGAAGCCTGCTGTCTGCCCTTGAGGAGCCAGAATCTTGCTCAGCACACACACACACACACACACACACACACACACACACACACACACGCACGCACGCACGCACGCACGCACGCGCGCGCGCGCGCACACACAGAGTCAATTCTTTTGCAGCCATGAAAACAAAAGCTGCTGGAGGCCTGTGGGGTAGAGTGGGGATGCCTGGGAAGCCCCACAAAGAAGCTGAAGGGATAAGTCCTGCATACAGCTGAGACCTGACACCCTTTCTGCAGAAGGTACTGCTTGAATGCATGGCTGATGATGGCACAGAAATATGCGGTATCCCCCTCTGGGTCACTGACATGCCACCTGCACAACTTGGCTCATGAGGCTATACCACTTAATTTGTTGTATATTTACTTGCTTATCTAAGTCAATTGTCTTTTGGTCTTTTTAAAATAATTTTTAAACTTTATTTTATGTGCATTGGTGTGAAGGCATCAGATCCTTAGAATTAGAGTTACAGACAGTTGTGAGCTGCCATGTGGGTGCTGGGAATTGAACCCTGGTCCTCTGGAAGAGCAGTCAGTGCTCTTAACTACTGAGCCATATCTCCACCCTGTCTTTTGGTCTTAAATAGATTTTATTTAGTAATGTAAAGCTGGTGAAGGTCCTTGTGATACCTCGTAAAGTCACGGCCATTCATTAAGGGCAGACTGTGTGTCTCTTCTTATACTTACAACACCACTGCGATGGGTTATGGCTTGGATACAAAATGTCCCTCACAGTCTCATGTGAACCGGGATTTTGTTTTGTTTGGGTTTTGGGGGTTTTTTGTTTTAGTTTTTTAAGACGGGGTTTCTCTGTGAGCCCTGGCTGTCCTGGAACTCAATTTGTAGACCATGCTGACCTTGAACTTGCAGGCCCACCTGCCTCAGACTCCTGAGTGCCAGAAGTAAAGGCATGCACTACCATGCCCAGCTATTGCTCATGTGCTTTTGGCAAGTGAATCTTGTGTACTCTGTGTATTTGGGGTGAGTGGGGAAAAGTAGGCAGTGGAGGCTAGTTGGAGGAAGTAGGTTACTAGGGGCATGTCCTTCTGGGCTATGTTTTGCTTTGGATATATTCATTATCCCTTCCTTCCTCCCTTCCCTGCCTGGCCATCAAGAGGCAAATTGCTCTGCCCACCTCGATGAACTAAAGGCTCTGAATTCATGAACCCAAAGAAAGCTTCCCAATGCTTACATGGTTATATTGTCCTCTTGACTCTATTTACATTGTTCTCAGTAACTGAATAAAACTAATAGACCAGATATCAAATCATTTGCTTCTCAGATGAAGAAACTGAAACTGAAGAAGTTTGAGCCATTTTCCCAAAGTCTCAGAGTTTAAAAGTGTCAGATGTGAGATTTCAACTCAAGTCCAGCTGAGCCCTGGCGTTGGGTTTTACATTTAGTGTCACTCTGACCCCTCCAACCTGGCCTCTAGGGGCGTCTGTGACCATCTGGAAGGCAGGAAGGAGGTAGAGCCAGACCAAATGTCCTGCTCTTAGCCCACACCCAGGAAACATTCGCACTTCAGGCTCTGAGAGGCCCAAGCCAAATGGAGCACTTTCTTCAGGGACCAGAGACGGTCAGGGCAGATGAGGGAATTATTAGGACACACTGATTAATTGTCGGGCTGACATAATTGATTATGTGCCTGGAAAGTATCTATAAAATGATACCTACATCCAGCATGATTTCTAAGCGACTGCAGCTCAGCCACAACCTAAACGTAAAAATGCTGAACATTGAGCACTAAGTTACCTCTCCATTCAGTGTCCACGGTGTATTAAATGAGGGGGAAGCAAGATAGAGGAAATGTAGACATTAAGAGCCCATTGCAGGGAGAAAAGCCACAGAAGAAGTAAATATATCTGTAATTGTCTGCATAGACCTGAAAATATCGACAGCAGACAGTTAGCATTGATTGTTTCCCTCTAGGTGGGAAGAGGGAGATGAAAAAAGGAAGGGAGGGGGTCTACAATAGGGAAAAATAAAGTTCCTAGTGAAATGAAAAAACGAATAGCATGCTGCATAAAGATACAAAACACCACCTTCACCATTACTGCAAATATTTATAAATTAGGTAAGTATGCAGAAGAGACCAAGGTTACGATATAACAAATGCAAATGAAAACGCTGATTTGATTAGATAAAACACCTGTGGGCAGTAGTTCTAAATAGCTGCTATTTAAAATTTTCTGCAGTGTTGTAACACACAAAAAAAATATCCTGCTGCAAATCTTAAAGTCATTGAAAGTGTATTTTTCTCAAGTTACTGGCTACATCCAGTTAAAGCAAGCAAGCAAGCAAGAAAACAAACAAACAAAAAAACCCAGTTACTTAAAGTGCAAAGCACCAGTGTTATGGTGTGGAGCACCCAAGTGGGGGAGCAGATCAGAGGGGGCTCTGGCAGGAGCCAGGCTCTCTGCAACATCCTGCCTAAACTTCCCAAAGATCGCCCAAAGCCAGGGGCAGGCTCTTAGTCAGCCATGGTTTTGTGTTTGGCTTTCATATTAGTCATTTCATTTGGGGATCAAATGAATACAGAGAACTGTTGACAAATATCCCCAGGCAGCAGAACCCACGTCAGCCAGTTAGAAACACTGATTGTGACTTCTCCATGGCACCCAATGTCTGTGCTAATCAGAGGAGGCAATCACAGACCTCCTTAGCCAGAGAGAAATAAAGTTTTTCATCTTTTATTAAGCACTGGAAATGGCTAGAAACCTTACCTCCAAGAGGCAAGTTTTAAGGAGCAAACTGATATATTTTGCTAATTAAACCATTAAAAACCTCATTTAGGTGTAAATAAGAAAGGGGCATTAAATTTTAATGTATAATGTAGGGTGTAAGTTTGGCTCCAGGCTAAGCACCTAGGCTGTGACCCCAGGAATGTGATTAAAAACGAAACACTCACCAAAGTCTTAACTCTGACTGAAAGGACATCCAGGAGTCATTTCCATAGACCACTTCCAATATATGATGTAGATCATAGACTGAGATGCAAAGGGCAAGCCCACTCACTCCTGCCCACTCCAGACCTGAGGGAAAGGCAGTTGTAAAACCCAGACTGAGCCCAAATGGCCCTGGACAATCATGGGAACAGCCAAAGAAGGGGTCTCTGAACATGGAATTGTCACTGCTGGGTATAGAGCCTGGGCTAGTCACTTGCTATCTTAGCTTTTAGTTGCACTAATCTCCCTGGGCTTCAGGTCACTGCATTGATAAGCCAGCATTAGAAAGAGCCAAACTCCCTTCACATGCTTAGATACTTAGCTGAGACAATGTATGTGAAACTGTGGCAAGGCTCAGGACAGGATTGGAGCCTGTCTTAGATGCCTGTCTTCCACTGCTGTGATGAAATGCCTTGGTCCAGAGCAACACTAGGAGGAAGGGATTCTTTGGCTTATACTTCCAGATCACAATCCATCACTGAGCAAACTCAAGAAGAAACTCAAACAGTAGTTGAAGCAGAAACCATGGAGGAATGCTGTTTACCGGCTCATACTCTGAGTCACTTAGCTAGCTTTCTTACATAGCCCAGGCCCACTAGCTTAAGAACGGTGCTGTCTACAGTGTGCTAAACCCTCTTACATCAATTAATTAAGACAATCTCTCACAGACATGGCCACAGACCTGTCTGACTGAAGAAATTCTTCAATGAGATTCTTTCTTCCCGGGTAACTATAGGTTGTGTTGACAATCAATACTAACTTTACCCCTTATCAATGTCACACACAAACATAGCACTGTTAAACTATCTTTCTTTTCTTGTTTGTCCTCAGGATCTCGTCCTAATATTGTAATATGAAATACAGTACAACTTAAAAAGTCTCATAGTCTTTAAAAACACTTAAAACTTTTAAAGTTCAAAGTCTTAACTGCAGGCTCCTATAAAATCAAAAACAAGTTACATAACTCTTATTCTAAAAGAAAAGAACAGGGAACAAAGTAAACCCAAAATCTAGCAGTATAAACCCAAATTCTGTAGCTCAGAGTCTGCTATCTGGTCTCCAGGGGGCTTAAGCAGTCCCACTCTCCAGCTTGGTCACTTGGTCAGCTTATCTCTTAGGCTCTCTTCAGTTCCACTCGACACTTGCCTCTGTCTTGGCAGATAAACCATGCATGGTGCTGGGATCTCCAGTATCCTGGATTCTCCCCTGCAACTGAAACTGAATCCTCACCAATGGACTCCTAGATTCTCTTCAGGTACTGCAACACTGCCTCATAATGTCTCATTGCTCTCTTGATGTCCTCAGCCTTGTATCTTTCATGTCTTCCAAACTAGAACCATGTGGGTGATTCTTAACACATTACCAAGCTCAGCTACCAGTTTAAGACACAGCCTTGGCCTTTTGGACCACAGCTTTAATATTCTGATCTGGAGAAATAACTTCCAGATTTCAGTAAGTAATGCTGGTCTCTTGTTAATCTCAGATGATTCTTCATGAACCTGCCATGCTCCTACCTCGACCTCGTCACCAAATCCTGCCTTTGTGTGCCACCACCTGCTAACCAGGACAGGACCCAATAGATATTTTTGACTATTAGTCAAATAAAATATTCTCTAAAACCTAAAAATATAGTACAAATTATTTTTAAATGTACATTGGAACCTTTTGGTGTCTTCTAGGTGGTTTTTACTTTCTATTATTGCTCTATTTACTATTATTTTCTGTAGTAAGATTATATTGCAAAATTTTTACAAATACACAAGCGATCTTCATTTTCTGACATCTTACTGTTAAACCCTAAGTTAACCTATAATCCCCACCTGCCCAAGGACCAGGCAACTTCCTGAGATTCTGGGACTTGTGATTCTTGGAAACTAACTACAAAGCCTCATGATCATGGTCATCAGTGACCTATGGGTTTTGCCCATATAAGCTCCACCAGCATGCGTCATGAGGCCACTTACCTAGAAAGTTTCCAGGTTATAGGCCTGACAAAATTCCATCTTGGTCAGTATTTAAAAATCTTGCTTAAATTTGGCCAAAATGGTGGAACTTTTTTTCTTGTAAATTTCAGGATTAACATTACCACTATTCAGATGAAGCTGCTATCTACTCTGATGTCCTACACTTTAACTTTAATACATTAACTTTTGGAGAAATTGAGTGAAGAAGTGAATGGGTTGACTAATCGAAACTGATAACACTGAGAGCTATAAAGATGACTCAGACAGTAAAGTGCTCTGTCTCAAAAACCAAAGTAGATAGTACTAGAGGAGGTGCCTTTGGTCTCCACATCCATGTATATACTCATACATGAATACACACATGCATGCACATGTATATGTGTCTGTATAAATGTATATACATAAACAATATGATAACATTATTATTTATAAATATTTTAAATGTGGATCTGGAAGTGAGTAGACAGCCCAAATATTCTTTATCCTCAGCTTGACTTCAGCACATGTGACTCTTTTGAAAAAATATTTATCACAAAAAGGAATTATGAGCCAAACTTTCCATTTCTTTTTCCATCATCCAGCTAGGTGAGTCTCCCTGACCTCCACACATCCCAGCCCACAAGATCTATACCAGGTCCCACATCCAATGCTCCAGTCTACTGTGCATAGGCCCTACCTGTGCTACAATCTAGCTCTATGTATCAACCTACAGCTAGGTATCCCCCAGGACCTACCCTACCTGCCACCACCCACAGGTCCCTTTTACAGTGTACCTGAATCTCTACCCAACTAGATTTCCCACTTTCTTTTTTAAGGACTAGCGTATGAATCTCCTGACTTCCCTGTCCATACTTTCTCCCAACCCAGAAGATCTAGCCCAGGTCTCATCCAGTGTCCTGACCTCCCCTGTCTGCACCACCATCAATCTCTAGGCTTCTGTCATGACCCTCCTACCTATCCTCCAGCCCACAGGCCCCTTGCATGACACATTCAACCTTTCTATCCAATCAATTACCACACTTCAGGCTTGGACCAAGAGTCCATTCCTTAACAATTGCCCTTTGTCTATCTGCTTCATTACATCCAAGCCATTTCTAACTTCTAGGCCCCAACCTCCTCTGTCCAAATCAGACTTTGAAAAGAGCAAAGGAACTTCACATGCCTAGATATCATCACAAAAAAAGCAACAATGAAAGATCAAGTGTTTTCTCTTCAAAACTTACCAATCCTGTAGAAATGCTTGTCAATGAGAATTGCCTAGATTAACCTCAGGACACAGAATTTAAAACAAAAATAATAAATTTCATCAAAAGAATCAAAGAATTTAAAGAAAACACAAAGAAACAGCTCATTGAAACTAAGCAGAAAATACTTAAGGACAATAAATGCCTGAGTGGCCAGGAAAACACCAGCAGAAAGGCTAATAGAAATGATGACGATCCAAAACATGAGAATTCAATAAGGATACATAAACATTCAAGAGGCAAAATGGAGATGGACTTGAAAAACCCAATAACTCAACTCTCAAACTCAAAGGAAAGCCTTACAAGAAGACTGAATCAAGCAGAAGATAAGACATCATGACTTGAAGATAAAATAGAGGATCTAGATCAAATAAGTAAGGAATATGAAAAATAAAAATGAAACAGAAAAAGAACATATAGAAGTGTGGGACACCAAGGGAAAAAAAACCAAACTTTTCAATTACAAGCATAGACGAAGGAGAAGAATCCCAAGTCAATGATATTCAACAAGATCACTGAAGAAAATATGGCTGAATTAATGGAAGACATTCCCACGAAGATGTGAAAAGCACACAGAACAGCCACGAATGGTGGTGAATATTTTTAATCCCAGGACTCAGGAGGCAGAGGCAGGCTAATCTCTGAGTTTGAGGTCAGCCTGGTCTACAGAGCAAGGTCCAGGACAGACAGGGCTACATAAAAACACTATCTTGAAAAAATAAAAAGGAAGAAAAGAAAGAAAAACAAAGCAGCACATAGAACACCAAATAGACAAGACCAGAAAAGAAAATCCCCATGGAATATCATTGCTAAAACATTCAGTATACATAACAAAGACAGTGTATTGAAAGCTGCAAGAGAAAAACACAAGCCATATATAAAGGAAAACCCACTAAAATAACAACTGATTGTGGTGGTATCTTGCTTGTACAAATAAAGCCTGTCTGAAGATCAGAGAATAGAGCTTGCCACTAGCTAATCAAAGAAGTCTGGAGGTGTGTATAGACAGACAGGAAGTAACATGGCTGAGCAGAGAGAGGATATAAGTGGGAAGAAACAGGAACTCACCTGTCTGCTGAGATGCTAAGGAGGTAAGATGTGGCTGGGGCTTGCTTCAAACCTTCCTTTTCATTTAGACAGGAAAAGGAGATGATGGAGGATGTCCTTCTGTATGCTGTGAATATATGTTTCTCTTATTGGTTGATGATTAAAGTTGTTTGGGCCAATGGACAGGTAGGATTTAGCCCTGTGGAAAATCCAAACAGGGAGAGAAAAGGGTTATAGGTAGAGTCAGAGAGACACCATGTAGCTGCCAAGGAAGCAAGAGAGCTGGGCATCACTACTAAGCCAAGCTAACATGGAGATATACAGATTAATAGAAATGGGTTAATAATCAAGAGATAACTAGCTAATAAGAAGCCTGCACAATGGGCTAAATAGTTTATAATTAATATAAGCCTCTGTGTGTTTATTTGGGATAAATGGCTGTGGGACCAGGCAGGACACAAACATCCATCTACAGCTGATTTTGCAATGGAATCTTTGAAGGCCAGAAGATCCTGGAACAATATACTCCAACTCCAAAAAGAGTATGATGGCCAACTTAGAATAATACACTCAGCAAAACTGTGTGCCATAATTGAAGGAGAAAGAAGAGAATCCACAACACAAACAGCCTTAAATATTGTATATCTAACAAAACAAACATAAAGAAAACATAGAAAGCAACTTTGGGGGCTGAAGAGTGAATCAGCATACAGGGAGACTTCACAAAGAACTTTGACATCTTAATTAGTAAAACACAAGGTACCACTGAGAACACAAATTGCAAAACCAAAATCAACAACACAATAATTGTCATTAACTCACACATTTCAACAATAACTGTAAATATCAGCAGCCTCAGTTTCAATTCTTCAAAAGACACAGACTGATGGAATAGATCTAGAAACAAAATCTATCTGTTGTCTTCAAGAAACACATCTTAGCTTTAAATATAGGAACCACCTTAGAGTGAAAAATGAACAAATGAGTACTCCAATCAAATGAGACCTTGAAACAAGCAGGCATCACTATCATAACATCCGACAAAATAGCCTTTGAATTCAAACTAAACAGACAAGATGAAGAGGGATGCTGCATTCTAACCAAGGAACAGTTAACCAAGACAGCAGTACCATACTCAACATACATGCACAAAACTGTCTGGGCACTCAGTTTCAGAAAAAAATGTACCACTTGATTTAAAGACAGAGTACTATCAATCCGTGAATAATAAATGATTTCAATACCCCACTTTCTCCAACAGACAGGTCATGTGGATGAAAAAAATAGAGAAGCATTAGAATTGATACCCCACATCAACTGGACTTAACAGATAGCTACAGAATCCTCCACCAAACACTAAACAGTTCACATTCTGCTCATCCGTACATGAAAGCTTTGCTAAAATAGACCACATCTTGGGAACCAAACAATTTTCTACAAATTCAAAGAGATCGAAATCACTATTTGTATCCTATCTGACCACAATGCAATAAAACTTAAAATTGACCACAAACAAATCTCTAGTAAATATAAAAACTCAAGTGAAGATTAAACAACTCATTACTGAATCATGAGAGGATCAAAGAAGAAACCAAGCAACAAACAAAAATTCCTAGAATTAAATGAAAATGAAAATACAACATAATAAAGCCTCTGGAACATACCAAAAGCAGTCCTACAAGGGAAATTAAAAGGTCTAAGTGCCTACATTAAAAAAATTAATCAGGGGGGGCTGGAAAGATGGCACAGAGGTTAAGAGCACTGGCTGCTCTTCCAGAGGTCTTGAGTTCAATCCCCAGAAACCACATGTTGGCTCACAACCATCTATAATGAGAACTGGTGCCCTCTTCTGACATGCCTACATGCCAGAAAACTATATACATAATACATAAATAAATCTAAAAATAATCAGAAAGAGAACAAATAAATGATTTCATGGTGCAACTCAAAAATTTGGAAAAACAAGAACAAACAAAATAGAAACCGGGTCAACAGTAAGAAATAATAAAAATCAGAGCAGAAATCAATGGAATGGAAACAAAGACAATAATACAAGAACCAATAAATCTAAGAACTGACTCTTTGATAAGATTAACAAGATTGACAGACCCTTGTCCCAACTAGTCAAAGAAATAGAGGACACAAATGAACAGAATCAGAGATGAATAGGGAAGTATTATAGCAGAGAGCAAAGAAATTCAGAATATTTTCAGAGACTTCTTTAAAAACCTATGCTCCATGAAGCTAGAAAACCTAAAAGAAACAGAAGAATATCTAGATTCATCCAAACCACCAAAATTAAACCAAGAAGTCCACACAGATAAGGTGATTGAAATGGGAAAAAAAAAAAAAAAAGCCTTTCAACCAGAAGGTGGTCCAGGACCAGAGGGATCCACAGCAGAATTCTACCAGCTCCCAATTTCCTCTGCAAAGCAGGGGCATCTGTAATACCCAAACCAGGCAAAGACTCAATTTTTAAAAAAAGAAAAGAAAAAGAAAGCTACAGGCCAATATTCTTGACATACACAGACTCAAAAGTTCTCAATAAAATACTTGCAAACAGAATACAATGTACATCAAAAAGATTATCTACCATGACCAAGTCGGCTCTATCCTGAAATACAGGGATGGCTCAACATACAAAAGTTTTAAAATGTAATAAGCCATGTAAATGGGCTTAAAGACAAAAATCAAATGATCATCTCAACAGAGGCAGAAAAAGCCTTTGGCAAAACACAACATGTCTTTATGATAAAAGTCTTAGAGAATGTTGGGCTAGAAGGAACATGAATAAGTATAATAACAGCTATATAGACCCACAGCCAACATCATCCTACATGAAGAAAAGCTTGAAGTAATCCCACTGAAGTCAGGAATGAGACAGTTCTCCACTGTCTCCACTCCTTTTCAACTGTGTGCCCTAAGCACTAGCTGGAGCATTAAGACAAGAATATTAAAAGGAAACAGATAAGAAAGAAGTCAAACTATCCCTATTTACAGATGACATAAAAGTATTCATTATAGATCCCAAAAATTCTACCAGAAAACTTCTAGAAATGATAAACAAATGCAGCAATGTGGCAGGAAACAGAATCAACTCGCACAAATCACTAGTTTTTCTATACACCACTGACAAACACACAGAGAAGAGATCATGGACACACGCCCACTCACAATACCCTCTGAAACAACAACATATCCAGGAATAAATCAAACCAGGGAAGTGAAGGACCTGTACAGTGAAAACTTTAAACTCTGATAGAACGAGATAGCAAAAGACACCAGACTATGGAGACATCTCATGCTCATGGACTGGTAGAATTAATGTTGTGAAATGACCATTTTACCAAAAGTTGTTTACAGAGTCAGTGTGGTCTCAATCAAAATTCCTACTTCATTCTTCATGGAAATAGAAAAAAAAATCCTAAGATTCTGTATAGAACCACAAAAGACCTCAGATAGCCAAAACAATCCTGAAAAACAAATGGTGTAGGGATTGCCAATCCAGATCTTAATATATGTTACAGAGCCATAATTAAAAAATAAAAACAATATGGCATTAGAACAAGACAATTATTGGAACAAAATTGAAGACCCAAACATGAGTAAATGTAACTTCAGCCATCTGATATTTGACAAAGATGCCAAAAACAGAAGCTGGAGAAAACAAAGTGTCTTTGACAAAAGGTGTGGGGAAAACTAGATGTCCACATGCTGAAGACCTGCATCTACCACTTTGCACAAAAACTAACTCCAAACAGATCAAAGACGTACATGTGAAGCCTGGGACTTCTACAAGAAGAAGTAGGCAGTACTCTACACGCTGTAGATGTAAGAAAGGACTTTCTGAATAAGACTCTAAAGAATTAAGAGCAACAATTGACAAGTGGGCTTCCTAAAACTAAAAAACATCTGCACCTCTAAAGAAGCAATCAACTGGAGGAGAGGAAGTCCACAAAGTGGAAGAGAATTATTGCCAGTTCTACATATGACAGAGAATTAAAATCCAGAATATATAAAGAAATCAAAAGACAAAGAATCAAAAATACAAATGTCCCATTCAAAAACGGCCCTGGGACCTGAACAGAGCATCCTCAAAAGAAGAATAAAATGACAACGAACTGTTCACTGTCCTCAATTGTATGCATAGAACCATAGGCAACTGAAGAAAGCTGGGAGCAGGAGAGGTGGTCCTCTCTGGGAAGAGCACACCAATTGGTTGTCTAGGGCCAAATGATTAATCCTGAAAACATATGTACACACAAATAATATTATATAGGTGAACAGGTTGTATTTAGGAATACATATGTATAAACATATACATATATACAAGCAAGAACAATGAAAGAAGGGGCCATGAATTTGATAGAGCAGATAGCAAAAATGTATATATAGGAGGGTTTGGAGGAAGGGAAGGGAGGGGAGAAATGCTGTAATTATAATCTCAAAATAAAACTATTCGGGGAGTTGTCCTTGCCATTCAAGAGGGATGACTCTTATTCAACAAGGGACAGATGATAAAGGGGAGCAAGTCAGTGTCTTGGGGTTTGAATATACCTTCGAAGTAGCAGGGGAAGATAGAGATGGCTGATGATGTGCCCAGAGATCAGTAAAGAAATAACAACACCAGAAGCAGGAGGTGCCAGACATCCAGGAAGAGGACTCATCCAGTTATTGAATGAAACATTCTTTCAACAAACCTGTGTTGAGTGCTTTCCGTGTGGCACACAGTGTGCTGAGATGCAGAAGTGAACAAAATAGGTTTGTTGAGAGCTTGGAGTCTCGTTGGAGGCACAAGGAACAGTAAAAAATGAGCACATTTTACATAGATGAAGAACAGTAAAGGACAGACCATGTCATCTGGTTAATGATGTAGGTGAAGGTTGTCCCTGAAGAAATTACATTCATCTGGGACCTAAAGAATGTGTGAAGATCAGCCAGAAAAGATCATTCTAGGAGGAAACCACATAGGCAAAGCTATGACAAGAAAGAGCTACAAATGTTCAGGTCATAAAGGGCAAGTTAAGAGTGGGGTGTTGAGTAAGGGGTATAATTTGGAGATTATCCTAAATGCCATGGGAATATATCAAAGACAGCATGAATGTGACATTCAGTTTTTAGTAGAGAAGATAGCAATACATTGTATTGTCTACCCATCAGTGTGCCCCATACAAACATGCAGAAAGCCTGGTTTTTGCTCATCACCAGAGCCTACTACAGTGGCAGTCCTATATCAGAGCCTTCAAGAATAAAAAAGAGAAAGGAATAAATGAGAAAGGGACTAAGTGGATGGGCAGGGGCATTGGTGAATGGGTGAACTCATCTGTGGCATCCGATGTATTAGGTACACTTCATGGTCTTAACACTGGCCTATGGCCCTCAAGGCCTCCCAGGGCAGTCGGATGGGGAGGCCTGGCCACAGCAATATTGGAGATGCCTTTTCAAAGGCACTGATCTTGCCTCTCCTGTGCTTGACAGCCCTGTTTATTCTTCATCTCACTGAGGACAACAGTGAGCAGCAGCCGTGCAGGATGATTGCTATGGTCATTGCCCTTGGAATCTATGATATTGAACAATTCCATCATTTCTGGCTGCTAAGTGAGATTTTAGACAAGTGGTTTGTGATAAGAGAACCCAGATACGGGGAAACATGGGATGAAACTCCTGCTCTTTGTTTGCTCTGAGCCAAACATCAAAGCAGCTGTCTTAGGGTTTGTATTGGCACAAAGAAACACCATGACCAAAAAGCAAGTTGGAGAGATAAGGGTTTATTTGGCTTACACTTCAACATTGCTGAACAGGACAGGAACACAAACAGGGCAGGAACCTGGAGGCAGCAGCTGATGCAGAGGCCATGGAGGGGTGCTGCTTACTGGCTTGCTCCTCACTCATGGCTTGCTCAGCCTGCTTTCTTACAGAACCAACTAGGGATGACACCACCCACCAAGAGCTGGGCCCTCCACTATTGATCTCTAATTAAGAAACTGCCTTACAGCTGGATTTCAGGGAGTAAATTCCTCAACTGAGGCTCCTTTCTCTAATGACTCTAACCTGTATCAAGTTGATACACAAAACCAGCCAGTACAGCAGATAAACTTCTTATTGTGATTTCCACATCCAGGATCAAGGGCTCTCCACAGCAAGATGTTGCTTGTTATTTGTGTATTCTCCCACAAATCCCAACAGCTTTGCCAGTTCATTTACAGCTGTATGTGCAAGACCTGTTGTTCTCTGCCAGCACTGTGGGGCAGTGAAGCATATAAAGTACATGATGATGCCAGTGGGACAAGAGAAGAGCAAGAACACAGATAAGTGAGAATCCATAGTCACATTCCTCACACCTGGCATCTGTAAAGTAGGTGGGACTTATTTGGCATCCCTGTTAGCATTAATTGTCAACCTGACACAGATTAGAGTCACATGAAAAATAGTCTCAGTTAAGTAATTGACAAGATCAGGTCAGTCTATTAGGTTTGTCTGTGAGGGATTGTCTTATTATTACTTAATGAAAGAGGGTCTAGCCCACTGTGGGTGGTACCATCCCTAGGCAGGTGGTCCTGGGTTGTATAGGAAAGCTAGATAAAGGGAGGAAGAAAGAAGGATAATACAGGGTGAGAGGGGAGAGATAAATAACACTAAGAATGTTTAAAAAACTTAAGGGAGCATATTGTTTTATAAACTTACTTTATACATACATATGTGCGTGCATACATGTATATGTATGTGCATATATGTGTCTGTACGTGTGCATGTATATTTTAATGGAGCTAAACTACCTGAGATGATGATGCCCCCACCCAAGAACCATGTACTAGCTAACAAAACCCCTAGTGCCTAGCATGGGAAATCTCCCATTGAGTTTTTGGTCAGAGAAGTACAAGAGTTCCCCAAAGTAATATGACCTATCACATAGTAATATGACCTATCTTGTGTAGTAGGCTCTTGGTTTCCTCCCAGAACTTTAAGATAAGCCTCGTTGGTAAAGACACCACACACTTTGGGACTTGGGGACACAAGACTTGGAGGAATCTAGCTGGAACCGGCCTGGAAGCCTTCCCCCTCAGAACTGGTTCTCATAGTATCAGAAGGTGCTGTGCATACTTCCAAAGAGCAGAGCCATCATAAAGCCTACTGAACCATGAAGCCTATAAACGATAACAATGCTTGGACTGGAAAAATATGCACAGTGGTACAACAGTACTGCTTTGGGTTAGCCAACAGTGGTCACTCAATAGGAGGAAAGTCATACCTAGTACAGTAAACCTAGCCAACTACTCATAGCTGGAGCACTACTAGTCCTGAGAGAAGAACCTACTACTACTCCCGTTTTCCTAAACCATGTAACATTTTAGCTGTATTCTGAATACATGTCTTTAAACCCACAGGTAAGTGTGGCTCTCTTATCAAAGGAGCTTATTTTTGCAACAGATGGTGACTGTTTCAGAGTTTCACAACTGGTGAAAATGAAGAGAGTAAGGAACTGGAAGGTGGAGGGCAACCCCCACTGATACGTCTACAATACAACCCCTAAACCTAAACCCCAGGGAAATCCATGAAAGTTCAGGTGGAAAGATGATAATAACCAGAGGTCCAGAATGCCTATTTGTTAGAACGGACCTGATAGGTATAACAAGGAAAATTCACCCATGCAATCTTAACGATATGGTTGCCTGAACAAGCCTGGAATAATGACACCAGTTGACATGCCAACATGGACAGTGGAAGTTCCACATTGTTTCATCCCTAGATGAAGACATACAGGTTGTCAATGCCTGCTGGAAGAGGGAAAATGGGTTTCTTCCAGTGATTAGACAACACAGGATGTCTAATTGCAAGTGGTCATCACTAGGCACAAATACATACAAGCAACACCAAATGAACTCAGTAGGCTCTGTGTGTGTGTGTGTGTGTGTGTGTGTGTGTGTGTGTGTGTGTGTGTGTGTGCGCATGTGCACACACATTATTTTTAAATATATGTATATATATGTATATATATATATGTGATATGTACATACATGTAACAATAATAATTTTAAAAGAGACCATAAACTTAAGAGGGTCATGGGAAGAGTTGGAGAGAAGGGAAAGGGAAGTTATATAGACATGTGCACTTGTATGAAATTCTCAAAAATTTAAAAAATTAAGATTAAACAAATAATAAATAGAAATCTAAGTTTGAGTCTGAAAGTGAGCCGGAGTGCAAATCAGCAAGCAGTGTTCCTCCATGGTTCTAGTCTCCAAGTTCCTGCCCTGACTTCACTCAGTGATGAAGTGTGACCTGGAAGTCACATAAACTTAAACCCTTTCCTCCAGCAACTTGCTTTTGGTTGTATCTTTTTAGTGCAGCACAGAATGAAACTCAGGCAGAGGGGCCACTATAGGAGAAGGTAAGACCCAGGCAAGAGAGGAGGAAAGAAGGGGAGGAGGGCGTCCCCGCCTGCTCTGGTGCAGCAGTGATTGGTCCAGGCTTACCTCAGTGACTAGCAGATTACTGTCACCATCCTTTTCTTTGCTCTTAGGACAACAAGGAAGCCAGCGAGTGCCCCATGGAGAAAGGATGCTTTCAAGCAGACCAGCAGGCTGTGTGGTGTATATGCCACCTTCAGAGTGTGTGGCTGTGTCTGCTTTATAACCAAGAAAGAGTGACTCAGGCTGCCTCCCTCTCAGAGGCTGTTTTGATGTCTGGCTAACACTCAGGATGCTCTCCAAACTCTGCCTCTTCCTCTTGCTCTTGCTCACCCAAGCTGAGCTGTAATCTTTCAAGAGCCAGGCGCTCATCACATAATAATCAAACCGAGATGGATAGAGGAAGAATACAAAGAGCATCCTACTGATTTGGCTTGGAGTGGGGGGTCTTCCCCAGTGAGAGAGACAGATAAGAGGAAGGCTTAAGTAATGCTCACCTTTCCCAGGGTGAGGGAAACTGGTGTTTATGTTTCTATTCAATATGTTCCAGTAAAGGAAGCTCTGAGCTAAGACGCTGTAACTGCATTCTCATTTCCAATGTTCTGCACTGTGGTTCTAGGACCTCAAATGAATTGTTAATCTTTCATATTTTTCTTCCCCTATCATCAAATAAGATGAGCAATATCTAATGATACAGGAAACATTGTCCGTGGAAATGAAGTTCAAACTTACACCTGATTTTGAGGGGAGTAAAAAAGAGGAGAAATTTCCTTTGCCCTTTCTCCAGGCAAAGGAAACAGAAAGTACAAGAGAAAGGCAGGAGAAAGCCTCACTTATTTGAAAAATTAACCACAAAAGCTGGTGGGGTTGGAGCAGATTAATGGTTTGGGAAGCCGTGTGGAGATAATGCCAGGGATGGAGCCGGGAGTTCCTGTGCATGAGCTTCGAGGTCGTGGTCTTCTAGGTTGGTGAGATTACACTCATTAGGCAGAAATGTGGTGTGGTGTGATTGGCATTATGAACAATCATTCTGGCTGCTAATGGATTGGGGTATGTGGGAGACAAGGTGTAAGTTTAGTATGAAAAACTTAATGAGGCCCCTGAAGTCCTCCAGGGAAGACATGGTGGTAGCTAGAAGACAGATTGGTGACAGTAGATCAATGAATAAGATGTGTTCTTTTGTAATCTGTATAATCAGAAGACCAATTGTATCCTTTCATCCTTTCTGTTCCTTCAGCCCAAGTTGGCAGCATGTCTGCCAGGTGGCCGATGCCACACATCTCCCATCTAGTTGGTTTGGCTAAGAACTGTCTAGTCACATAACAGTGGGCTCCCCCTTCTAAAATCACCTCCTCAGCTTTGGCAAGATGGATGAACTTGGAGTTTTGCACATCTTCATGTTCTAAAATTCTTTCTGATAACAAATTAGACATCAAATTTTCTTTTCTCTTGGATTTTCCTGAAAAGGACAAGAAGCTCCAGGCTGTACCTTCAGTGCTTCACGTAAAAGTCTCCCTGGCCACCTGTATAAGATCACCCATGGATGTCCTAGACTGTGGTAGAGATGGGAAGTACCTGCCTTAGCAACTGTTCCTATGCTTATCCAAGAGCCTGTCAGGAGAAGGAAACAGCTAAGTGAATGGAAGATGGAAGAGCTATAGAAAGAGCTATTCAAATGAAGAGGAAGGAACTAGGGTGACAGCATGGGAGCTGATTCTATCGGAGAGAAGCTAACCTGTGAGGGACGCTTATTAGATATTGGTTGTCTATCTTCTGCTTGATTATCTAGTCAATAAAGTTAGTTTCCTTTGGAGAATTTTAGCTTATTAAAAACTTTAAAAATTTTAAAGCAGGTGCTGGTGGCACAACACTTTAATCCCAACACTCAGGAGGCAGAGGCAGGCAGATCTCTGTGTTTGAGGTCAGTCTGGTCTACAGAGCCAGCTGCAAGACAGCCAAGATTACACAGAAAAACTCAGAAGTAAGGAAGGAAGGAAGAAAGGGAGGGAGGGTGGGAGGAGGAGGGAGGGTGGGAGGGAGGGAGGGAGGGAAAAGGAAGAAAGGAAGAAGGAAGGAAGGAAGGAAAGGAAGGAAGAAGGAAGGAAGGAAAGAAGGGAGAGAGAGAGAGAGAGAGAGAGAGAGAGAGAGAGAGAGAGAGAGAGAGAGAGAAACATTTTGTAAACTATGGAGTTCCGTCCCTGTAATCTCAGTCCTTGGGAGGTAGAATCAGGAGGAACATAAGTTCAAAATCACCCTGAGGTCGGCATGGACTACACAGAGAAACCCTTTCTCAAAATACAAAACAAAACCAAGTTAGGAAGATATTTAACATTTAAGAAATTAATTATACACACATATAAACACACATACACACACACACACACACACACACACACACACACACACACACACAGTGATAAGTATATGTGATGCTATGATACAGAAACAAATGTTTCTGTCCATTCCAGAGAGGCAAACATCACCCACCTCAAACCCAATATGTCCCACTATTCTGGACACAGGAATGGGTTCAGACAAGACTTGTGGCCATCACTGATTCCATAAGAATCTATCATGGGACTTTTGCTTAAATTAGGTGCCAACCTTGGGGCGTTGGTGGCGCACGCCTTTAATCCCAGCACTCAGGAGGCAGAGGCAGGCAGATCTCTGTGAGTTCGAGACCAGCCTGGTCTACAAGAGCTAGTTCCAGGACAGCCTCCAAAGCCACAGAGAAACCCTGTCTCAAAAAACAACAAAAAAAAATTAGGTGCCAACCTTGTGTAACACACACCCAAGGCCACCAGCCATGGTAGGCCTGCTTGAGGGAGA
This sequence comes from Cricetulus griseus, assembly GCF_003668045.3. NCBI lineage: Eukaryota > Metazoa > Chordata > Mammalia > Rodentia > Cricetidae > Cricetulus > Cricetulus griseus. The sequence goes on from NC_048596.1 coordinate 163,069,208, forward strand.
GGTCCAAAAGACAGAAACAGCTGAGAAATGATTATGAAGACAACACTGCCCTGGAACTTCTGAAGTTTGTAAATAAATAAGCATTTCCCCCTTTCTCCAAATGCAAGTCACTCTGCAACTGTTGAGTGCCATTCACTAGCTCATTAGTGAATTAGCACCCAGTATGTATAGAAAGACATAAGCCCTAAGACCAGCCACAGACAGCCTCAGTACTCCACAATGTGCCTTGACATTTCTTGTCTCATTTAACCCCACAGCAACCTCACAAGCAGAAAGGAATCCAAAGTCTGCGTATATACCATTACCACCCTACCAGGGATGGAACCCAAGTCAACTTTTCTAGAAGGATACTCCAAAGGCCTCACCAGCCACTCCATATGTTGGCAGAAGAAACTCACTGGGCATTTGGGGCTGCGTCTTGCCCTGGCCTCCTTTCTATATACATCTTTCTCTCTGCTTCTTTATCAATCATGAAGTCAACAGCTGTCTTCTACTGCATGCTCCTGCTACTGTGGTGGCAAGTACATGAGGCCAAGTGACCATGAACTGCACCTTCTGAAGTTGTGAGCCAAAATGAATCCCTCCTCTCTTGGGTCCTTTCTGCAGCTGGATCACTGCAATGAAAAAAGCAATAGATCCAATGTTACTGGCATCACATGGAAGAAGTGCAAGTAAAATGGGGTGACCACAGGCTGAGTTAGAGAGCCAGTGACTGGCGGGGGCAAGCTCTCTAACTACCTCTTATGGGACCGTTTTGCCAAGAACTACATTCACCTCTTCTGATGGGAGCCCCCTAATGACCCATAGACCTGCTGCTAAACCCAATTCCTTAATGATTCCACACCAACTCTCAACACTGCTATACTAACAACAAGTTCTCCAAAGCAAGAGCTCCTGAAAGATATATTCAGACCATATCAAACTCCCCTTCCTATCTTTGGGCCTCAAAAAATACAATGGATTTCCCACCAATCTTTTCTACTATGCTATTCTCTTTCTGAGTTTCAATTGGGGAGGCAAGAAGAAGCTTCCTATAAGACAGAAAGTTAGCATTCCAATAGCCCAAAATTGTCCCAAATTGCTTTCACTGTGATTACAGTCTCATCTTCCATTCAATCTCTTTGGATTAAGCCATCCAAAGCAAATATGGAGCTGGGATTTTGAGTGGACACCTACTGTACAGGTAACACATTATATTTTGTACAAGATGCATGCTACCATTTCTGTTTCAATGAAAAAAGGTGCCAAAGACAGAGAAGTTAAATTTTTTCTTGGCTCACATGGGAGACAAACCTAGTTCTGTCTGATTCTAAAACCATAGGCTAATCCTCTAAATGTATATATGTATGCATGTGTATGTGTATATACATATGCAAGTATGTATTATGTATGTATGCATGTGTAAGTATGTATAGTATGTATGTGTGTGTGTTTGATTGTTTTGACAGGATCTCCCAAAATGCAGCCCACCAGACTGGTCTTGGACTAAGATCCTCCCCATCTTGGCCTCCAAAAGGCTGCAATTACAGGCCGTAAGCAGTATACTTGGACTAAGGCTTTTAAGGCTCCATCCCACTTAATCACATTTCATCAAAGGTGTTTGAAATTGGGGAAATAGAGCTTTAGTAGGAAAAGAAAGCAAGGTAACCATTCCCAGGTGTTTCATCTTTGATTCAGAGTCCCCTATCAAACCGCGCCCGCCCCCACAACAGGCTGGGGTGTCTGTAATCGGGTCCTTTCCCCACTCTGGACCACCTCCACAAGCTGGGAAGGAATTTCAACCTACTTTCCTTCTCCCCAACAGTGCTGTCACAAGGGCATAGAGATGCTGTGTAGCACAAAGCCGTACAGGTGACACACCCTCAGCCTTTCTGCTGTTACCATGGCTTCAAGTCTCTCCGTTGCATTGTTGGCCTGTGTCATGAAGTTATAGCATCCAACCAAACACTGCATCATCCTTCACAGCAGCATTCTCCTACAAAGCCCTCTCAAGGGTGAAGCCATATTTTGCCCTTGTACTTTATCGAGAGCTGACGTCACATACTCAATTATGCTGGCCTCCCCCCACCCTGGTCCCTCTGCAGATGCTGAGTGAGGTTAGGCTAGGGTTATTGATGTACTGTTCCTATTTTAAATGCAAAACAAAAGAGACACTGTTTGTCTTGAATGCAAAATCAAGCCCGGTGCATTTTTCAAGCTGCCGAGATGCAGTTGGTCTAATATCCATCTCGGTGGCAAACACAGAACAAGCAAAACCTCACAGATTTGAGGTGTTTGTGTCCCTGTGAATATAATCAGACAACTTGAAGGAGGCATTTTCTAATTTGCTTTTGCTTGGAAGCCTCAAATTTATACATAAGATGTGCTGGAAACAAAGCCACTATGTCCTTACACTATTCCATCTGATTTCTGGAAACTGACTTCCAAAAAAAATTACCAATAACTTCCCATCAAGCACATGATAGCTAAAGCATTGCTCATTGATCTGGCAGTCACTGGGGTGGCTGTCATCTTCAGAGAAGCCTGTCCAAAGGGTCTTGCATGTATGTAGGTTTGGATCAGAGAGGCCTGCTAGATAGTAAGGGCTTGGAGCATCTCCCTGCCTCTTAGCATACACAGCTGATTTCCCTCCCATAAAATAGTGCTCTTTCTTTCATTTGGGAAACAAAGATAGTGACAAAACTAGCTCCTTAGAATAATTGGTTCCCTAGTAAGTAGAATTTTCTTTAGATAATTAGATTAATCCTACAGGAAAAGGCTAACTTCCCTGTGAGCTTTATTGTCTTATCTGACTCAATAAAGTGTCACACTTTTTGCCACCCACTCCCCTTTCTGAACACACACCACAATCTTTCAATTCCTACTCATGGAGTGGCTGTTCATCTCTGGGTTTCAGAGCCAATCCTGTGGTTCTCAAGGATTCTTTTCAGTGAGTACTTCCAGATAACTCAGTGGTGATGCTGGTGGAAGAGAGGAGGTACATACACCTCCACAGAATCCTTCTTGCCTTCATGGCCAGGCTCCCAGTTGGATGGCAATCATCCAGCTCCTCACATACTTACCATTCAAGGGACTGGATGGCCAATGTCAAACACAAAACATGAGTGCTGATCCGAATGCCTCGAACTGTTCTGGGTCAGTCTGGAATTGTCATATGTTCACCTGTCCAACTAAGGGGTAGGCAGCAGCAGAAGAGAGAGGCTGGTACCAGGAGAGGCTTGTGTTTCCATCATCTCCTCACTTCCTAATTGTTCTGGAGTCTCTGAAAAATGGGCTAGTATCTCTAAATGTCCTTTCTGAAAGATGTGGCTAAAATCCCAGTGCTTTCATCAATAGCATGGCGATGTTAGAGAAAGGACTACTTAGCACCCAGAGAATCCATGAGCATTTAGTGACTAGCATGATGTACAGCGGAGACAGAGTCTAGGCAAACACTGTGGCTTATGAGTCACAAGTGTGAAGTATGAAGGTTTAAGTGGCAAGAAGTAGTTGGGATGTGATCTCTTCTATAGTTATATAGTTGACCAAAGATATTGACTGAATGCTGGACATTGTTCACAGAGAAAACCCTGAAAAAAATATAACTAGAAGTTCATCTTTAATCTTCCTAACACCAACCACCCTGCCTCATCAGTCTGGGTAGCTCAAGGAATGCTTGCTAATTCCCACCACTTATCTATTTGATTTAATGAGGAAAGCAAGGCTGTAACACATAAAATTGCAGGAGCAGTCCAATGTAGGGGTTATGAGTTAATTTGAGAAAGCATGGAGCTTGCCAAATAACACACTCAACAAAGCCTTCTAAATACAATTTTTTTTTACCGTTAGTCACAAAAACTTAAACTTTACAAAAACGTCCAAGTAAATTTTTGTATTAATACATTTAAATCTAGTTAAATTAATTAAATGTATTTTAATAACAAAAACAAAACACTGAAAATGCTTAGATGGATCTTTACATCCCATAAATACAAAAGGTTTTTGGTCCTGGGCTTTATAGTTAATTTATAGTTAATTCGAGGTAAATTTACACCTGCAAAACTCAGAAAAGACAGTGTCAAATCACCTAAAATTCATGTAGTGAATTAAAAGGAGAGGGCATCCAGTACATATCCCATAGAACAAGGCATCCTACCTAGTCACAGCCTAACGGACCCAGCAGTGAAAGAAGTTAAGCAATTAATCAAAGTTAAACCTCTTAGGGTTGGCTGAATTACCTTTCTTTCTCCACTCTATGGGTAGTCATGAGTAAGATACATTACAATGTCACCCAAGATTTTTGTTCCTTACAGCCACTTTTGATAAAAGGAAATAGTTGGTATCAAAACCATCACAGCCAAAGCACCTGCACTCTCCTCACCCTCGAGAAACAGAATCTCTTCTTAGGGGTGAGGACTGAAGGTCCCCTGGTCCACTGTGGCCACTGGACTGCCCTTCTGAAGGCAGGAAGTAGGCTCATGCTTCCTAGAGAGTTGAATCCGGAAGTGGTTTTAGAGGTCATCCAGATCCCTCCCTCAATGATGGGAAAGGGGTGACATAGAGAGAAAGAAAGACTTATTCAAAGCCAAACAGCTAGTAAAGTGAGGTGGCTCTCAGTGCAGACTGCCTGGCTCTTTATCACATGATGTATGCTGGAAAGATCACTGGTAGTGAACAGTGAAACCACATGACCAACCCAGTGCAGGAGAAACTCAGTGGAACAAGCTGATAACATTAGACAACACTGCATTCCTCCAGTTGGTATGTCCAGGTGCACCCACCCTCAATGCCCAACCTGCTCAAATGACAGCTTCATTCTTCACCTATGTCCTCATAAAGTCACCCAAGTCTTCCTTCTTCATAGAACAGTCCTTTTGAGAGATATTTTAATATTTTTAAATGCAACATAACATGTTGATGCATAGTTTTTGGTAGGAACTTAACAGCATAGCAGTAGTTCTGTGAATGTTTTCCCTTCTGTAACAATTTCATACATATGTAGAATGTATTTAGTCATATTGACCTCCACCCCATTACCATCTCTTATTTTTCTTCCACTCCTGCTGACTTTCTTCTTCCCAACTAGTTTCCCTCCTCTCTCTCTCTCTCTCTCTCTCTCTCTCTCTCTCTCTCTCTCTCTCTCTCTCTCTGTGTGTGTGTGTGTGTGTGTGTGTGTGTGTGTGTGTGTGTGTGTGTGTGTCCTTATGTACCAGTAATCACAGCTGTGTGTGTTCATGATTGCAATGACCATGTCATATCCAAGGAACAGAATTTCATAGCTTCCCACCTTCCAGCTCTTACAGTCTTTCTTCCTCCTCTTAAGTAATGTTCCCTAGACTGGAGGGGAAGATAGAGCTGAGCATTCAACAGTCACTTATTGTCAGTTCTTCAGCTGGTTATAAATCTATGCATTAACTGTTGCCATCAGCAACAAGAAACTTCTCTGACCCATTATTTTATGGGTAGAAACATGCATGTTTAGGAGGTAGTTTGACTACATGTCTGTTTGTCAAAACATCTCTCCTGGAGCCTGTGGCTTTTGATCATGTTTACAGTTCTAGGCATGACTTCCTCCTATGGAGCAAGCTCAGATCCAATCAGAAAACAATTGGTTACCTCCATACAGTCTTGCCACTACAGAACCAGTGGGCATATCTTGCCTGAAAGTTTGGTATTGGAACATTCAGGGTCCACAGCTGGGACAAACCACTGATAACTCTCTTCCCACATTTGCCTACATAGTACCTCCCAGCACTGTGATAGCTAGCTAGCAGAGAAAAAAAAAGCTTCTAGCTCACTTCCAGCTTGATTTTCCTGTGTCCAAAGTATGTAGTATATCCAACGTATATAGTGTATTTAGCAATAGGGTCTTAAGCCATCTAGCTCTGGTGAGCATCTGAAAACAATGACAATAACCTGGCTGTTGGGGGAGCTTCTTCAGGAGGTACCCACTTCTGGAACTAGGATTTTCCCTTAAAAGCATACAGCTTCTTGGGATAACATTATCAACTTGTATAGAGTACTTGAACTCTTTCTCTAAAAAAAAAAAAAAATACAGCCTCAGTTAGTATATACAGTAGCAGGTATCCATATGTTTTTTCATAATCCTTAGTTTTGGTTGTACTTCTTCCCAACCCCGACCTTTCCCCCGTCCCTGCCCCATCCCCCATTCAAACATTTCCAGCCCCCTCTGGTCTCAAACCAATGTGTCCTGCTCTCCCTTCACCCACTCTCACTCCACCATATTCCATAGCCTCACTCTTGCTCACTGGCCTCCGCAAGCACGCACTTCAACTCACACACAGAAATCTAAGAAGTCCAAGGCTAGGACCCACATGTAAGAGAGAACATACTGTGTTTCTCTGTGTAGGTCTAGATTACCTAAGTATAATATTTTCCAGTTCTACCCATTTTACTGCAAATTTCTTTTTTTGAGACTTAATTTTATTTTTAATTGTGTGTACATGTGTGTCTTCAAGTGTGGGTGTGTATACATGAGTGCAGGTGCCCACAGAAGCCAGAGAGAATGCTGGGTCCCCTGGACCTGTAGTTACAGGTGGTTGTGAGCCTCCTAATATGGATGCTGAGAACTGAACTTAGGTCTCCTTCAAGAGTGACATATGCTCTTAGCTGCTCAGCCATCTCTCCAGCCTCATAATTTTATTCATCTCTAGTGCTTAATAGATTTCCATTGTGTGTTGCATTTTTACTATCCATTCACCAGTTTATAGACATCTAGGCTGACTTCATTTCCTACCTATTACAAATACAGAAGCAATGAATGTGGGTGTGTGGAATATCTGGGGTAAATGTCCAGGAGTGGATGGGTCATATAGTAGTTCTGTTTTTTTCCTTTTTGAGAACAGTGATTTCCACTGTTGCTGTATGGTTTATACTGTCCCTATCTCCTCCCTCAGCAATTTGTTATCTTTTGTTTCTTGATATTAGCCATTCAGACTGGGGTAAGGATGGAATCCCAGAGTAGTTTTAATTTATATTTCCCTGATGGTTGATGATATGGAATGGTTTTTAAAGTATTTGTTAGCTGTTGTATTCCTTTTTCTGAGAACTCTTTGCTTAGTCCCATCATAACTCACTTTTGACATTTATAATTTATTTATTATGTGTATGTATATGGGCATATGCATGTTGTGGCACACATATGAAAGTCAGAGGTCAACTTGAAGAAGTCAGTTCTCTCCTCCCATATAGATTTCCAGGGCTAGAACTCAGATCATCTGCCTTGGTTTTGAAAACACTATCACCCAATGAACCAGCTTGCCATCCCTCAAAGACCGTATTAAATTGGGATGTTTTCATGCTGTTTACTCTTGCAGTCCTCTGTATATTCTAGATATTAATCCTCTGTCCGTTGCAAAGCTGGCAAGCATTTTCCCCATCCCGTAGGCTGCCTCTTCTATTGACAGCATCCTTTGCTGAACACAAGATTTTTCATTTTGTGTGGTCCTATTTGTCAGTTGTTGATCTTATTTCCTAAGCTGTTGGAGTCTTATTTATAATGTTATGTTTTCAAAATACAATTTTATAACTCAGTAAAAATAAGCACATTCCTCCCAAAACAGATATGGCTATTGTTATAAAATATATGCAGGTCAGAGTGGCAATTGGCTTGTGGAGAAGGGAGCTGAGACTGATCACCCTTTAGAACGAGTTTTATGAGGAGATGGAGGCTTCTTGGCCATACAGGAGGAGGTCTTAAGTGGAAGAACAATTGGGAGGGATGGAGCATAAGATCAGAGACAATGTTCTGGGGGTTTTAAAGGAGAGTGGGTGGCTTGCCTTCAAAAACCCAAGCAGGTGCTTTACTATAAAAGAGACCTTAAAGGAAGAGATTGCCACATGGATGGAAAGATGGAGGGTCTGTAGGAGAAAGAGGGCCTTCAAAGAAATCTTCTGAACAAAGGGGATTTTCTGACTTCTATTGATTTTCCTGGGCTGGAGGGACGTTCCATATCATGTGACAGTCTTGCACAGACTACATGCCAAGGAACCTGGTACTGGGTAGAATTGAATCTTTATCTTGCAGTTGTGATGGGGGGGGTGGGCTGGGCTTGCTTTGTTTCTGCATGGGTCTGTAATTCCAACCTTCAAAGCTGCATGGAGTGTGGTGTGATCTAATAGGTGTCAACACTAGACGGTACATCCTAGTAAATCCAAGGACTACTGGGGACTGCAAGCCTTTGGAAAGGACCAGCCTCTCCTACAATCTCCACAGAACAGATTATACAATAGTCCTGTGGAGTGGTTGCATCAGAAGTGCCTGGGGAGGGTTTTTTTTCCACAATGGTTATTCTGTGAATAAAGACACTGTGGAATTTTGCTCAGCCATATAGAACAAAGATACGTTATCTGCAGGAAAATAGAAAGAGCTAGAGGTCATCATGTTAAACAGAATAAGCCAGACGCAGAAAGATAAATATTGCATATTTTGTCTCGTAGTGGAATCCAGATTTTATTTTTAAAGATGTGAAAGCAGAAGAGAAGAGGAAAGGAAGTGACCAGCGGACATATGGAAAGCAGGCAAAGCGTGTTATGAACACGTAATAAAATCTCGCTTTCTGCAATTAATATATATGTATGCAAATTAAGATGTCTTTCACAATTAAAAATGCCTGATTTTGGGTTCCACTCATGGAAACCACGGCTCTGTAGGTCTGAGAGGAACTGATAGTTGCATTTATGTCAGGCTTCTAGTGTGCTTCTGAGCACAGAGTCTCACAGTGCCACACACAGGGCTAGCATCCCACGAGGACCCCATTAAATTCCTGCTAAATGGTCTTTGAAGGAGATATTCAAACCTCTTCCATAAAACCAACAATTTTGCGATCTCGGAGAGGGTTTTAGTGCGCCCCTGAAGTTGAGGAGGCTGCAGGGCATGCTCCTGCCATCTTCTTATTCAAAGTCATAAAGGAATTAATCTCTTTTTGGGATAATTTGTTACAGGCTGCGCAGGTGGATGACTAGAAGATATTTAATCATTTATAACCCAGCACAACTTTGCTTCAGTGTAATGTAAAGGTATTAAAAATTACTTTCAGATCATTTGACAAATAATGTCAGAGAAAGAGAGAGAAAGGAGATGAAAGCCTGGGAGAGGGGGACATTCCTTTGCCAAGACCAAAATAAATTGTACCTACTCTATTATGACAACTGCCTTGCCTGAGGGAGGTTGAAAGGAAGATCATAAATAAAGATGCCCGTGGCCAGAGGCCCAGCTTCTGCTTAGGAGCCAACAGCCACACTTAGGCAAGCCTTTCCTGGCCCATGCCAAACTCCAAACAATTACCAACAGCTACAGCACCCAAGGTGACACAGGTCACCTAGCCAGGTCCTGGGTGTGGTCATTTATTTTAAGGGTTTTTTATAACAATGAGTAACATTGCTTGAAGGACAGAAGACAGTTTATGTAGAAATATGAGGTTTTCATGATGGGGGTGAAGCAGGAAAGATATTAGTGACTCAAGAATAATCCCTAATCCCAAGGTCTAAACCTTAGGGCCCAGTCAGGTATTTGAGACAGAGTAGGTAAAGGGATCTTTGGTATCTACTTGTAGAAGATTCAGCTTATTTTTCCAAAGGAGACATCTCAGAGGTCAAACTAAAAAACAATTTGATGTCACATCATGCATATGGATAAGAGCTGTCGGCACTTGACTGATGACAAAGAAGACTTCTGAGATCCATATTTTTTAAAACCTGCTGGCCTTTCCTTGTCCCTAAAATAATAATATCACAAGAAGGGCTGAGCCAACTGGCAAGCATCCATTAGCAAGTGGTCCCAGCAAGAACCACGCTCCACCCCCGGACAATGTGACACTCTGATCCCCAAACTGCCTGCTCAGCATCCTCCCAACATCTGAATGTCAGTACCTCTGCAAAGCAAAGTCATCCTCAGAGCAAAGGGAAGCTCACAGAATCTGGAGAAAGATGAGTCTGAGAACTTGAGGACAAAGGTTTGTAAGTGTGCCCCCCGAGTGTTGTGGGAAGCAAAGAGCCAGCCTTGTCATACTTCACCCAGCAGGATCCACCTTAGATGAGTTCCACAAAGAATCCCGAGTTTGTTTCTGCATTCTGAAAGATCACCAAATATCATACCAGAGGCATCCTCTTCATCTCATAGGGTCACACTCTCCTTAGACTAATGGGAAAACTGAGGCCAAGGAAGTCAGCTGTGTAAATGAGTGACTTAAAACAAAGCACATTTATGAATTCTTTTTGGTATAATGCTCAACATTCTTTCACATATGTCATGCAAGAGAGGAATGGTGGGTGCCTGGGTGAATGGGTGAGAGAAAGATAGATAAATCCCTAATTGAGTGGCCTGAAAACATTTGAGATGCCTGCAGAAATGTAAAACCCAGTAAGAGAGAGTTGACCAGAAGTTCCTTCCAGTCATTCTCTCATCCTCCATTGCCTAACCCAACATAATCACTGCAACAAAGCTCCAAAGCTGGAGGGTTGTGAGCCCACTTTTCAAGCCAGGCTCTTAATGCATACCTCCACTGAGGCCCTCATGCCTCCACTGAGCTCATCTGACCCCACACTGTGCATTACCCTGATGCTGATGTCTCCAAGACCTGGATCCCACACCTGACATCTATGCTGAATCTGACCCATATCTAACTGCCTTTAAAACGGTCTCCTGGTGGCTCACACTTACTATGCCCTGAACCTCTGACCTCTGCTACCCACACCTCACCTGCCTGCGTTATCAGTTAATGGCTACTCTATCCTTTTGACAGTTTTAAATTTCGAATCACCAATGATTCTATTATTTCTCTTAGAGTCTACATCCACCCGACTGAGTTTCCAATCTTTTTGCATTTCCTCTACTTCTCAGAACAATTGCTGAAGACTTGTAATGAACCCTCTAATTCTTCTTGTCTTGCTTCCTTCAGGTTCTTAAACCACAGATCAGAGAAGGCTCATGTGCAGAGTGGCTCATGTCACCTGTGGGCTCAGAATCCTCTGAGAGCTTCCTATCTCACTCAGGACATTTAAGGACAGAAGTCCTTGAAATGATCCACAAAGCCGTGTGAGCCCCAGAGCCTCTCACCGCTGGCCACTCTTTGTCCCAGTACATCAGCCATCCTCAACTCCTCTTCCAGCAAATCCAGCCTGGGCTCTACGCTCTATGCTCCCTGCCTGGGGTCCACCCACCCCCCTACATGCACACACACACACACTTCTCCCTGCTCCTGACTCATCTTCCTCATACCCTTACTCAGATGTCACCACTCAGAAAAGTGACAATCATAGACCCCACCCTCAAACGCCTCTTCTTTTTATTTTTCCCCATACCCAATGATTAGTAAAAGGATGTCAAATTGTCTCTACAAGTCCCCATTTTGTCCTCGCTGCTCTTTTGCTTTTCATGGACACTATGCAAAGTTATGAGGCTTGACTCTTTCTTCATTTCCCTGGAAATCCAGCTCTAAATCCAGAGCTACAGGCCCAAATTAAAGATATTGATTTGCTTAAATGAAGCACACTTTCTGACACCCAGTTTTATGAGAGGAATCTCTCAACACTGCCATCCTTTACTGTGTTTTGCGGCCTTGAAACAAATGCCAGGAGAATGTCATTCTTTTTGTGACTTTTCCCCCCACCTATAATGTTTTTATTGTATTTTAATTTCCCTTTTAATACACAAGGTGCAGAAATGTTTCCAAAGACATTCCTATGGCTTGGGCTGAGATGAGAGAATCTTCTCCATCTCTTCCTCTGATACACACTTGTGTACACATACCACAAATGCACAAACACACTCTCACCTCACGTAGCCTTCACACACCTATCTATTTCTTCTTTCTCACTCGGAGATGTTGGTAATGCCTTCTGGGTAGCGTGTCCACATTCAAGGCCCCTCTTGGTTGTGGTTCCTACCAGCGTGCTGCCGTTCACATGTCAGCCGTCTGGCCGCCCCGTCTCACAGGCTGTCTGATCTGTTTCCACACTGGCTGTTTCTTTACTCATTAAAGTTCATGACAATCCAGGGACACTAACTCTCAAAATTCTCATTTGACTTCTCACATGATTGGCCACATTTCTTGCTACTTATACATGTAACTGTGTTTCTCCACAGGTACTAACTTCACTCAGAATGACAGTCATCACTACAGTCAATTTGGGAGATCCCAGTATGTCTACAGTGGGAACCTCCCAGTTTATCTCCCAGTTTTTAAATTCACTCTTTAACTTAGACCCCAAAATGGCATTTAAGGAAATAAAACAGAGGTCATGAGCCTGGGGGTGGTTCTAGTTGTGTTGAGAGTGCTGTCCCAGGCCTCCAGCCTATTCCCTCAGATCCTGCAGGAAGGCACTTACCTCCATCTCACCCTTAGTTCTTCCCTTGGTTTGTTTCTGCTGCCATAACATGATGCCATAGACCAGGTAGCTTTTCAACAGCATAAATTCATGTCTTACAGTTAGTTCTAGGGGCTGGGAAATCCAAGGTTAGTTTATAGCGAGGCTTGTTCCTCATAAATGGTTATTTCTAGGCAGCCTCTCGAGTTAGGAAGAACAGACACCTTCCTGTCTTGTTTACAAGGCCACCCTCAAGACTTAACCACCTCCTAAAGGCCCCACCTTCTAACACCATCATACCACACCGGGACTTAGATTATACGAGTCAGGGTGGGGGTCACACACAGCCAACAGCCCTGCATTCCCCTCTTTAATTTGCCCGTACAGCCTCACTGCCCTGCCTTTTGCCCAGGCTGAGCTCACTCCTGACTTAATACCTTTGTATTAGCTGATAGCTGTTCTGAAAAGCACCCCTCACCCCCATGCCATCCTGGTTGGCTCCTGAAAATAATTCAAATCTCATCCCTTCTCTCAGAGGCCTTGCCTGACCACCCACACCTCCACCGCTCCCAGGAGCTGCCCACTGCTAGATAGTTTTGGCAGCTCTTACCACAAGAAGGAATTCTCCTGCTTACCGACTTGTTTTCTTTATTTGTAATGAGGGATAATAATAGCACCTAATTTATCTGGTCTTATGAGGAATAACAGAACATTCTTAAAGTACTTAGTCCAAGTATCTACACAATAAGCGAACAAGCCCCAGCTGCCACTCCTGATTACTGCTGATTGCTATTGTTAGCCTCACCCCCATGACGTGATGTAAAAATTGTGTGGGGATAGGAGAAAATAAAGTGGAATCTCTCCGTTCCTTCTAAGCCTTCTAGACTCTTCCAAGGCAGCTGACAGTCTCTGCATCCCCTTTGGGATGAGATGCCATCTCATAGGTCTGCCTTATGCACCCTCCTGTTGTAGATTGGAGCCAGCCACCTGCCCCTAAAGACTTGACACTCTTCAAGATTGCACCTCAGGGGGCAGGCATTGGCACACTCAAGCTCAGCACACTGACATCTGCTCTTGATCCTGCTTAGCTTTCAAAGGAAGGAGAGGGGTGGTTCATGATGACGCTGGTGCTGCCCCTCTCAAGCTGCAAATGTGTTACAGTTCCCAAATGCTCTCCCAGGGCCATGGCAGCAGAAAACACTCCATTTTATGTTGTCTTCCCCACTCGTGACTGGACAGACTTTGAGGACCCTTTGAAGACATTTTGGGGTATTGTTTCCCAGCATATGTGGGCAGTATTACTGCTTCCAACCCCTCAGGACTACTTAACAACATCAGCAAAGCAATTAAGGCCAGTTTTCAGGAAGATGCCAGCGGCTCTGCAGAGTCTGGATGGGAGTCTCAGCCCAATTATTTCCAGCTAGTTGTGAACTGCAGAAAAGTGGACTTTACTTCATTAGAACTTCAGCTCCCACTGATTAAAAGTCGGCTGTGTTGGAGACGGTGAGGAAAAATGAAACAATTAAACTTGTCATCAATAAAATTGCTGTGTATTCCTCAACACAGGGTTTTACTTCTCTCCAGAGGAGTGATTAAAATGAACTGATTGAACTATAATTTGATTGACTGGAGAGCCCCCGTCCATTGCACCAAAGCTGAGCTCCCACTTATTGCTGTTCTTAGCTTACGACATAAAGTTCGCCTGCACTTGTGCCAGAGCCCAGTGACAGATGCTCTGAATCCATCAGGTGCTGCTTCTGCTTGGAGACCAGCAAGGGACAGTGACAGGCAGTGGTGCCCAGAAAAGATGCACAAATACCAGCCCTGGCACCTGCATCTCCTCACATGACAAAAGGAACTGTGCAGATGTGACTCATTTTGGGCACTTTGAAGCGGGGAGATTATCCAGATGGACCCCAGAAGCTGAGAGCCTTTCCAGCTGGTATCAAGGGTTCTGTGACTAGAGAGAAATCAGAAATGTGACCTTATTGCTCTGGAAATAAAGGATATGCCTGTGAGCTAAAGAAGAGAGGAGGTAGCATCTATGACACCAGGAAGGTAAAGAGACAGTTTCCATTGGAACCTCCAGAAAGGAACCAACACTAATGATTCTTTAATTTTAACCCGAGGAATCCAAGGATGAGCCTCAGGTAACCTTTGAAGGTAATAAATCTTTGTTGTTTCAGACACTAAGTTTGTGTAACAAGAAATAAACATAGAGAGCCCCAGAGTCTGAGGTGGAACCAGATACCAGGAAGGGAGTAATCTGGTGTGGACATGGTGCAGGACTCTAAGGCAAAGGTGAGAAGGCATACCCCACCCCCTGAGCACGCTGCAGAGGAACTTGAAAGCCATGCTATTTTAGTTAGGGTTTCTATTGCTGTGAAGGAACGTCATGACAACGACAACCCTTTAAAGGGTAAACATTTGATTGAGGCTGTCTTACAGTTCAGAGGTTTAGTCCATTTTTATTATGGTGAGAACCATGACAGCATTCAGGCACACATGGTGCTGGAAAAGGAGCTAAGAGTTCTACATCTGGATCCACAGGCAGCAAGAACAGACTGGGACACATGGGGCAGGCTAGAGCATCAGAGACCTCAAAGCCTGCCCCCAGTGACACATTTCCATCAACAAAGCCACACTTACTCCAGCAAAGCCACTCCTCCTAAGAGAGCCGTTCCCTGTGAGCCCTTGGGGGGCATTTTCTTTTACATCACCACACAGGGGAACTTTGATTATGGTGATCACACTTCTTTCCCTAAGACCCTACACACAGTAGGTGTTCAATAGCAGTTGAGCGATTATAAAGATGACTGATGTGTGTTAAAATTAAAAGCGATTTTTTAAGTGAATTGAATAAATGTTGAGTGAGTCAAATGGCAACACCCAAGTTTGCTTATGTAGACAATCGGAGATTTGGTCAGTAAACTACATATATTTTACACCCCAAACCCCATAGAGACAAAGCAAAAGACTAGAGGGAGGAGAGCACAGGTCAACTCATAGTTTTCTTTACCCTCCTGGTATTTTGTGCCCATCCCTGGCACTGAGCTGAGATTTGCACCTATGTTCCAACATCCTGAAAGTCAACTGAATGTGAGTTTGGACTGACACACCCTAGTCAGTTCTGTAGCAAAATACTATAGACTACGTGGCTTAAACAATGGGGACTTGCTTCTCAAGGGCTTGGAGGCTGGTAGTCCATGGTCATGGTACCTGCCAATCCTGCATCTGCTCAGGGCTTTCATGGTAACATGAAGACTCCTTGCCATGTCTACATTGTGGTCTTTCCTCAATACACTAATGGCAATGCCACTCGCTGATCATAAAGACCACAAATTAGGTCATGAAGGCCACACTGTCAAGACATCTATATCCATTGTCTCCTAATGTGTTCTTTCCAAAGAGCATTGCACTGGGGGTTAAGGATTGCATCCATGGATTTGGAGTAGATAGAAACATTCAGTCTCACCCACAGCAGCTGCGAAACCTTGAGGTCATAGCTTATCCCTAACAACCTCCCTCAACTCATCTGAAAGTTGGGGTTTGGAGAACAGGGGCAAGTCAGCGCTGAGGGCTTCCTACAGCCTCAGCTGATACATCTGCTCCATGGACATTAAATCTCTTAGCACTCCCACTTCATGCAGACTGGTGGTGTATATCCCTTCCATTTCATAAACAAGGAGATGCAGGAAAATAAAGGGTACATCTGAGGTCACAATGGCAGAGGCAGAATTCAGACTCAGCTCTGTGTGAGTCGGGAACTAGGATTCTTAACGCAACCTCAGGGAATGCTGTAATCAAAACTGATGTTGTCTTTGCTTGAAATTTCTTCAGCTGTAGATACATTTTGCAGTTTGAGGCCTCTGAATATTCTCTCAAAGACAAGACACAAGGAAACACTAAACTATCTATAATGAACAAGTGGTATGTGTGTGTGTGATGTGTATGTGTGGTGTGTATGTGTGATGTGTGTGTGTGTGTGTGTGTGTATGTGTGGTATGTATATGTGATGTGTGTGTGTGGTATGTGTATGTGTGTGGTATGTATGTGTGGTGTATGTATGTGTGGTGTGTGTGGTATGTGTATGTGTGGTGTTTGTGTGTGGTATGTGTATGTGTGGTGTGTATGTGTGGTGTGTGTGTGGTATGTGTAGTGTGTGTGTGGTATGTGTGTGTAGTGTATGTATGTGTGGTGTGTGTGTGGTGTGTGTATGTGGTGTGTGTGTATGTGATGTGTGTGTATGGTATGTGTGTGTGGTATGTGTGGTGTTTGTGTGTGGTGTGTATGTGTGATGTGTGTGTGTGTGTGTGTGTGTGTGTGTGTATGTGTGGTATGTATATGTGATGTGTGTGTGTGGTATGTGTATGTGTGTGGTATGTATGTGTGGTGTATGTATGTGTGGTGTGTGTGTATGTGTGGTATGTGTATGTGTGGTGTGTGTGGTGTATGTATGTGTGGTGTGTTGTGGTGTATATATGTGTGGTGTGTGTGGTATGTGTATGTGTGGTGTTTGTGTGTGGTATGTGTATGTGTGGTGTGTTTGTGTGGTGTGTGTGGTATGTGTGTGTATGTGTGGTGTGTGTGTGGTATGTGTAGTGTGTGTGTGGTATGTGTGTGTAGTGTATGTATGTGTGGTGTGTGTGTGGTGTGTGTATGTGGTGTGTGTGTATGTGATGTGTGTGTATGGTATGTGTGTGTGGTATGTGTGGTGTTTGTGTGTGGTGTGTGTATGTGTGGTGTGTGTATGTGATGTTTGTGTATGTGGTATGTGTGTGTGTGTATGTGGTATGTGTGGTGTGTGTGTGTGTGTGTGTGTGTGTGTGTGTGTGTGTGTGTGTGTGTGTGTTTTGAACCTTTGATTTGCAGACACTGTGCAGAACTCCCATTGTGCAATGGAAATGTATGCATGAAGCAAAGCCCAGAACAAGGCCTGCCATTCATGCCAAGCCCCCTAACAACTGATACCTGATACCATTTTCTACTGGAGGAGAAATGCAATTTCTATATGTCAGGTGGCAGTCTTTAAAAAGCCTCCAATGATTCATATTTCAACATACATTTAATCCTTCCTGGAAAACAGCCTATGTGTGGCCTCTCCAATTGTCTCCTTCCTAGCAACCAAGGCCTTTTGACATCATAGCACCAAATGGGGTCATGATTTCTTTGTGTTGGGGCCTCTCAGTTACTGACACCAAGGCCTGCATCTCCTTTTCAGCTCAATACACTGAAGGGAAGATGAGTCAAGGTGGCCTCTATCTTGAGAATGACTCAATGTCAAAGGACCATGTCCATCTTGAGCACAACCCATTGCATCATATTACTCAGAAATGAGGACTTTGGAAGAGATGGGCCTGGTGTTAGGGCTAAGTGAAACTGTACTGCAACTATCCATAAGGACGGTCCCTCGCCAGCTGTTGGGCAAACCTCCAGGAGGCTCATCTTCCAGCTCCCATGATGAAAGAAGAGATAAGGACAGAGTGAAAGGGGAGGGAACATGCAATTCTAACATATAGAATCTGACCCTGCAGACAGACCTGGTCTCCTCTACACAGGCTGCTGTTTGCCTTGCTTTGCAACAGCAGCTCTATGCCAGCAACTCCCCAGAGTAGACTCTGGCCACTACCTAAAAGTGCCATCTTTTGCTGTGACCCATGCAGGGCTCTCAAATCGCATCCATCTGTCTCATCTCCCACAGATATATGCCTCTCATTCTTACCTCACATTTAACCTTCCTCAAGAAATAGCATCTGTCTTTCTGGGATGCAACTCTGTTTCCTTTCTCTCCACCTCTATGTCCAGTTGATGAGCCAGATTACATGACTCTACTTCCCAAATATATCTTAAGACTACCTGTCTCTCTCCAACCCTGCTATAGCATAGTCACCTGAAATATGGCAGAGGCCCCATCCTTTCCCCCCTTTCTGGGGGTGAGTGCTCTGTGCTCCACCACTAAACTACTCCCTCAGCTCCCAAGAATCCTTTAGGGCCATGATCTCCCCACAGCTATTCTTACCCATCTTCTAAATTAATCATTTTGCAGTGTCAAGATTGATCTGTCTTAATTAAAAAAATAAATAAATCTGATCACATTCTCTACTTTCAAAATGCTTTGATGCTTCCCCCACATGTGATGTAAGCTCAGAAGCCTTCCCTGTTGTTAGGTCCCACTGCCGTAAACACCTTGCTTTTCTGCGCTCAGTTTCTCATGGCCCTCTCACCCACCCTCACCATGGTCAGTCGGCTCTTTCTTTGCCCCTGCCCTTGCTCCATGATGCTCCTGCCCG
Source organism: Cricetulus griseus (assembly GCF_003668045.3). Taxonomy (NCBI): domain Eukaryota; kingdom Metazoa; phylum Chordata; class Mammalia; order Rodentia; family Cricetidae; genus Cricetulus; species Cricetulus griseus. The sequence continues at coordinate 163,087,804 of NC_048596.1, forward strand.
GACTGCTCTGCTCTCAACCCCATTCTTCCCACTGTGGTTTTCTTTCCATCCCCCAGCCTCAGAAGCTGAAATTTGCTATCCCAGTCACATGTTTTCTTCTTGTCTCAGCCGCAATCCCCCCACATGACCCTTCATTGTGCATACTACAATTCCTTCCTTCCTTTATCATCCTTCTCCTTTTCTGGCCTGGGGGGCGGTGTTCATGGCTGCTTGTTCCAGGCCTGCAACAGAAACAATACTCAGGGACTGCTCATCTCAGCTCCCCTTGTCTACATGAGCTACCCAAGATCCCACAACTGACAAATGGCAGAGCCCAGACTCAAAGCCAGAGCTGTCCCTCTCCAAAGCCCACATGCTTAAGACAGTTGTAGGTTTGACCTCAGGCTGATCTTTGGCAGAGCTGTGTGCCTCCCTCCACCCAGGATGCCAAAAATCCATTGGCTGAGCTGTCATTTCTACTGAAGGATCAGTATAAAATGTCTTCCCCACAGGAAGAAATCAGGAGTGAAATCCCAAGAATGTAACAGAAAGGGAAGTGACAAGAGTCTGTGAACTTTTGCTCTGCTTATGTTTTAGGTTGTTCCCATCTGGGACATATTCTTTCCCCTCACCCCATCCGTATTGAAAACAGCCTACCCTACTTCTCCCAAACATCTCCAACCATCTTTGTGTTCCTATAGACAAGCCCTGTGTGGGTGAGACCACACAAAATCCTACAAACTTTTCTGTCTGTCCATTACAAATACTTTGAGTGTTCAGTATCATATACCATGGGCCCACTCAATTCTCGGGCTGCTGCAAGGGCCCTCAGCACCAACCAGCATCCTGCTTCATGGGTGTTACAGCATATCTCCAACTCGTCTGTCCAAACATGCTATCTAATGCACACTGCCCTTCATGCACTAGCTGGGGCAGCCCAAAGTTTACCCAGACAATACTCACAAAGGGTGCACTCCTCCTACCCTCTGGGGGATAATGCTGAAGCCCCCAGTTCCCTGAGGCAACAGCTCTGTGACACAGTTTACAAGTTCCTCAGAGGAACTTGCTCAAGGCCCTCTCTTGTTTGGCTTTTTTCTTTCTCTCACCTTTTTTGCTTCCTCACTCTACATATGTGGTCACCCATTGTAGTACAAATTTAATTGGTCTTAATAATAAAAACACGGAGTCAGATATTAAGGGGTGAAAGCTGAAAGATCATAGAAGTAAAGCATCCAGCCACTGAAGTTCTCACCTGTACTAAATCTCAGACCAAAAGGCTGAGCTCCTGTCTACACCCACCTTATATTCCTCTCTCTGCCCAGCCATATCACTTCCTGTCTCTACCTCCCAAGTGCTGGGATAAAAGGGGTGTGCCACCACTGCCTGGTTTCTGTGGTCAACTAGTGGCTAGCTCCACCCTCTGATCTTCAGGCAAGCTTTATTTGTTAGAGCACAAACAAAATATCGACACAACCCATAATTAAATCATTTACATCCAGCTCTGTGCCTCAGCCTCTACTTTCACAGGATGCCAAATTAAGAAAGGTGCAAATCCCTTTCAGTTAGTCATCATCCAGGAAACCTATGTTTAAACCTAAAAAAGGAAAGAAAAGCCAGCGGTATCTCCCAGTCAAGCCCCAAACTGAGCAACTTTGGTGGCACAGATCACAGTCATGGCCAAAAACCTACCAGATGGCATCCTCCCTTAGCCTTGGACCACCAATAGGCCTGAGATTGTAGGTCATCACCTTCTGCCCTGATCATCCTTATGCCTTTAGCCTGGCTCTGTGACGTTTTCAGACTTATCACCACCACCTTGCTCTTCCCTCTGCAATTGTTCCTCTGGAATACCTTACCACATCTTCATCTTCAGATGGAAAAACAGCACTTCCCAACCCCAGGGCCTGTCTGTCTCAAGCCTCCACTTACGTAATCCCACTTTTGCACTCAGAAGAGCTCTGCTTTCATTTGGCACTAGACCCTGCAAATGATGTAGTCATGTATTGTGTGTGTGTGGGGTGTGTGTGTGTGTGTGTGTGTGTGTGTGTGTGTGTGTGTGTGTGTGTACATAATATATACATAATTATAAAAGGGATTTCTTTTGGACTATCATAGATAATCGGAGTCTGTGTAGTCCAATAATGACTACCTGTATACTAGAGAGAGAGTGTGTGTAGTAACTACTCAATCTAAGAATCTGGGAAGCTCAGAAAAATGGGGGCCAAGGATTCATCCTAGCCTAAAGCTAAAGGCCTAGAAGCTCTCTGGATGGCTGCTGGTACTGAGTCTATGTAGATGGCAAAAGCAGCTGGCATCTGATGCCCACAGGCTGTAAAAGCAGCCGTAGGCTCTGCTTTGGAAGGTCGGCTCTACTGGCTGCCTTTGTCCTCCACTTTCACTCTATCCCAGCCTCCAGCCTTTTGGATGGTGCTGTCCATACTCAGGGTGAGTCCTTCCCCTCAGATATTTCCCCACATGAAAACACCCTCACAGACACACCCAGGGGCGTGCTCTTCTAACCTCCTAGGCTTCTGTCAAGTCAGTCAAACTGACAGGATTAGCCATCAGAAATAAAACTTACCTACAGGACCTCAAATCACAGTAGAATCTCACTCTTCTGGGTTCATCTCACACCAGAACACCCGTAAGTAAAAACTGAATTATCTGACAAGAAAAGGTAGTTTCCAGGCTGCTTCTCTGCCTATTTCCTTGGGGAATTTGGGATCAGTTCAGTTCATCTGGAGGAAGCCATATATTCCCAGAGAGCCCATAAATATTGTCTATAGATGGGGGGGCATGTGGGGAGCTCTAGGAGGGGATTCCAAGAGTTCTTTTGCACACCTTCTTTGCAGACTTCCAATGTCTTATTTTAGTATTTTGCAGGTCTTTAAATACCCATGGTTTATTTATGAACTAAGGGTTATTAACTGTTTGAAACTTCATTAAGTCCTTCCCTGGGGATAGTCTCGGCTGAGGTCCTTTTAGATGATCCCTCCCCAAATATCTGTCTAATTTAGATTTAATAGAACAGTTTATTGTATGTTGATAAAATAATAATGAATTAATAAAGCCTTCACTGAGACTTAGGTAACAGATACATAATCTATCGCTGTAAAGCACCATGCAAATGCTTTTAATAATCAGCATTTACTATGCAGCGACTCAGATGTAAATCCAGTCTAACCACACATTTGAAAATTCATTTTAAGCAGCTCATGAGTTTCTTGAAGTCGAAAAACATTGAGAATGATTGTGCTGTGAGCCATCTGGTGTCCTTGAGCCCCCTAAAGCCTGGTAGGAATTCAGAGACCTCATCAGGAAAGGCAGTGTTACAAGATGCCCCCAGTGTCCCCTCCCTTAGATTAGATCTGTGGATGCTTGCTAATTCAGCCATGCATTTAAAGGAGCTCCAACAATGAAATGAATCAAGGCAATCCCTAGCCAGATACCTCCAAACCCATGTTTGCTTAAATTTGTTGAGGACTGTTACTGTAGGGCTCTTGGGAACAACTGGGGTATGTGGAGAGCTCAGCCCACGGGTAGTGACTAACTCTTACCTGCTTTTCATCTTTTCTATATCTCAGATTTGCCCTCCACACGAAGTTGTCTAGTCAAGGAATGATACCAAATATTTAGCCCAAATGCTACAATCAAGTTTTCTCTTCTTTTTCTGTATCTTACCTTTGAAAGAATGTTGGTTCTTGGGCTACTGACACCTCTGGGTTCTCTTAGATTTGTGCAAGAGGTTACATCTCATATTGTGAGCTTTTTAGATACTCAGAAAATCTCTCTTTAAGAAATTTAAAACAACTACCATGTGATACAGCTACCCTACTCCGGTGTAAATACCCAGAAAACTCAGTATCTTACTATATTTGCACACCCATGCTTATTGCTGGTCCATTTATTATTAAAAGGAAATGAACAAACATAGATATCCATCAATAGATGAATAGATAATGAAGGTCTGCAAATATATAAAATGGAATATTATTCAGCTCTAAAGAAAATGAAGGCACAATATTTTTAGAAAATGGGTGGGCTTAGAATGTATAATATTAAGTAAGATCAGAGCTAGAGAGAAAAATCCATATATTCTTCCTTATATGTGGCTCCTAGGCTATATTGCATGTGTATTTATATGTAAATAGCTCTAAGTATAACATTTAGAAAGGAGAACAAGAAAGGATAGCATTAGGAGATGAGGAAGGAATTCAGAATGCAAGCAAAATGAGTTGTGTCATGAAAGAGGTATAAAGCTAATTTTCTTGTTTCTACCCTGCCATAGTTTCTTTCCTTTCTGTGATAGATAAATGCATTAAAATGTAATTGATAGTGAACGTGTAAAACCCTAACTGAAGCTCTACAGCTTCAGAGATGCATAGATGATACAGAGATGAAATGTATAGAGTTTGGGACATGGCATGTGTTTGAGTGGCTACCATAGTTTAGCTGTGTGATGTTTTATTTGTGAGCTTATTACAATAAAGTTATATTCAAAATATAAAACCAGAAAGTATCCAAGAGAGAGGAAGCCAGCAGCCATGTTGAACTCATTTTGGACAACTCCTTTTTCAACACCAAGAAAGTTGCCTCTGCTCTCAGACACAGACCCAAAGAAAAGTCAAACCATGTTTACCACTGCCTCCCCCAGTACCTGGGCCACTCATCCATCTTGTATTAGAAATGAACCATAAAATTGGGGCTTGGAGAATAGCTCAGTGGTAGAGAACTTGTCTACTGTGTATGAAGTCCTGAGTTCAATACAGAGCACTGCTAAAAGAAAAAATTGTTTAACTATAAAACCAGAAGTTGGCAAAATGTGAGACAGTCTGTTTCTTCTGTGTCTCAAGAGAGGTTATCTTTCATGGACTTAAAGCGCACTCTCGGCTCATGTACTCTGCCTGGGGGAAGTGCAGCACTCGAGTTCATTAGCAGATACACTCAGTCAGCACTGATTAGCTTGCTCAGTATGGAAACAGTATAGAAAGCAGAGAGCATGTCTACACCACAGGCAATTCTGAAGCTAAACTGAGGATGGGTATGGCGCTGGGGAACAAGTTCTAGTCACAGTGGTGGCCCATTCAGGATGCTCTGGATGTTGACAGATGAGCTGTAGGCACCTTTGGAGTGAAGAGAAGAAAGAGAATGTAAGGGGAGAAAAATGGAGCCCAAAGCTTCCCTGGGCTAGCCTTCCCTGGGCTAGCCTTCTGGCCAAGACTTATCTCTGGTCATAGAGAACAAGAACTCTCCAGGCTAGGTGGCTCATCTCAAAACTTGGTGTGTAACAGCCTCGCATTTGAAGTCAATCCTGGCAAGTTGCTGAAAAGTACCATCTTCATTCTTTCATCTAAAAATTGGTGCAGATGATCCCCTGGGTCTATGGTGAGAACCATGAGTTCATATATGTGAGAAGATATAGCTCAAGGGGGACTTGCTGTGGCAGTGATCTCTCTTCATTCCATGTTCCTGGCTTAGAGTTAGTAGAGAGAGGGAGCTACAGAGAAAGAAAGGCTGGACCCCACTTCCTCCAGCTATGGCCCCCCAACATTTCCCATGCCTCCATAAAGATTCTTCCAAACTATCAGGCTATGGCAAGTGCCTGGGGCAATGCCCTGGGGTAACATAACAGATTGTAGCCCAGCTGTACTCAAGCTGCCACCACATGTAGGGGAATTGTTTCCTTCGAAGCTCTAAAAGTCCAAGGAAGAAACTATAGCATCAGCTTTTAACCTGTAACAAATACCTGCTTAATAGGCCTCAGTGATTCCAGACGTGTGTGCTCTTACCTTCTTGTGAACCATATATCCATGAACTAGAGCACATGTTAGGTATCTTTAAAAACCAGAGAATCCAGGAAGCCATCTCCAGACTCAAATTTAGTTTCCAAAAAACCCTAGAAGCATTGTCAATGGCCAGCATAGAGAAGAGAAAGGCAACCAGGGGAACAGTGTTCTGGGGCTTCTAAGAAGGTTCACCTATCAGAGACCCCATGGGAGCAATTTGGCATTGGGGGGCTCTGGTGCCTACAGGCAGCTGAGCAGAAGCTCTCTCTGCTTCTTACAGCCCATGTTCCCAAACCCAGATTTCCTGCCTCTGTAAAAAAGGAATTTGAGAAGAATTCTTGGTAGATCAAGGCTGGCCAAGTGTATAGCAAAGTTCATCCTAACTGCACACCCGAGTGGTACCAGAGGGACCTCAGACAGACTGTGGCTAGAGTCCTCCACGGACAAGGGTCAGGCCTTCTGTCTTATGTGCAAGAAAGCTCTACTTGTGAAATTGCTACTGTATTTCTCCCTATCTGCTGATTTCCAGACATCCATGGATCCTTGTTCCCATATGCCTTCATGTCACCTCTCACATCAGCACCAGGACCAATGTTCTCATGTGGCACCTGCTACAGACTGCATGACAACTTCTAGCTGCTCAGTGATGCTCCCAGAGCCACCGTCAAGGAAGGAGTAGCTTCCAAGCAGTGACGAAGCTGAGCAGGATGCCGGGCTCACTGGCGTTCATCAGATGCTGCACACTATCTGGAATGTCAGAGAAGGGAAGCAAGCCTGCCATGGGAACCATGCCCACCTGGCCTCCCTAGAGTAATGCCAAGAATGTCAGCCATCAGGAAGTCCCCACATTTTGTCTGCCACCATACAAAACACACACAAGGCTTATATTCAAATATGCCTCAAGGGGTGGGGAGATGGTTCAGTAGGTAAAGAGTTTGTTGCACTAGCACATGGGGCCGTGTTTAGAGCCCCAACACCCATGGAAAAAGCTGGGAGCAACAATGCACATCTGCAACTCTAGCACCTGGGGGTCAGTGGAGACAGGTGGGTCTCTGGAGTTCAATGGCCAGCCAGCCTAGCAAATAATCAGATACAGATACAATGAGAGACACTGGTCTCAGAGTATAAAGTGGAGACCAACAGAGGAAGATATCAGACATCAGCCTCTGGCTTCCAAATACATATACACATACATGATGTACACACATGCCCTTGTACAGACACCTGAGGTGAGTAGTATGTTTACTATTAGGAGCTGTTACCAAAAGAAGAACCCGTGTAACAGATACACATAACAGATGTGTGTGCTCTGGGACACTGGGTACTCTGTGGACTTCTCATTCAGCTGGGCATCGCTATCGAGGTTATTATACTTTCCTTCTGCCCTCAGGTGGAAGCTAGTAAGCCAGCAGCTGAACACTGCTGTAGCAGGACTCCTGCACTGGAAAAGGACCAGTTGCAATGGCCTGGGAAATTCAAGAGTCTATGAAATGACTGAAGAAGCACTGGGCCTGGGAACAGGAGCTGGCCCAGGCATGTGTAACAAGGAGCTGACATTTGAGATGCTAATCCTACTGCCTGATCTGTTTGGAGAGGGCTGAAGGACCAGATGACAGGTTGGCCTCTCCAGTCTTCCCATGTGCTGAGATCCTCAGAAACAGCCCCCTCCTCCCCCTCTCCCTCCTGCCCCCATTCCTGAGTGCCTAGTGGTCCCACGTGGAAAGACAGCACCTTCTTTTGGTGGGGGGAGGGGGGCAATCCATGGCTTTGTGCTCAGTGTTCCCTAAACAAGTGCTCCCAATCTGGCTCTCACATAGCCTGAGTCTCAGTTTAAGGACACCTCCTCCAAGTAGCCATCTTTGACCCACCTTTCTGAGGGATTGTCTTTCTGAGTACAGGGTGGGAATGTTTGCCTTCTTAATTTCTCCTCTAAGCTAAGTTTTTAAAGAAGAAAGCACTTGCTTACCTTAATTGTGTTTATATCCTTCGGCTGACACGTAGGATATGCTTATTAAGGATTAGTTCCACACTGGTGAACCAAAAGTTGACAGGCATCCAGTCATGGAACCAGATCATGTGGTCACATAAGATCCTCTTCCTCCTTATGGTTGGACTTTGATAAGGTCCCTTGTCATCTGTATTTCAGTTTCCCATCTGGAGAACAGTAACAAAGATGCGCAAGGAGTAAGTGAGCTAATATGTGTAAATGTTTAAATAGTGGCTGGTTTATAGGGAGCACTTGGTGCATGGCAGCCATTACTATTACATCAAATCTATTCCCATCCAAATCCATTCCCATTTGGACAATTCTGAAGATTTTTCTGCTAAATCGATACCCTCCAGAGGGGGGCCAAACAAGAAATGACTCTGCCCTTTTGGGTTTTGCAACAATCCCTTCTCAGCAACCCAAACACCCCCTAGTTAGGCTGAGTGGACTTTATTTACAAGGGCCTAGTTAATCAAGTCCATCTGTAATGTAAATGTGCTTCTCATTATGCGAATAGAGCACTAGACATGCAAATCCATAAGCATTTGCATGCCTAATGCAACAGTCCTTGTCCATCCTGCTCTGTTGCTATTTACTATCTAGTTTTTATGACTTATGGATTTCCAACCCTTTAAATTTATATCAGCACCGTGACATATCTGCAAGCAGCGACAGTTTTATGAGCAGTAAAAAAGCTGCAGCACACCGCCACTAAATACTAATGACATAAATGGTAGCTGTAATGGCCCCTATTTTTATTACAATACCAAACCTCAATATATTGCAATTACCTCTGCACTCAAAGCAAACCAAGCCACACTGTACAGGATCCATCCCACTGTGGGGAAGATACCAGCCGCAGTTTCCAGTTTGAGCCAGTCTGCAGCGCTGAAGAGCTGAGGCTGGTTGTGAAGGGGGATTCCCTCTGAGACTTAAGAGGCACAGAGCTATGGCCCACAGGCTGAGGCAAGTCACAAGCCTCAGAGAATTGCTCAGAGAAGTCTCACAAATGACAGCATCTGTCCTACCATCCCCTAAAATGGGAAAGAAAGCACAAGATCTACCCAGCCTAATTTGCTTTGTGACTGAACAAGTCCTTTCTCCCCCTGGACCACAGACAGCCCATCAGGATGGGTAGAGATACATATCTCTAAGGGATCTCCCACTGCCAGCAACCTGGGACTAACCCTTTAGAAAATCCAAGTCCAAGATGTAGCCATTAATTTTCTACAGAATGAAAATATATCCAAGAGGACATTTTTATGCCTGATTTTATAAGTTCTGATCTTGCACCTTAAAATAATAGCACCTTGAATTGATTTTATAGCACTTTATGTCTAAAACACTTTCCTGCTTGTTAATGACATTTATTCTCGGCATCCCTGGAGATCAACCTTTCTATTGTACGAATAGGGAAACTGAGGTAAGGGGGGCAGTTGTCCAATATTATATAATACATCACAGTCAGTGTCAGGTCTTTAGTGGGTAGTCTCCTATTAAACCATGTTCCAATGGCTCCAAAACCACTCCTTCCCAGATCTGCAAATTGTAGCAATATCCTCTACACCAATGGTTGTTCTCAACCTTCCTAATGCTGTGACTCTTTAAGACAGTTCCTTATGTTGTGGTGACCATGATCATAGAACTATTTCTTTTCTACTTCATAACTGTAAGTTTGCTATTGTTAAGAATTGTAATGTAAATATCTGCTATATGACTGTAACATGAATAATAAAAACCCCAGGGACAGATATTGGTGTTCAAGCTTCAAGCTGATGATCAGAGAAGCAAAGCAGCTGGCCACTAGTTATTACCTCTTCCTCAGACCAAAATGGATGATGCTGTTTCCACAAATCCTCAGAGTACAATGCTGACTGTACTGCTCTCCACCAAGCCTCAGACTAAATCCTATGCCTTCCCTGCCTGGAAACTAAATCTCACATGAGACCCTTTGCTTCTTTTTATACCTCTCTTTTCCTGGGATTAAAGGTGTGAGCTCTGATTCACTAAGAGATTCCCCACCCCCACGGATCTCTTGGACTCTAGGCTATTCTTCCTGCCTCCATTGCCTTTGACTCATCATGCTTCCCAAGTAACCCCCCCACCCATGCTCTTGTTAGTAACCCCAGTAAAAAGGCTCTCTAAGATAGCCTTAGTGAAATTGCTTCCTTGGCCTGTCATCAGTGCCTAATCTTAGTGAGTAGACACTTGTTTACATATTCACAGGAAAAGTTACAAAACACATGGCTATGCGATAGCAGTACCATGTATTAGACCCAGAGTCAGAGTATATACAGCCTTCTGGAAAATATGCCCTAGACCTCTAGGCCACTGCCACCAAGGTGCTGAACCGGTGTCTTTAAAGGCAATTCCAGTATTCTATCAAGCCATATGCCTCAGAATAGTGGGGGACAGAGTATGCATCCAGTGAATTACATGAACTTGAACCGACTGCCACTGCCAACTCACTTGCCTGTGAAGTTGGTTCTTTGATCAGATATAATGTTATCAATTGATTTCCTGATCCTGCCACAATGTCTTCCCCTCCTATTGCCCACCATTATAGAAAGATCCCCTCTCTCTGATGCCCCAACTGACCTACCCCTGTAATCAGATTGGTTAATATCCCAACTATCATCATAGAGCCTTCACCCAGTAACTGATGGAACCAAACACAACCAAGCACCAGACTGAGCTCTGGGAATCCACTCAAAGAGAGGGAGGAAGGAATATATGAGCAAGGGAGGTCAAGATCATGATGGATAAATCTACAGAGACAGATGAACCAAGCTCGTGGAAACTTATAAACTCTAGACCAACAGCTGTGGAGACTCCAGGGGGCAGAACTAGGTCCTCCGTATGAGGGAGACAGTTGTGAAGCTTCGAATATCTGAGAGGCCCCTGGCAGTAGGACCAGAATACAAGCCTGGTATAAGACCTAGCTTGTTGGAGCGCATTCCCTATGGTGGGAGGCCAAGCTCAGCCTTGATGCATGGGAGATGGGTTTGGCTCTGTCCCAACCTATTGTGCCAGATTGTGTTGACCCCTTATTCAAGAAGAGTGAACTGAGGGTGGGCTGGAGGAGTGGGAGGGAGAACTGTGGCTGGAAGGTAAAATGAAAGTTAAAAGAACAAATAAATTATAAAAAAGAAACCCTTTTTCTCTCATGTTGATTCCTGTCAGATATTTGGTCACAAGAGGAGAAAGTAACTAGTCTAACCATCAAGTTGACAATCTAACTATCATAGCCTGACATAGCAAATCCCCACCAACTGAGTGATATGAATCAAAGCTACTATCTCACAGTTCTGTGCTTCAGGAGTCTGAAACCAACATGGCAGCACAGCCGTGCTCCTTTTGGAGGCTCTTGGAAAGAGGCCCGCCCTCTGCCTTCTCCAGTATCAGCAGCTCCTGCTATCTTTTTCTTGGTATCTCTCTCAGTATCTCTCTCGGTCTCTCTCTCGGTCTCTCTCTCTCTCTCTCTGGTTTTTTGAGACAGGGTTTCTCTGTGTAGTCCTAGCTGTCCTGGAACTAGCTCTTGTAGACCAGACTGGCCTCGAACTCACAGAGATCCACCTGCCTCTGCCTCCCAAGTGCTGGGATTAAAGGCATGTGCCACCACCTCCCGGATGGTATTTCTCATCTTGTGGCAGTGATGTGTCACCCTGCCTCTGCCTTCAATAGCATTCTCTCCCATGTCACTTGTTTCAAGAACACCAGTTGCCCTGGCTAGATTTATATCAACTTGAAACATACTATAGTTATCTGAGAGGAGGAAAAGATTGAGAAAATGCCTCTATAAGATCGGGCTCTGGGCCAGCCTGTAGAGTATTTTCTTAATTAGTGATCAATAAGGGAGGGCCCAACTTATTGTGGGTGGTGCCAATCCTGGGCTGGTGATCCTGGGTTCTATAAGAAAGCTAGCTAAGCAATCCATGAAGAGCTAAACAGTAAGCAGCACCCTCCATGGCCTCTTCATCAGCTCCTGCCTCCAGGTTCCTGCCCTGCTCAAGTTCCTGTCCTGACTTCCCCTGATGATGAACAATGTTATGGAAGTGTAAGCTAATTAAACCTCTTCCTCCACAACTTGCCTTTTGGTCATTGTGTTTTATTGCAGCAATAGAAACCCTAACTAAGACACCAGTTATATTGACTTACTCTATATAGTGAATGCAATGGATTGTTTATAATGGCATATCATTATCTTGTGTTTAATTCCAATTTTCAGAGAAAAATGACAAACTTCCTAGTCCCCCTTATATGCCGTTGTATTGCCTCCTCATCAAAGTCAGAACAACTCTAAATCCTACACTATCATCTTATGATCCTTGGTTCAATTAAAACTGACAAATTCCTATTTGTAAATAAAGTCCCATCATAGCTGCTAGGGATTTAGACTTGGATATATCTTTTTTGGAGAATCCACTATATTTGCTAAATATTGTTGTTAATTTGTTCTTAAATGAGTACATTTTTCCTTTACATATAAAAAGAATTCAAGCACACACAAAAAAACACATGAGTGGCAAAGTGAACACCTGTATCCATCCTTGTCTTTAACAGATAGATGTTCCAGACATAAAGTATCACAGCAATGTGTTTGGAGGATTTCAGATTCCATTCTCCATCCCAGAGGCATCAGCCATGGAAAGCCGCTGTGTATTATTGCCACTGCTGTTTTCATCCCATAGGGGCCTTTCTGTGTCGTTCTGTAACTTCACACGCAGTCTCAGAATTGCATTTTAGTCTGACATAAATACTACCTTTGAAATCGGCTTTTACCATTCAACATTGGCTTACTGAGATTTACCCATGTTAATTCTACATATTTCTCTACTCATTTCACCAACAGCTGACTTTTTTTTCCTGTGGAAGACCCCGTAATAGATGTTTTTGGCTGTGTGAGCCATCCGGTCTTTCTCACAGCTATTTAACTCTGCTATTACCAAGTGAGATTAATCATGCAATTTGTTCATGAATGACCACAACTGTTTCAATAAAATTTTATTTACAAATACTGAAGCACAATTGCCAGTTGTGAAATGTAACTGTTGTTTTAGCATTTTTGCAGCTGTTTTAAAAAGCAGGTGGTAGGCTGGATTTAGCCTGACGTTTGCCAAACGCTGGGTTGAATGATTTCCAAGTTGCCAGTGGAATTCCTAAAGTCATTATATCATCTTGCAGGATACCCCTCCCAGCAAACACACACACACACACACACACACACACACACACACACACACATACACACACACACACACACACACACACACACACACCAATACTGCTTCACCAGCTTCATTGCTCTTTCAGGCCTATGAGCATATGTGTCTCTGGATAACTAGAGGTCTGTTTTTCTAGTTACCATTCTGTGGCTGTGATACATACTATAACAAAAAACAACTTGGGAAAGGAAGGATTTGTTTGGCTTTATACTTCCAGATCACAGTCCATCATTGAGAGAATTCAGTGCAGAAACTCAAGCAGGTACCTGAAGCAGCAACCACAGAAGAGTACCACTTGCTGGCTCTCTGATGCATGCTCAGCTATCTTCCTTATACAACCCAGGACCACCTGCCCAGGAAATGGCACCACCACAGTGGGCTGGGCCCTCACACATTAATTAAGGCAATTAGGACAGTCCTTCATAAGCATGTCCACAAATATAACCTAATAGAGACGATTCAAATGAGGATTTTTTTCAAGGTAATTCTAGGCTATGTCTAGTTGATAGGTTTATCACATGCTGAATGAAGGTAGATATCTACAGATAGCAAGGATACAAAAGTTGAGAAAGAGCTCATCTTCAAGAAAAGTATCTTCATATCACACACACATATATATACTATATATATATATATATATATTATATATATATATATATATATATCCTTTGAGAATTTCATACAATGTATTTTAATCATACTTCCCATCCCTTCCCCCTAACCCCTCCCAGATCCACTCACTTTCCTAAGTATTCCCCCCTCAACTTTATGTCTTCTTTTTGAAAAACAACTCATTGTGTTTAATTTGTGCTGTCCATATACTTACAGATGTAGCATCCATCATCCACTGAAGCAAAAATGGACTGTCTCCCATCAACTTGCCCATAGCACCTCAGTTAGGGGTGAAGGTTCATGAGCTTCTCCCCTGCTTATACTAGAATGTTGGCTAGCTTGATCTTGTGCAGGCAAACACAGTTGCTGTAAGTTTATGAGTGCAATGAGTGATGTCCAGAAGATGCTGTTTCACCCTGGTCTTCCCTGCCTCCTGCTCTTACAATCTTCTTCCATTATGGTCCCTGAGCATTGGAGAGGGGATGTGATAATAGATGTCCCACTTTGTAGTTAAGCATTCCACTGATGCTTTATTTCTGCACTTGGACCAGTTGCTGAGTTTCTTTCTTAACCACCATCCAGTGCATGATGAAAGTTTTCTGATAAAGCAAGTCTCTTAATTGTTGTACAAATCCATACAAAGACAGCCCACTCAGAAACAAATACAGGGGCCTTCAACACACAGTGGTTGAACCCAGCAGCTTTCCCTTAGACAGGGCCTCATGTATCCTTCCTGAACAGCTGAGAATGATCTTGACCTTCTTATCCCCCTGTCTCCACCTTCCAAGTGCTAGGGTTGCAGGTGTGCACTGCCACACCTGGTTTATGTGATTTGGGGAAGGAGGCAAAGCTTCATGAACACAGAGCAAGTATTCCACCAACTGAGCAACATCCCCTGCCCAACTTAGGATGATTCTAATTTACAATGCTGCAGAATTGATATGCATTGGTAGAATTCATGCTTCAAATGCTGGGCTTTCCTCTTTTCCCAGGGTAGCAGTCTTCAGTCTATAGTCTCAGGATGCTGGGCAATGATAGCAAATTCTGCAGCTATGCAGTCAGGAAGAGAAACACACACGGATCCACATTGTGCTGTGGCTCATTGAGGGTGTTGAGTGGTTAGGGGCACTCCGTGTATCTTTCAGAGAATATTTTTTGGGTTACTGAGAATTTATCACGATATGCCTTATGTTAAGTGAAAGAACATCTATACTGAGGGATACCTGGTAAACGTTGAGAGAGAGGAGATAAGTTGTTAAGTAGAGCCTAAGCAAACAAGGACACACCCTGTGCTAAAATCCAGGGCACAGTCACTCAGGGTCTGGGCACATATTTGGTGGGACACAAATTATATCTTCCTTCATAAGGTCTGGAATTCTTTCAATTAAAGTACCACCCACTTCTTTAATTATAGCACTGTGCTCTGGCATAATGAAGTTTACTGACCACACATTTTTGTTTTGCTCAGGTTGGCAGTAAACTCAGCCCATATGGCTTAAACCAAAATGGAGTCCTGTTTGATATGCAGAACTTAGATTTTAAAATGTGTCTGGGGGGATAAGAGAGAGGTGGGGGAGGGAGGGAAGGATGGAGGAGAGAGAGAGGTAAGAGGTGAGAGAGGGGGGAAGGGAGGGAGGAACCTAGACAGGGCATCTGAGAAAGGAGGAAGAGATCTTAAGGGAAACTATGACATGAAGGAAGAAACAGAACCAGCCAAAGAGTTGGAAGGGGCACTGGAGAGGGTAGAAGATTACTAATAACAAAGAATAAAGATACCATTCCGAAAATGTTGCAATGAGACTTGTTACTCTGTATAACTTGCATTTTTGAGTTAAAAGGGAACTCCTGAAACAGAAACATTCTGTGAGTTTTAAGTGGACAAGTAGAAGCATTTTGAGACTCATCTAGAAGCTGAACTTTGTTGGCTTTCAAGTCTTCCCGTGATTCCCTCTGGCAGCTCCAGAGCACAGTTCTCTCATATCAAATTGGCTCCCACAGAATCACTGAGCCCATAATCCAAGACTTCTGAAGACTCTGATTGGCTAAACCAGAGTCACATGCCTAGAGACAGAAAAGGAATTGGCTTCCCTGCAGCCCATAGATTGCTGTGGGAGGTACGGATAATTCTCCAGTGGAAGGTTGAGGGCTGCCTCAAACGGAAAAGGGAACAGTGGCTGGCTGGATGAACACAACCAGTGTCCACTTTCATGGCTTCCTCTTAAAAGTGAATTCCTGAGTGATTCCCCTGGAGGAGCAAAAACTAGACATTACTAGACAGAGACCAGTCTGGATGAGGTTCTGGATACATACTGAGATGAAGACACTAAAGAAGATGGGAGACCTGAAGGAGGCTAGACTGCCAAGGTTCTTGGCCCTCAGCTTAGAGCCCTCTCAGAATGGGATGGCACAGGTGTGGTGAAAGGGGATTTTTCTTTTGGAGAAACCATGCTGTCCTTCCAGACCCAGTTTGCAAGGTTCCTTTTGGACCATTACTTTTGGTTATACTAGAAAAAAGCTTGGAAACTGTCTCACTTGTCCTGATGAGGGTAATTCAGGGGAAAAACTAAGTACCAGAGGCTTTTCTTGGACCCATTAGAGAACTGGGGAGCGACAATCCAGGTTTCCTTACCTGAAGCAAAATTTCCAGTGCATAATGGCAAAACACTAAAATGGGTGAGTAGCAGATTGAAGGTGGACTGCCTTCCAAGTAGCTTTCACAGGTTTTATCTCCTGAAATTCTACCAGCTTCTCACGTAAAGAGCCAAAAATAAAATAACATTCCCTCATGCTCTGGCAAAAAGAGAGGACGGGAAACCATTCTGAAATATGTCCACTGTGTTCTCCACAACAATGGGCCGCTCTCCAGTGAGAAGACTTCATCAGAGCTTACTTTGTAGAGGCAGAGGGCAATTACTCAACCGCAGCCCCTCCAGCCTCTGTCTCACCTAATGGTCTGTGAAGAAAGACAAGAAACACTTTGGAAGGCCATAGCTCAGAAGGCAGGCCCACCAAAGTATTAAGATTTAATCATAAGCTTAGGGACTGCTTCTCCTCCCCAACCTAACAGGGCTCCCAAGAAATAATAGATGGGTTACAGCTAAAAGAACTGCCAGCCTCAGACCCTATTTAGAAAGAAAACTCAATGATGAAAGACAAAAGCAAGGACATTAGAGGGATTTGAAGCCACTAATGTTGTGGAGAGCTGATGGAGTCCTGAGTTAAAGTTTTAGCGTTGACATGAACACAACCATGTGAAGGACATCAAGGACCCAGACTCCTGTCAAAGGCAAGACCTTCCTCTGTTCCAAGTACTGATGTTGACAAATGATTGATTGACCTTTACCTAAAAACAATACCTACAAAGGTACCCAGGGCAACTTCCTCCTCCCACACCCATAAACACTTCAGAGACTTTCTACTGAGACCTACTACTGAGATCAGCTAGGATGCCTTCTGAACAGCCCATCCAATCACAGCTTTACTTTACTTTTCCTCTGTCACTCCTCATCAGGTTTCTGGGACCCAACCATGCCAGCCACATGGTAACATCCATGGCTACAGCAAACCTTCAATACAGGCCAACAGCTAGCCAGATTCAGATAAAACCTCTTAGGTAAGGCCTACATACCAAAGCTCCTCTTGCCAAATACATGTGTTCAGTTTTCATTTAAAAAAAAATTCACAAGACATCTAAAATAAGTACAGTCACTTAGTATGTTAGTATTTCTAATAGGAAAAGTAGATAACATGTAAAAAGAGATGGGTAGTGGAAACAGAATAATGAAGCCTGAAAAAGAAACCAAAAGAGAACCTAAAAATCAAAACTTAATAGAAACAAAGATGCTGGCCTGGGCTCATCAGCATGCTGGACGGACATGGATTAAAAGCCAATGAGCTTGAGGAAATCTCAATGGGAATTTCCAAGAATTAAATACAAAATATAAACAGAATAGACTATTCCAGAACTACAGACTAATTTAAAAAATTAACATCCAAAAAGAAGGAGAATAGGCAGAAAAATACTTAAAATGATAATGACCAAGAAAGTTCCAAAATTTATGGTATGAACCACAGTATAGACCTGAGAAGTCCTGGGATGCCAAGCAGGACAATACCAGACCCTAACTCAGGAAACCAATGAAGAGAGAGGATGACAATCACAGCGGGTTTCCTGGAAGCCATGAAAGCAGCAAGAGGGTGGAGGAAAGGACCTAAGTGTGGAAAGGAAAGGCCTGCCAGCCTAGAACTCTATAGCCAGCAAAACCATCCTCCCAGACAAGGGAAAATGAAGATTTCCTCAGACTAGTGCTGAGGGAATTCATAGCCAGTCCATTTCCCTCTGAGAAACTATTAGAAACAAGACTAAAGAGATGGGGAAAGATCATAGATCAGAAACTTAGATTTCTGTGTTAAAAGGAAAAGGTAGAGGTGAGGCAAAGTCTCTTACTGTTCCTGTTATTAGTCATCCTATGATTAGATGCTTGTTCAAAGCCACAGTTGCATCAAGCTACTCTAGGGTTACAGTACATGAACCAATAGCATATAAGATGGATGCTTCCAGCATATGAAATGAAGAAAACAATTCCACAAGAGATGTGGACACTGGGAATATCCTTCTGTAAGACACCTGTACTCTGTGAAGTATTGGTATTATTTGAGAGTACAATTAGATTATCTGTAAAGGTATGCAGCAAGCTCCAGAGTATTAGTTTTTAAAGTATGTTTTTCTTTCTGTGTTGTTTTTGTTGTTACAGGTTCTCATCATGTAGCACAGAATAGCCTCAAACTTGCCATCTTCCTGCCTCAGTCTCCCAAGGGCAAGGATTATAGCATACATCACCATGAGGTATTGCACAATTATACAACAAGTAGGTAGAAGATGGAACAATGTGCAATGCTTGACCAAAACCAAGAACAAGAAGCATGGTGGGCTAAGTACAACGAAAAAAAAAACCATGACATTGGGGGTGGCCACAACCTTTAATTCCAGCACTCCTAGAGGCAAGCAATCCCTGTGAGTTTGAGACCAGCCTGGCCTACACAGTGAGTTGCAGGACAGCCAGGACTATATGGCAAGATATTTCTTAAAATAAGAAAGAAAGAAAGAAAGAAAGAAAGAAAGAAAGAAAGAAAGAAAGAAAGAAAGGAAGAAAGGAAGGAAGGAAGGAAGGAAGGAAGATTACAAACAAGATAGTTATCAAAAATACTTGAAATGTGAATGATATAAATACACAAAACGGCATGAATGTGAATGATGTAAATACAATAAATGGCATGTTTCAAGATTAACTCGCTTTCTATGAGGAATAGAGTGTATGTGTATGTGTATGTAAGTGTATGAGGAATAATAATGTACTGTATATTCAAACAGCCGACAGAAAGGACTTAAGTGTACCCACTACAAATGATAAATGCTTGAGGTGATAGTTTAATTACTGATTTATAAAGCCACATTGTTTATGTACTGAAATACTAATTGTATCCCACAAATATATACAATGATTATTTTTCAACTAAAAATAAATTCACAGCAAAAGTAAGTCAAAAATCTTCAAAAAGCAAATGAACTGACTAATACTAAAGGCAAAGATGCCATAAGAAGAGAAAATCACAGATCAGCACCTCTGATGAAAAAAGATCCAAAAATCCCCAACAGCACTAACAAACCTAATGCAATATCTCATCAAAATAATTATTAATCACGAACAAACGGGGTTTAATTCCCTAACAGGAAAGAATGGCTCAATATGCAAATCCATAGCAACGGTAGACCGTATGGGCAGAATAAAGGCTGAAACTCATGCAATTACCTGAATCCACAAAGAACAACCATTTGGCAAACTTCAGCATCTTTTACTCATTAAGTCTTGTAGCACATTAAAAATGAAAAACGTGCTTCAATGTAATATAGGTCATATGTGATAAGCCCACCACAAATATCCCATTCACTGGTAAAACCCAAAACATTTCTCTGAGATTAGGGACAAAGCCTCACCATTTCTATTCAACATAATGCTGTATGTCTTAGCCAGAGAAATTATTCAAGCAAAAGAGATGAGAGGCATCCAGATTAGAAGGTAATAAAGAAAACTGCCCAGCACAGAGAAGTAATCTTTTATACTAAGTACCCTAAAAACTCCACAAAAACCATAACAAATGAATTTAGTAAAATTGCAGGACACAAAAACTGATGTACAAAAACAAGATATGTTCCTCCTATTTAACAAACTATTTGAAAAAGAAATAAATTCTCTTCATAATAGCATTGAAAATAATTAAATACCGGTATGGTAGTGCAGAGGCAGGCAGATCACAGAGTTCAAGGCCAACCTTGTCAACAAAGTGAGTTCTGGGACAGCCAAGGCTTCCTACACAAAGAAACCCTGTCTCACAAATAAACAAACAAAAAAGAAAATAATAAAATACTTGGAAATAAATTTAACCTACATACTCTAAAAATCTTTAAGACATTGATGAAATAAGTTATTGAAGACAGTAAATGGAATAATATACCATGCTCATGGATATGAAGAATAATACTAGAATTTCCAAGCTGTCCAAAGCAGTCTACAGACTCAAACTATCAAAAGCCCATTAATATCTCACAACTGTGTGCAATGATTGTGTGTTAATATGATCTTTTAAAAACATAAATGTGACAGCTAGTCCTACTTCATTTACCTGAAGTCCATCACCAGCTGTCACCTCAAGTCCATCAGCAGCAGTCACCTCAGGTCCATCATCAGCTGTCACCTCAAGCCCAACACCAGCAGTCACCTCAAGTTCAATGCCTTTTAAGTTCACTTCATGGTGGAGTCAATGCCAGTCCATCCCAAAGTAAGGAGAATACACCACCAGAAGGTCCTACCAGCATCCTGCCTGAAGCCCACACTTATACCAACAAAGTGATGCCCTCATTCCAACTCTGCCTGTACCCTGACCTTAAGGACTCCAAGTATCCACCTGAGGGCCATAAGATGGTCCATTTTGGTTGTTGCCAGGACTCTGCCATATACTGGCTCCGGCCCATCTTGAGGTCTAGCAAATGCCTCTAGTACTTCCCATTAAAGAAGCTAGAAACAAGGATGACTCATATTTGACATGTTTTGGGGGTGGGGGTTGGGGTTTGTTTTGTTTTTTGTTTTTTGTTTGTTTGTTTATTTGTTTGTTTTGAGACTGGATCTTCCTATATAGTCTGGTAGGCCTGATACTATGTACACCAAAGATGACCTAGAATTCACGGCTGTCCTGCTACTTCCTACTCCCACAGGCTGGGATACATCCTTTTAGAACTTCTTTATTTTATTAGTGAATTGAAACTAGGCTTCCTATGTGTATCCTGGGATGCTGTCCTCTTGAGTATAAGAGCCTCCTAGAACCATGGGATGAGTAGGATCATCTAACTTAACTTCGAACCTGAGACTTCAGCCACTCTAGCCTGTGCCTCCCTGCCAGCTGAATGTAATTCTGCCCCATTTTCACCTACCTGATCTTATGGGGGAAGGAGTTCCCACAGAATTTAGATCATTCCATGTCCAAAGATATAAGGCTGTCTTCTTTGGTGTTGAATTGAGACTTTCTGGTATGTCTGTGTGGTGGTTTGATCAGGAATGGCCTCCATTGGCTCATATTTGACTTGTTGGTCATTAGAAAGGCAATACTAGGAGGTGTGGCCTTTTCATAGCAAGTGTGGGCTTATTGGACAAACTGTGTTACAAGAGTTGCCATAGGGGAAGGACCTAGGCCCTGCCCCAAATGAATTGACAGATTTTGATGGGAGGGAGAAGGAAATTAGATCATTTCTAATTTAAATAAAATGTATAAAATCATTTCTCTTTAAATAAAAAGTATAAAATTGTTTCCAATTTAAATAAAATTTATGAAGAAAAAAATAAAAATAAAAACATAAATGTATATAATTTGATAAGTCAATAAAATATGCTCTATCAGCCTTAGGAAAAGAAGTAAGCCTGTTATTGTGACAACATCTATGCACCTAAAGTGAGCTACACTGTGAGATAAACCAAACAAAAAATGATAAATAGTGGACAATCTTATACATGGAGTTGTTGTGGTGATATCTACTGAAGAAGACTACTCAGACATGGGTTTAAGCCAAAAGAAAGTCTTTATTAGCCAGTCAGGGACTACACTGGGTGTTCAGGATTCTAGTGTCCCGAGTCTTTCTCACAGTGAGCTTTTAAGTGCAAAGACCATATCCTGGTTGACATACTTTGGTTAACAAGAATAGTTAGCCAGAATGGAACTACGGGAGCCAAAAAGCAAGGTTAGTCCATTTAGAGACTTTTCCAGAACCATGAACTTAGATGGATTAGGTTTTGTTTTAGTTTTATCAAGTGATACTGTCTACATGCTGAGTTTTATGGTCTGGATGGTATTTCCATCATGGAGTCAGTTGTACTAAGGCAAGGCATGAGGGCCTGTTACAGAACAAAAACATGTAGGACTCATAGGGCAGAGAATAGAATGTGGTTTCTGGTGGGGGACGAGGTTGGTGGGAAGAATAGATGGCAAGGGTGCACAGTGCCTGTTATAAGAGATAGATGCATACAGAGGCCTAGGTCTCATTACAGCAAGGTAAACAGTTCACTGCATACTGGAAGTCTGATAAGAGAGTAGACTTTGAGTTTCTCACCACATACACACATACATACATACACACACACACACACACACACACACACACACACACACACACAAACACACATACACACGCACACACACATACACACACACACACATACACACACACACACAAATACACATACACACAAACATACATAGACACATACATACACACATACATACATACATACATACATACATACACACATACACACACAGAGGGGTTGGGGTTATGAAGTGATAGATGTGCTGAACATCTTGAATGTGGCAATTATTTCACAAAGTGTGTGCTTATCAGGATATCACATGGTGTACTTTAAACATATACAATTTTTGCCAACTCTACCTGCATAAAGTTAGGCAAATTAACATTTTAAGGTAGATAAACTGGGAAAACTATATAAATGTTAGGCAATGCACAATTCAAAACAAGGACAGCTGTCAGGGATAGAAAAAAGCATTATGCAATGAGAAAGGAGTCAACTTTTACAAAAAAGACACACTAATCTTTAACATGTTTGTATCTCTCCAGAGTTACCACATTTCCTGAGGTAAAGACTGCAGAGAGACAAACAGTAAAACTTAATATAAAAATAAATTGAAGGCAAAAAATATTATAGAGAAAATGAACCAAACTTGATTCAGTTCCAAATTTGTAACTAGAATTGATTCCTTAAAAATATCAATATAGTGATAAGTCCCTAATCTTTAAGCTAATGAAGGGTGGGGGTGGGGAGAAGACACAAATTACTCCTACAGAAATAAAAAGGAGTCCTTGATGTTGATTCTGTGAACATTAAAGGAGCCACAAAAGAGCAAGAAGAACCATACTTGGATCATTTAGATGAGACTGACAATCTTGGATTACAAAAACTGAAGCAGTCACTATCTATTAAAGAAATTGGATCAAAAACTAGTAGCTAGGCATGGTAACACACACCTGTAATCCCATCACTAGAGAAGTGGAAGCAAAAGGACCATGAGCTTGAGGTCAACCTGAGCTATAGAACAAGATCCTGTCCCCAGAAAAAAGCAGCAGGGCCAGATGATTGATTACATTGGTGAATTCTACCAATGGCTTGAGGGATAAATGAGACTGGCTCTCTGTAGTCTCTTTCAGAGAACAGACATGGAAAGGCAACTTCTAATTCTCTCAATAAGAGTAATACCAAAACCAGACAGAGGCATCCAAAGAAGAAAGACTTTGGGCCAAGACCTCTCATGAACACAGATGTAAAATCCTTAATAGAAATACCAGCGAGTCCAATACAACAATGTGATAAACGAATTATATAGTATGACCCAGGCAACGGGTTTATTCATGTATGAGAGGGTGGCTCAGTATCCAAACTGATCAAAGCAAAACACATCAACAGGTTAAAAGAAATGAGAAAAGTAGTATAAGCATATCAATCAATGAAGAAAACACATTTCACAAAACCTGTCAGACATTCATGATTAAAATAAAGGCGTAGAGAACTGGGAATAAGAGGGAACTTTTGCAGTTTCATGAAGCACATCTCCAGAAACCCTACACTAACACTACACAGAAAAGTAAGAAACTGGATGCCCACCACTACCCCCAGGATGGGGAAAAGACACCTCACCAGTCCTGCCCACCATAGTCTTAGCTAGTACCATAAGAAGAAAGGAAATGATAGAGTGGGGGAATGGAAGAAAAGAAACAGCCTTTGTTTGCAGGTGATGAGATTCCCTGTGTAGAAAATTCCAGAGAATCAGCACAACAAATCCTGGAACTTACAAGTGATTACTGCTAGTTACAAAGTTAACATTTATACAAAAATGTCCTTCATTTCAACAGCACATGAAAACAAAAACACCATTTATAACCAAACTAAAATAGTAAATACTTAGATATAAATCTAACAAAATATGTGCATTATCTATATGCAGAAAAAATAAAACACTGTGATGGAAAATGCACCCATGTGTAAAATAAAAAAAGAAGAATCAGTTTTCACACAGAATTTCCATCTTTTCCTAACCTTAGTTCAAATGAACTTGACTGACAAGTGCAGAACAAAGAAACTTCTAAAAGGAAACATGAGCAAATACAGATGACCATATACTTGGCAATGGGCTTTGAGACCTAATACCCAAAGCATGACCTATGAAAGAAAAACAAAGTTGGACTTAATAAAGTTAAGACTTCTGCAACACATCAAAAGAGTGCTATGAGGAAAATATTTCTAAAACCTGTATCTAATAAGGAAATTGTATCCCAAGTTAAAAAAAAAAACATTAAGAACTTAAAACACAAAGAATAAGTTTTTAAATGGATCCAAATAGATATCACACTACTGAAAACAAACAAAAAAAAAAACAGTAAAAGATAATGCTAAAAGATGCTAAACATCATTGACATCTGTAAGGTGCTCCACAGCTAAGCACTGAGCCCAACTCCTGGAATCCAGTTGTAGAGAGGGAGGAGTGATGAGCAAAGGGGTCAAGACCATGCTGGGGAAACCCATAGTAACAGCTAACCCAAGCAAGTGGGAGCTCACAGACCTTAGACTGACAGCTGGGGAACCAGCATGGACCCAACCAGGCTCCCTGAACGTGGGTGTCAGTTGGGAGGCCTGAACAATCTATGGGGCCTCTGGCAATGGAGCCAGTATTTATCTCTGGTATTTGGACTTTGGAGGCCCATTCACTATGTAGGGTTACTCCCTCAGCCTAGATACATAGGGGAGAGCCTAGGTCCTGCCCCAAATGATGTGACAGACTTTGATGATCCCTCAGAGGAGGCCTCGCCCTCCCTGTGGAGTGAATGGGGGTGGGATGGAGGGTTGGTGGAGGCACAGGAGGATGGGAGGGAGAGGGAACTGGGATTGGTATGTAAAATAAGATTGTTTTTAATTTAAATAAAGATTTATTTAAAAAGAAAAATTTTTGGTGCTGATTTTTTAAAAATAAGATACTGCTATATGCTAAAGTGGTTAAAGTCCAAAGACCAAAAAAGCACTGGATGCTGGTGAAGATGCAGAGCAATACAGTCATACATGGCTGGTTTCTTATGACAATATTCTTACTATGACCCACCATTTGTGTTCTTGGGCACTTTTCAAACCAATCTGAAGGCCTTTCTCCATGACACATGTGTGTGCTTGTGTGTACATGTTCTTTGTATGTCTGTGGAGGCCTGAGGACAGCATTAGGTGGTGCTCTTCAAGAGCACTTTCCATGGTTTTTTTTTTTTTTTTTTTTTTTTTTAAGACAAAGTCACTCACTGACCTGGAGCACAAAGTGGGTTAGGCTGACTGGCCAGTGAGTCTGAGGGCTCTTCCTGTCTCTTCCTCCCAAGTGCTGACAGTACAAGTATGTAACATCATGCCTAGAATTTTTTTCTAATGTGGTTTGTGCTTGCAAGACAATACTTTACCTACTGAGTCATCTCCCAAGCCTCTAATCTGAAAACTTATGTCCACACAAAACCTATGTGCAAGTGCTTCTGGTATCACCTCAATTGCCCCAACTGTAAGCATTCAGCATGGCCTTCAATAGCTGAGGATAAGAAAGTTGGTGTGTGCTAATGAAAATAAATGACCTATGGCACATAAGAAGATACAGGCGAACAAAACAGGCTGCCTAGTAAGAGAAGCTAGTCTGAGAAGGCTACATGCCACATAAGTTCTATCATATAACATTCTAGACATGACATAAACATAGAGACAGCTCAAAGGTCAGTGATTGATGGGAGCTCAGGAGAGAAGAGGGAGGAAGAGCTGAATTCATGAAACATAAGATATTTTTAGGACAATTAAATTTTTTTTATCTGTGGCATGGCAATGGTGGCTGAGTGCAATTACACAGTTTTGAACTCACAGGAGGTTTCAGCACAAACAGTATACTTTAAAATATGCAAGTTTTTAAAGTTAGGAGGCAGGCGAATTCTAAGACTTAACACAAATCATGACTAGAGATTCTTAGTGTGCTATGAATGTCAGGCCTAACCTTGGAAAGGGGTAGGAAGAAAATACTCAGAACCAAATAACTAGAAATGAGGCAGAAGAAGGTGACATACACACCTGGCTGATAAAGTTATTCCCTGTGTGGGCACTGGTTCTGAACAGCTATGAAACCACTACACGAGCCATAATTGAATCATTAGTTAAATAGGAGCAGCATGGTCCAAGCCATTTTTCTTATTGTTAGAGTGGAAGTTTACAGACAGAGTAAAGGCTGGGCCTGTGGTGGTGGCACACACCTTTAATCCCAGGACTTGGGAGGCAGAAGCAGGTGGATTCAAGTTCAAGGCCAGCTTGGTGTACAAAATGAGTTCCAGGACAGCCAGGTTTTTCAAAACCCTCTCTCAGAAAAAAAAGAAAGAAAGAAAAAAGAGTGGACTAGAACAGTCCCCATTGATGGGGACGTCCTTCTGTGTATATGTTTATCTTATTGGTTGTTGAATAAAGAAAGCACTGTTGGCCAATAAGGGAGCAAGATAGGTGGGACTAAGAGTCCAGGAGAATTCTGGGAAATGTAGGAAAGAGAAGTCTGGTGATCCAGGCAGGAGGTGACATAGCAGGCAGATTCAGAATTTAAGCAGGGACAAGCAGGACAAGAGGACAAGCATCCTCTTGCTCTTCCTCTTCCTTTTCCTTCTGCTGTCTTCTCTACGCAGAGCCTCCATGTGATCCCAGGAAGAGGACGCCTTCTGCTGGCATCCTCGATAAGATTAAGTCTTATAAAATATATAGATATATAATAATTAAGATTGGGCTAGCATATAAAAAAAATTCTAGTCAATTGGCCAGCAGCTTTGTGCCTAACACAAGTTTCTGTGTGTTATTTGGGGCCCTAAAGTGGTGGTCAGAACTCAGGCAGCTGGCAGAAAGCATTCACATGGTGGGGCGGGGCTCAGACAGCTTGGCAGAAAGACTTATCATTACACCCCATGATACTAGAAGTATCACTGTGAGCTCATTTTCAGCTTAATTCAGGTAAAGATGCTTATATATGTACAGATATATTTACTGATACACAATATACATATGTATGTAGGTTATAAACCACACACACATACATACACAACTACACTTCCTTATTCTGTCAGCTAAGAGGTCCCACAGTCAATGACACTTGATTTCTGTGTTATTCAACTTTTTATTACCACAACAAAACACCTGAGACACTGATTCACTGGGTCTGATGAAGGCTCTGTGGCAGCTGGCAGAGCATCTGGTGGATGATAGAAGGCAACGATGAGTAGCAGACACATCTCAAGTCTGAAAGAAAAAACAGGTGTTTGGGTTGCCCCCAGTCCTTTCTAAGGGCATGTCTCCAATGACCTAAAGACTTTGCTTCCCACAAGGGGTCACCACAGCAGTTTCCAATGTCATTATTCAATGAAAAGAACCAGTTCTTAGTAGAGAAATAGCTAATTCTAAGAGTGGTTTGGAAAATTCTTGGGATGAGCCTGTGTTATCTTGATGTGTCCAAAGTTAAATATCTCTAAAAATACACACCCATTGAAGGGGATGTGTCAAAAGTGAACACAATTGAAAAAGGCTCTGATACTAAGATAGAAGCATTGTAACACAATGAAAACCATGCCCACGGGTTGATATTGACAAAGACAGTTGAATAAAGAACTGAAAAGAAGATACAGCTCTCTCTTGGAAATGGAGTTTCGGTCACTGATGCACTCAGCTCTAGGGGAGGGAAGACTTCTCACTCCTTGCAGATAGACTGCATGTTGTGACACCCTGACAGACAAAAAGACATAGACAGCAGGGGAGTGGAGATGACCTGCCATGGAAAAGCAAGCAAAGACTTCCTTCAGTCAAGAAGCGTTAGTAACAACAGCGATAGGCCATAGAATACACCTTTATAACAATGTGACGAAACAACATTCTGACTCTTGAAGTCTTCCTCCTCTAGTCACTAACTCCAGTATCATCAAGAGGAGAATACTGGACAAATCTCCAATCCTACAGAAGACTCGACAGTTCAAAACAAGGAAAGGTCCAAGAAATACTGCATTTTAGAGGAGCCCAGAGAAACATGATAGCCAAACACATCATGGTGCCGTGGGTGGGATAATGGGAGAGAAACAGGCACCCGGTAAAACTAAAGAAAGCTGTTTCATTAATCATGATAAACATCACACCAGTGTAAGCCCTGGTTACATTTAGTTCCCCATGGCCTCCTGTTTTGAATCCTTGGTGCCCAGCATAAGGCACTATTTTGAAAGCTTTGGAAGTAGGTCCCTAGGGGCAGGACTCTGATATTTACCTGGCCCCTGCTTTCGGTTTTGCTAGTCCTGTTTTCTGGCCCACCCTCTGAAGAGCTTTCACTTCATGCTGCAGCCACCACGGACAGAAACACTCTCGTAGCTGTGCCCTCCCCACTGTGACCAACTGAAATCCCTCTGATCCCTGGAGCCCAAAGTCAGCCTTCCCTGCCTTTAAACTGCTCTGTCCAAAGGGCGCATGAGAACTCCGCACTGCCTTTTTAACTTCTCTGCGAAGCTGAAACTTTTCTGAAAGAGCAAAGACTGCTGAGAAGCCTCCTGCCTCTGCCAAGGTCTCATGGGACTTTCATCCCCTTCAACCACAGCACTGCCACAGGCCTGTGTTGAGCCCACTAGCTCTTGAGTAGCCCTCAGTCCCATCCCCCACACCGAATATAAAAGGAAGCACATGCTCTGGCAACATGACCTGCACTCATATGCACACATTCCCAGTAAGCCTGTCCCTGCCTGTTACCATCTCCAGGCAATACTGCTGTCCCAATAAGGAACTTGTCTGTCTCCTTCACACTGGCCTCTCTCTTCACAGCCCTGGAGTACTCTACACACCCCAAACCCAAGCCCCAGAACCAGAGTTCAGGTCAGGCCTGCCTGGCCATGCCCAGCTGTCCTCTGTTGCCATCCGGGGACCTGGACCCTTTCTGCAGCCCTGTGGATCCCGTGCCTGGTTAGAATCAGGAGTCTGGGCTTTCCTCTGGGTTGCTGTCCGGCAGCACAGCTAAGCACTGCTATTTTTTAAGTCCTTGGCTTCTTTCTGTCTCACTCAGAAGGGTGCTCTGGGAAACAGTTCAGGATGAATGTTCCATCTCTCACCTCCCCCTCCTCTCCTCCACTTTTATGCCATCACCAATACTGTCCTCCCCCTGGTGCTGTCAGGGGAAACTGAGCTCGTAATTCTTTCCAGGAAGGCATTAGAAAGGGGGAGATTAAGTTCAATCAAAGTGTCAGGCTTGAATTGTTTGTGTGTTTGAATGTAGGTGAGCAGACCCCTTTCTAGGCCTCATACCCTCTGCTCCCTCTCCTTCTGCCTGAGTGGTGCTGCTCCTTCTGAAGTCCAACCTTTATTAGATGACAAGGCGATCAACACACACACACACACACACACACACACACAAACACACACACACACACAAACACACACACACACACACACTCACACACACACACCTTCTGAGTCTTTGCAACAGTAGGAGCACCCCCACCCAAAGTGTCCCCTTATGAGTCTCATTTCCCCACGAGTTTGTGTCTGCTCAGGGCTTCAAGACCTACCACATCATTGCTGTGGTCCCAGTCTATTCCTCCAGCTCAGACCCATGCTCTGGCCTCCAGACCTGGATATCTATTAAACATCTAGCTGGTATAGACATGGAATAGTCAAAAAAGACCTTAAAGGCTACCTCTCCCGCACTGACCTCCAGCCCTTCTACCCCCAATTCCATTCCTCCCTCACACCAGGAGCCACACACCCAATCCACAACACAACAAGAAATCAGGGGAAAGTGGGCCCTACCCTTCCACACCTCTCCCGCATCTCCCATCTTCATTCAGTCCACAGGATTGGCTGCCAGGTCCACCTATGCTCAAGCCTCACCACTGCCCACTGCCTTAGGATACCTGTCTGTGTCCCTCAGCCTGCTGCTGCTGTCACAGCCTGTCCCCTTCTGTCTGTCCCCATGCCTGCCTTCCAGGCCTTTCCATTCTCAGCAGCCAGCATGGCACCTGCTCAGTGCAAGACATTCCAGCATCCTCTGCTTTCACTCCTTCCTCTCACAGGTTCCAGCACTCTTGGAATGAAGGTCAGAACCCGCTTCCTGGCTGGCTTCATCTTGACCTCCCTTCTTGCCCCACTCTGGGAGGACATCTTCCCTTCTTCTATCTTTCAGAGTTTCAAGGGGACATTTCCCAATCTTAGCATTTAGACATGCTTCCTTCTGGCTGGAATGCACCCTACCCCCACCAGCTTGGGGAGCTGATGTGTGACTTAAAGATCTTTTCCCATCACATCCAAGGTTCCAGAAGATGAAAACATGTCTTTTGCAACTGTTTTTTTTTTTTAGATTTATGTATCTGTTTTCTATTTTCATGTGTTTGCCTGCATGAGTTTACATACACAGCAGAAGCCTGAGAACATCACACGAAGGTAACTGGAGATCTGGGTGGTTGTGGGCCATTATGTGGGTGCTGGGAATTAGAGCCACTGAGAGAGCTTTTCAATCAGTGGTTCTCAGCCTTCCTAATGCCCCACCCTTTAATACAGTTCCTCATGTGCTGGCCCTAAGCATAACATTATTTTTGTTGCTACTTCATAGCTGTAATTTTGCTACTATTATGAATCATATTGTAAGTATCTGTGTTTTCACATGGTTTTAGGCCATCCCTGTGAAAAGGTTTTTTGATCCCAGAGAAGTCACGACCCATAGATTGTGAATCACTGTCTTAGGTGATGAGCCATCCTTCCAGCCCCTTCTTCAATATTTAATTGTAATTGTTCATCTCTGTGGGGATGCCAGTATGTGGTATGCCCGTGAGCCTGAGGCCAGGTCAAGGATCTAATCAGTTACACTGTAAACCCAGTCACTGCAACAGCATGCAACTTAGTAGGAGTTCATGGGTTTATTCCTGGTCAACCCTAGGAAATGAGTTCTTATTTCCTTACTCCCTGTACAGCTCAGTGCTACTTCGACATGTACCAGGATCATAAAACCGTTTGTGGCAGAATTAGGATTGAATGGGGTTGGTTAGCTGCTTCCCAAGCCCATGCTGTTGATGGGTCACTTGCATTGATGGCCCTCTGCTCATGGAACCTGGGAGCTAGGAAAATCCTGAGGCTCCCTTCTTGTGGCCAGACATTCACAAGTGGGGAGGGTAACAAACCACAGGGGAAATAGGGAGTGGAGAGGGAACTTGCAAAAACCCACTAAAGAGTATTTGATCTCTGTGTGTGTCTCTCTTTCTCTTTCTCTGTCTCTGTCTGTCTCTCTCTCACACACATTCCCTCCCTCTGCCTTTTGTCTTACTACTAGCCACTGACATTCACAGAGGGCCTCTCTGTCCTTTAACAAGCCTCACCACAGCTTTGCAAATTATCCCCATTTTCAGATGAGAAGCTTGAGTTCCAGACCAAGCTAAGAACAGCGGCTGTTGGAAGCTGCCAAAACTGCTCAGAAAAGCACCGAGTGGGATCCTGGCCAGCAAAGCCCCAAGAGGCCATGTTTCCTGTCTTCACTTCCCTGAGTAGACATGGCTCCTTTGGCTACTATCTCAACAGGGAAAACAATGAAAAGCCCAGTCCTCCCTTAGACAAAGGGAACTGGGGACTCCATCCTCTCCCCAGGGGGTGTGGAATGTCAGGTTAGTGACTTTCTTTGCTGCAACTTAAAGGTGGCACCCAAGGGACTGTCACCATTTCCTATCCCTGGACCCTCCAACTTAGCACCAGCCTGCCTTTTTGCTCAAGTCTTTCTTTATCCTTAAGTTTTTGTGAGCTACCCAAAGGTATGTGGGACAATTCCCAATTGTGCTTAAAGTAGCCAGTTACTGTTCCTTTCTATCAGAGCCCAGCAAGAACACCAGGATGAGGCTCAAATCAGAAGGCTGGGGCCTTTCATGTCTCCTGACAGCTTCCTATACTTGGAAATTAAAGGGGTGTGGTAGGTGTGGTGAAAACACCAGAGATGGTAAGGATGGACCCAGGCCTTCCAGGTCATGTCGGAAATCATGCCCTGCCCAGAAATTAGGGGCCATAAGGAACAAGCTGGGAATTCATACACTAGAAGACAAGCAGGCCCAAGGGTGACAGAGAGCCCCGAGGGACAGCAAACAAGGTGGAACTGACAGTGTGGAGACACAGATTCGGCTGACAGGATTGTGGTGGGCAGGCTCTCCAGCAGGTGCTGCTAGTACAAGGGCCCTTGTGAAGCTGCCTTCATTACCGTGTGGAAGTCAGACAGGAACATGGAGCACTGCAGTGGGCTGTCAGAACAACTGCAGGAAGTGCCGCCTCCCTGGCATCCTGTGTGAGGGGAGCCTGCTGGCTACATGGACAAGACGCCTCTCTCCTGCGAAACAGAGCTAATTGCACATCTCAGATGATCTCTTCCGGATGACACTATAACAGCCTTTGTGTAATCATGCTTCATTATGGGTAAGAGCCATTTTCCGGCTTCCACTTTGCCCTGGTAAGCACACACCTGCTCAGAGCTGCTGACTCAGCCTGTGCTGCCTTGCTCCCCTTTCCCCCAGTCTAGGGCAGGTACTGGCAACTGGCAAGTGTCTATAAAAGCGGGTCTGGACATCAAATCACTCTAGACTGGGTGACACTGCAGAAGCCTCTCACACTGTGCAGACTCATAAGATCAGAATCTTCAGGGACTAGGTACATCACACACACGCGCGCGCGTGCGCGCACACACACACACACACACACACACACACACACACACACACACACACACACACACACACTGCATATGCACAAGCCCATATATGATAGGTTGGGTAAGAAATCTAATTCTATTTAGGATCAGTGAGATAACACCCATGAAAATGGGAACTAGTATTTCTGTGGAAGCTCAAAAGCAAAGGCCTGCACATCATGGAATGTTGCAACCTTTGTTGATCCTATGAGATGCTTCCTAGCTCTTGGATTCAGTGCCTTCTCTCACAGCTGTTCCCACTGTGATGGTCACATACCAGTGAAAGGAGGCATTTCTTTTGTGTTGCTGTGTAGCCAGCTTAATTATGAGATAGGCACAGTGTACAGCTCTCCTGGTTGCTCTCAACACAGTCTTTGTCATGCTATGTGCCGTGGCAATGTGATGCCAACAAAGGTATGCATTGTTTCCCCAGAGGATCACAAGACCATGGGTGCTAATTTGTGGCTCCAAATTCTTTGCAGATTTTTCTGAAATACCAATTCTCATTCATCAAACACAGGTTGGGGACTGGGGGTTTCCAGCTCTAACATGCCCTTGGTTAGTAGCAATGGCATCACATCACACAGACATATACCATACAGATATCATCTTAGGATCAGCTGGGATTTCTTTTCTTACTTGAGAAGAAAATTTACTGTGGAATTACAAGACAAGAAGAATGAGAGAAAAAGACCATGTAACTTGATCCTGGCATCCGGTTTTTGCCTTCAAAAGGCACATTCAATAATTTTCATTCCTCATAGTTCAAGAGAGCTGCAGAATCTCCAGCCCTTTCTTTCATTGTCCTTGCTTCAAATCTATCCAAGAAATGTTGGCAAAATTCTCATAGCTTTTCATCGACTCTAAAGAAGTATTGTGCTCGTCTCTAAATCTCACCTGTGAAAAGGCAATGAAGGTGCTAAAGGCCAAAGTCATATCTCCCTAGAAAAGTTAGTAAAGGGAGTCCACTTCATTTTATCATCAAAGATGAGAGAGAGAGAGACAGAGACAGACAGAAAGCAGAGGTTGATGCTAGGTGACTGCCTCAGATGTCTTCCACATTTGGGGGGGGTGTCCCTCCCTGAATATGAAGCTCACTGATTCAGTTTGAACTCAGTGTGGATCCCACTGAGAGGATGTGGAGGAAGGCAACTGAAAACACCACAACCTCACAGAACCTTACAGCCACACAGTGAAAATGGAGATGACTTCCGTCAGTTCCGGGTCTTGCATATCTTGGTATTGGGAATTTGACTGGGGCTACATGGATATGAAGAAAAAGACATGTACAGTAAAGCTGGGATTAGATGGGCTGTGCTTACTCTAATGAAAGGGACCTATTTGCAGCCTGGAAACTCAGTGAGTTTATTCCATACAGCACAGGGAAACTTCTGGAGACCTCTGCAGAAGGTCTCTATAGGGGAGCAGTCTCAGGCTGTGAACACCCATGAGTACAGAGCCACAGTGAAGGTTTTCTGAGAACACTATTACCATTTGTATTGGATCCAGGGGAAGATTGTGCCATTTCCCTGATCCTAACGTGGGTAAGGCTTTGCCATTCCCATGGGTCTAAATGTTGGGGTCCTTGGCATGGCCAAGCTCATGTCAGTAACACACACTCATCAAGGGCTTCCTCTGATCCTTACAAACTTCACTCAGAGATTCCTCCACCCTATCCCCCACAGGTCTGGGTGCTGATGAACCCCCAGAGCACTCTCCCACCTAGGAGGCCTCAGGAGCCCCCAGAAGCAAGGAAAGTTACTCAACCCTTGGAAGCCACATAAATAGGCACCCTTAGCCTGACTGGTACTGAGAGCATGCCCTGTCTCTCAGTAACCTCAGAATAACCAATCACTTGAAAGGCACTCATCCCAGAAGACACAATGGGAGGGAGAGCATTGCTGAGGCCTAAGGTGGGCAACATTAGTTAATAGCATCAGCAAGCTATGAGCAGCAGCATCTTCACTCCATATTTGGACCCACTTGGTCATTATAAACTCATCTGAACTCTCAGCAAAGTATACAATGGGGAGTTTATTTTTGAACCTCTCAGAATACAAGGGAGAGTCTTTAATACAAGATCTGAGCAGCACACACAGCTTCCTTTCAAATGAGGAGGAAGAAATGCCAGTTGCCTCTCTTTTGTTAGTGATTCCCTCTTTCTTCTTTGAAAGCTTGCAGTAATTTCTGACTATGGAAGAAAGGGCTCTGGGTGCTTCATCTGATGAGCAGGTTTAAACGGGCTTCAAAACAGTCCAGAGAGTGCCCTGTTGGACACTGGGGCTGAGGAAAGGAGAGGGGCTAAGTGTTTCAGTTCTGATGGGAAAGGTTTCCCCTATAGAACTGTT
The DNA here is from genome assembly GCF_003668045.3 of Cricetulus griseus. Classification (NCBI taxonomy): domain Eukaryota; kingdom Metazoa; phylum Chordata; class Mammalia; order Rodentia; family Cricetidae; genus Cricetulus; species Cricetulus griseus. The sequence goes on from NC_048596.1 coordinate 163,123,076, forward strand.
GCAACTCTGAAAGGCAAAGTATCCTAGCAGTTGAGAGCCATGGAATATGACAAAGTCACACTGCACAACAAACCTTACCCAAGAGATATATTGGGAAAGACACAAGAGGGTGGCTGCCTCTGCTCAAGCAAGAAGCAACAGGGAAAGAGCATGAGGCAGGCTATATATAGGGTTTCTTGGGGTTGGAGTTTTCTAGGGTGGAGATTTCCAAGGTGGGGATTGGTGGGATTTCAAGTCCTGAGCTTGGGCCAAAATCAGGGTTTAATGGGATTTTTGAGCTCAGGGATTGGTGGATTTTTTAACCCAGAAGTGACCTTTTACTCTACAGGAGGACTTGGGGAATCCTTGATTTTGGGGGGTGGGGTTAGGAAACAGCTGAGCCTATGTTACTCCCAGGATCTTAGCATCCCAAGGCTGTGAAGTAAATTCCAAGTTCATTCTCTGTTAATTAGGACAAAATCCCAGAGATGATATGGCTGCCATGAGTGGAGTTGCTATACCCTTTACTGGCCAAGACTACTCTTTATGCCTGGCAACAAACTGGATTTCATCAGTTGCTTGGCACTGTGGGGTCTCTGTAACCTACTACTGGCAGTTGGTGTTTCAATACCTACACATTACTGTAAACAAAATTGTTTGATCCCGGATTCCTGAAACAACCAATCAACTAATGCTGAACCATGGTATTTTTTAAAGACTTTAAAATTTTGTTTATTACTAGTGTGTGTTGCATACAATTCCTCTTTGTGGTGTCAATCTTCTCCTGTAGGGTCTAGATTTGAACTCAAGTCAGCATGCTCATGTGGCAAGCACATTTGTTGGAGAGTCATTTTACTGGTTCTGATTCATGGTATTTTATGCTGGAGGGAAGACAATGTTGTTCTTATCCTTTAAGAAAAATAAAGCCTGGCCCCTGCACACATGGTGATCACAGCACATTGAGCATGATTTGGGCAAGCAGCAGAGAAGATGAATTATAGGTCAACTACAGGCAACTGATGCAATGCAATTCCATGCTAACACCAATGTGGCTGTCCAGAGGAGCAGTGAGGATTTAGGGAGGTGCCTAATGCTGAGCCTGTATACTTCAGACTCTTGTAGTCCTGTGAGCCTCATAACCAGAGTAACCACAACTATCCATCTGTTCACCAAGAGATACTTTTCTTGTGTATTTCTGTGGGTAGGTATAATCTAAGGGGTAAGATGGACAGTCAAGGGGTACATGCTGGATCACAGTTAGGGAAAGCTTTGTAGAGCTGAGGCAGAGTTCTGAAGTCAGGTTGGAGACTGCTCACATCAAGGCAAGTGTCTCTTGTCTCTTACCCCACACCTGTCAATGTATCCTCAGAATGATGGCATACTTGGTATCTGGAATGTGTCCACACAACTTCACAGGTGGTCTCATTTATGCATAGCAAAGCACCTTCTCAGAGACAAGACCTAGCAGATCTGAACACCATACCACACATCTTTTCTTAGCCTCCTCCTTACTGTCCCTTGTTGCCATCCTAGAGTCACAACTTCCTGAGGACATATTTGTCCTTTAATGAAATGGGAAAGTGAGTAAGAGGTCCAGGAAGGTCTTCCCAGCCACAGGAGGCCAGGGGGTTATTTCCATATCAGTGTTCCTGCTGGGGAAAGAGGGGGTGCTGGATAGATAAAGGAGGAGGGACTGGGGGCTCTAGGAAATCCTCCAAAGGACATTTCGTTGGCTGTGCTCATATCCTGCAGTTGTGGCAGGCACAACTTGCTTTTGATCATGACATCTTCACAGGACATTGATCCTATACCAGGTGCTGTACTATGTGCACAGAGCCAAGGAAGGAGAGGACAAAGGAAGATACTACTTTGGAAGTAATCACCTACAAAGACATACACAGGCCAGCAGGGAACAGTGTTCAGGGTCTAATAAAGAGCACATGGGCCTGTAGACAGAAATGTTCATCAGCATTGAAAAATGCAAATATATAAGCAACAGGAATGAAGAAGAATGTCTGGGGTGGGGGCTGGGCCCTTACATGGAGACCTGTAATGGTGGAGGATCTCCATTGGATCCCGACCTGGACCCACAACCCCCTGTACTTGCTGTATGCTCTTTTAAAACCTGGTTCCGGATTTCCAATCTGACCAAAATGGAAGTCCCCCTACATGTTCCCTTATGTTCCACCTCTGTGACAATGTGGAACAAGGTGTCTAATACTCCTTATTGTCACTACCATTTATTCAGTACCTACTATACATCAGCTGGAGATGAGGATGGAATATCTTTAACCATGGAGAAGACCCTATTGTCTCCATTTGGAATATGAGGAACTGAGGCTCAAGAGAGAGTTGTGTTCTATGATGAACCCTGTGCAAAAAAAACTCAAGAGACTTTTGTAACGATCTTTGGGAAACCTACTTCCCGCCACAGTATTATTCAAAGGCAGGAGAGCGGGGCTTCACTGTTGGATGCGACAGAGATGTTAAGCGCAGAGGGGCCTGTTAAGAGGGAACTGGCTGAGTGCTGGGAAGTGATAGCTTAAATTCAGATTAGAATAAGGAAAGTTAGACCAACTACCAGAAACTGTAGCGCACCCTTAGCATTCTGGAGCTGAGGAAAATGCGGCTCAAATGGTGCTGAGGGTAGTGTAAAATCACAGTCAGAGGGGGAGGGGCCTTCTCCTAAGTCCTGGGCTCTGGGACCCTAGTCTGCCTCCTCCCTGCAGGCGCCTGCCCCTCCCCTCTTCCACCCTAGTAAGGCGGGTGAGGCTCTCTCTCCACCTGAGTAATTATATTCTCATTAGGAGTCGATCCATAGCAGCATGCTACTCATGCTCAGGCGAAGTTCCCTGTGGGCTCCCCCGATGCTGCGAGCACCTGGTGGCTCCAGGGAACTTGGATGGGCCACCTTGCCCACTGGCCCACAGGACTTCTAGGCACCGTGTACTCTATGAAGCTTTCCTGAGTTCCCCTCACCATACTTGTATGCTTCTTGCTGCACGCCGCCGCAGCCACGGAGAATAAGCTTTAACCTCTGCCCTCAGAGAGGCAGAGGTGTGCGGTGGTAGTGCTAGCTAGGTAAGACTCCACACTCCGTAAAGTGGCACAGAGAAAGGATGACAAGTCTGCTGTCCTGGGATTTAGAAGTGGGAACGGGACACTAACTAAGCTGACGAGGAGAAAGTAAGCAAGGCGACCAGAGACATTGGGGAGAAGCTTTTTCAGACCCATGGTGAGGCAAAATTCAGGGTGGTCCTGGAACCCCTCCAGGTTGGGATATGAAACAACTTATTTGAGATGAAAGCAGGAGGCAAGGTCCAGATCTGCCAGGGATCAGAGGCTTCAAAGCCTTAAAGGGAACCAAAGGAAGGTGTAGGTTTTTAAATCGCCCCATCCACCCACCTTCTAAGCTTCTGGGTGGGACAGGAAGGAAGTCCCCAGGGAACTGCCGCTCTCCAGGGCCTTTCTTCTCCATCCATCTCCAGCCTGTCACTTGGAGTCTCTCATGACCCCATCTGGGGACCCAATTTTTCAGGCATAGGTTGGCTCACCTGTCTCTGACCCAAGGGATACTCAGCCTCCATCTTCACCCCAGATGAGAAGATGCCCAATTGTCACATGTGGGGAGAATGGGGTGAGGTGTCCACCACACTGCTCAGGCAAAAGTGGGTGGCCATTCCATGTGAAACCTAAAGCAATAAGGGGAGACAAGCATAGCTCCAAGTGGCTCCCTCCCTGCCAACACCCTTGCCCTCCCTGGAGGGCAAGGAGCAAGTGGGCAGAAAGTCTCCTAGGAAGAGCATCACTTGCTCTATGGGTTGGGACAGCCCCCAAGAAGAAGCAGCCTTTGAAGAATGGGTCCTCTGAAGAATGGGATTTTGAAAAACAAAGGAAAGAACAATAGCTTCAACTTCAAGGCTGGGTGGCATGTGTAGGTACACCAAGAGAAATGGAAGGTGGATAGTCAAATGTCACAGGGAAGGGCTGACAGATGAAGGAAGAGGTGTAGAACCAGATGCTGCTAAAGGGTTTCAATGCCAACCTCAGGAGCATGGACCCAATCCTACCAGGAGACAGGTAGAACTGGAGCAGAATCAGAGAGACATTTCCTCTTCTTTCTGTGGGTCCACTGGCTCTAGTTTCACTTGCTGAGACTCTGATCTGGACCGCAGTTGGGATCCACAGCCCTCTGCCCCCTTCCAGGTTAGTGTAGTGCCAGTCACTCACCGAGGCAATGGAACCTATAGGCCCCTGGTTCCAGACCAGAGAATGGTTGGTTCCCCAGAGAAGGAGGGACTCTGGAGATGTTTAGACTCCTCCCTGCCTTTATACAGAAGGGCAACCTGAGGGCAGGAGACTTGCCCAAGTTACCCAGGTGGAACTCAGCCTGGTGTTTCCCTAGCACCAGAGCCCTGGCCACTAGCACTGGGATGGTTCTACCCTTAGGAAGAGGAATGGACAGCATTCTGGAAGCTCCCTGAGCTCCAAGGCGAATGGAAACCGCTTGAAGGTTTAGCAAACCCTTAACCCTCACAGCCTGGAGCGGTAGAGCTGCCCTCTACACTTCAGTGGGAAGGCTCTGCATAGCTGAGTTGTTGGTCAAGGTAGTTCCCCGGCAAACTCCCATTGTCCTTGACCTGTCCTTCCCAGCATGAAGCCTGAAGACAAAGCCCTTACTAAAAAGAATCGCTTTTCTACTAAATTCCTGTAAGGCTCCTTTTCCGGTGGGACTGAAGCAGGAGAACTGTGAGGATGGAAAAGACAGGCACTCCATTGTGCCTCACTACGGAAGGCCCCTGTTGTCCGCCCCCGCCCCCACTGTCCCCTGGGCCCCGGGGCTGTGAGGGACAGGACACTGCGGCACCTTAGACTGTGTGGTTGAGAAACAGGACTGAAGTTCCCAGCCCAGCGGCGTTTGTGAAGCGATCAGGGGAGCAGAAGGTAGAAATGTCAGAAATTTTCCTGCCGTGGGTGGCTGTTATTAACCCCGTTTCCCCCATCCTTCCCTCCAGAACCACTTAAACTCGAATCTGAATCTCAGTCCAAGGAAAACCCTCGAGGTGGGCCCAGAACCACGGAAGCCCACCCGGGCCACGGATCTCGGTCCTGGACCCTCTGCTTCCACCCGCTTCTGGCGTTGCATCATCCGCGTCCAACACAGGGTCAGCGTTCCAAACTTAAAACGAAGTCGTTTATTTCAATTTTGCTTTCACATTATGTTTCGATACAATCAAAACTTCTGAATGAACCCCTTTAAAGTCCTGCGAATGAGTGCAATAGCAGGTCTGGGCGCCCGGATTGTTTGGCGGGTGGATCTCGGGTTCAGAGGAGCTGGTACAAAATATAAGGTGCTTTGGGAGCTGCGGAGCTGGATAGAGCTGTTGCCATCCAGGGATAGTAGGCTCGAAGACACTGTCACAAGGGGCAGGTGGGTTCGGGTCCTAGAATTGGGAGTAATTCTTGATGCATTTGGAATTGAGGGTGGACAACAAACTGCTTCCAGGCCCTCATGCACGCCTAGCAGGATCTGGGTCAGATTTCTCAGGTTCCATTAAAGCAGGGAGCACAGGGAAGGCAGAACCGGCCTGCGGGAGGAAGCGCAGAACCGGCTCTGCGAAGAAGCCCTTTTGCCCCTGCCTCTCCAGTTGCATCTTCCAAGCCTCCTGCTTCTCCGCCCGTCTTGGGCAGTCCAAGCCCTCAACCTCGCAACCCGGAAAATGCGAAGTTTAGAAAGCTGTTTCAGAAAAATAAAAGTCCCACTTTGACTTTATTGGATTAAAGCAAAATTAAATTTTGGCTATTCACACGTATGTTACAGAGGAAGAGGAAGCATCCGAAGAACCTCCTTGGCGGTTGGTGGAGCCACAGAACACAGGGCATTGACAAGCATCAGAAAACAAACACCAAGCAGCCTTAGATTTCACGATCACTCCGAACAGGACAGAAATACGGAATACAGCCAGCGTCCACCGTAAGAGTTCTTCGTGTACAAATGATACATTTACATATTTATGTATAGTTAAACCAGTCACCACGAAGGCGAGTCCTTCCTCCGCTAACAGCAGCCGAGGGCAAGTCTCTCAAGCTTAACTCGCGCGGTGTTTGAAGAGCAAAACCTGTTATATTAAAACTACCTGCCCCATTCAAAAACAGAAACAGAAAACAAACGGACCCCCTCTTCAAACTCGGGGGGGGGGCATACTAAGTTTCAGTAAGTGGCAGGGTTCAGAGGGGGGTCGGGTCAGGAGAAACATTTCACATTACTTCGTTAATTGTTGGGGACATGGACGGGTAAGGAACAATGACAAGGCAGTCTCTTCCTCGATTACTGCGACTGGCTTTGGGGAGGCGAATTTATTTTTGGAAATGGGAGTGTGCAGAGCTAAGCGAGATTTACTTCTCTTAGTAAGGGACGAAGTTGGACCGCGGGCGGCGCACACCTTTGTACCCAGGCGTAGCTAGGAACACGTAGTAAGTTTCCGGTGGCGCCGCTTCCTCGCCCTGGTAATTTTCGGCCTCTTTTTCACTCCCCTCCTGCCTTTCTCCTGCCTCCATTCCCGTTACCGAGCCAATCAGAGGGGAAACACGAGGAATCCAGAGAAGGTTGAGTACTTCCAGCCCCCCATCAAGTTCCCCCGCTCCAGCTTGAGGTATGCTCGGTCGCCTTTCTCCATCTGGATGAGGACGCCGTTGCTGGCGGCCTCACGGGTCACGTCTTGGTCACCGGCGAAAGCTGAAATCACCGGCCACCCGTTCAACATGAGGCTCACCTGAGAAAAATAAAGGCCTGCGTCAGATGCGCCACCTAAGCGGGTACCCAAGCGACGGGGGAGAGCCAACCTAGGTGCTTAGCTAGCTGTCCCAAAGGCCTGGGGGCCCCGACCCGGCAGGAGGCGTGCGGGGAGAAACCGGGCTTAGCTGCTTGCTGCGAAGGCTCTAACGGGGACCCACACCGTATCTAGGTAGAGGAAGGGTCTGACTCTCTAGAGCGGCAGGAGCGCGCCAAGTGAATCCTGACTAGGCATAATGCAGTTTAGTAAACCCGCAGGTGGGTGTTGCGCCTTGAGACCTTCGGCCTTTCGCCAGCTTGCCAGGAGCAACTCTGCTCCCCGCGCGCCCTAAACAAACAGCCGCACCCCGGGCCTCAACTGGTGGCTGTGGGCAGGACACGGGGGCGAGGGGCACATAGCAGAGACGGAGACGCCTTGGGATGCAGATTAAAAGCGGCCAAGAGTGGCTGTCCGAAATGCCGAGACCTGCGAAACTGCACTAGAGCTCCCTCCCTAAGCCACCCGCTCAATTCTCGCCCCAGATCCTACCATGCCCGCCATCGCCTGGTTGTGCCCTTGCGGTAGCAGCGTCAGCCTAGGGAGGGCCAGGCGCCCTGTTCCCAGTTGAGCGTTCTGCCTCTGCGGGAGCTCTAAGATAACCCAGACATCTTTGGGGGCCTGACTAGCGGATGAGTGCTGGCCGGGACACGGCTGGACCAGGAGGAAGTAGCACCATCCCTCCCAACCCCCACCTCGACCCTTTTCTCTGCCCAGAGACTCAAGTTTAAAAACAAGTCTGCCAAGGGAGTAGGGTTAGAGAACGAGATTCTGTCCGAGGTGCTGAAGAAAAGCGGAAACGCTGCCAAAGGCTTTGGGCTGCAGCGAATTGTTGAGCCTAGAAAACCGGCGTGGAGATCTTACAGAAGCCGTAGCTGTCTGTGGAGCTTACAACCCTTACAGGAAGTCCCCGGGGTCCCTAAGGAAAACCGAGGGACCTTTAAAAAGGTCCCAGAAGGCGAAGGACAGAAAAACTGTCTCTAGAGATGGAATTGAGTCTCAGGAACCTTGGACAGCTTTAGGGGCGGTGCATGCCAAAGAAGCTTGAGGCCCCGCTACCCGTCCCCGAGGCAGCCCGGGTGTATGCCGCTGATTTCTGCCTCGCTCTTCCACAGAGCCTCCGACAGACCCCTACGGCCAGCAACCCCCTACTGAGAGCCTGGCCCCCAGGTGGCAGCTGACCTGGATGGTCTGTCTGTTGTAGACTTTCACCACGTGGAAGTTAAAACTGTAGATCCCTTTGCGCGGGGCGATGAAAGTGCTCCGTTCTGAGTCAAAGTTGTTCCCGATGTTCACTAGTACCTATAAGGAGACAGGAAAGAAAGGAGGTAGACCGGAGTCCATCCCAGCGTGGTCCTCTAGTCTCCGCAGAGCCCTTGGAGAGGATCCCGCTTCTGATTTCCACGCTCTCCTTGTCACCCCCTCACCAATCCGTTCTGGATGCTGCAAGAAAACGGGGGGAACTCACCTGGTCGAAGTAGATGATCATGGTGCGATTACTCATCTCGGACGGCTCATGGTTCGTGCTCCTGATGGCAGAGAAAGCCACCTTGGCGCTGCCCGATCGCACGGAGATGCCCAGAGCAGTGCCCGTAGGGTCAGACGTGGGGTTGGAGTCACACACCACCAGACACTTGCCCTCCAGCACGATGGGCTCTGTCTCATTCTGCCCGCGGGCTGGGCCTGCCAGCCACACAGCCCCCAACAGCAGCAGCTCCACGACGCCCAGCATCGCGCCGCCGCGCCCACCCCGCCCCCCACCCCGGGGGCTGCCAGCGCCAGCTTCCCCCCCTCCCCAGCCCTGCTCCGAAGCCCCCTCCTCAGCTCTGTGCACAGCTCCGCCGACACCTCCCGAGCCACTACGCCTCTCCCTGGGACTCCAGGACAAACGTCCCCTTCTCGTGGTGCACCAGGAGCCCGGCCCGGGCCTCAGGGGTGCCGCGGCCGCCCAACCGCACTTGGATGCATAGCCTCTGCTGCCTGGTCTCCGCTGTTGCCGCCGCCTCCTGTCCGCACTCGCCGCTGCCGCCGCCGCCGCCGCTCTGAATTATTGATGCAGCGGGCGCTGCAGCCGGAGCGGGCAGAGAGCGCGCGCCGGGCACAAAGGCGCGGACCAAGCCTGGCCCCGCCCCCGCCCCTCCCAGCCAGCCTCCGTGAGCAGCCCCGCCCGCCTCCGTCGAGGCCCCGCCCCCAACCAATCGCGACGCACCGCGCTCCCGCCGAGCCAATAGCTGCCCTGTCCGCGCGCGGCCACCTGACCCTGGGCGCCGTTGTTATTAGGCGCGGCGAGGCGGGCGGCGCGCGGCAGCGGGGCTGGGCTCCGTCCGGGAGTCGGTGGAGGGAGCCAGGGAGGGAGCGCGCGCGCGCTCCCGGACAGTCCACCTTAGACGCTCGCCGCGAGCCTTCTTCCCGGTCGCGTTGCCCGCAGCCGCCTCGACCTCCTCGCGCGCCCTGTTCGCGGGCTCTCAGGTAGGAGGTGTCACGCGGCTGGTCGCGAATGCAGGATCGCTCTGACCGAGAGGCGCTGCCTGGGTTCGGGGGCGGGCAGGAGCGCCCCCCCGTGGGCGCCAGCACGCGGGGCAGCGGTAGCCGCAGCCGTGGGCTGGTTAAGGGCACGTACGTGCGGGGCGGAGCCTGCGTGGTGGTCCGGGGGCGCACGTGGCTCGGGCAGGACATCCTAGCGACCCGGAGTCACGCGTGGACTCATTCTCTCGAGAGCAGGTGTGCGGGCGAGACAGGTGGGCCTCGCGCCGGGACGCCGCGTGCGAAGCAAGAGCGGTAGTTTCCTCCGTGGTTCTTGGAACAGTTTTGCGTCCGCGCCCATATGAGCTTTGCGCCTTTCCCGCGTGCCTTGTGCACCTGTCCCCTGCCCCCGGTAGACTTAAACCACACACATATTCGAAAACAAAATGAAAATGCTTCCTCTCCCAGTGTGAGGACAGGAGCTGCGGAGGTGGTTGGTCGGTCCCGCGCCTCGCGGCAGGAACGCACACAGGTAGGCCAAGGCCAGAGGGCCGTGGACCTTGCGTGGAATCCAGACCCAAGCGGGCGGGGCTGGTACTTGTGCGCGGCTGGAGCACTCAAGAGCCACCCGCCGCGGAAACCTCGCTGTGTGCAACAATGCAAGCCTTGAGCTGTTTTCCCAAGGTGGCCTCCGGGAAAGGTCTGCAGCTTTTCCCTCGCTGGCCTCCGGATTCCGGGACAGCCACACCTAGTGGCTTCCTCAGCCTCCTCTGTTTCTCCAAGATTCAGTCTTCCTTCCTTCCTTCCTTCCTTCCTTCCTTCCTTCCTTCCTTCCTTCCTTCTTTCCTTCCTTCCTTCTCCTTTCTTTCTAATTTAAAGAGTTACCAGAGGAAACCCAATAGCAGACCTCCGCCTCTGTTCTGCAGCCTGCCTGTAAGTGCCGCGTGAGCAAGAGGAAAAGGGTGGACGAACAAGCAGCAGTTTCACTTTAAAACAGGATAGTTTTTCCAGCTCCTATATTTTGAGAAATCCCCAGAAAGCATTGCCAGCTGTGGTGACGCCTAATGTTCCCATGCTTATGCTCTGGCATGAAATAAGAGGTGAGAGCTGGATAATGAGGCGAGAGCTCTAACCCTGAAAGGTGTCTGGAAAACACACCACAGGAGCAGTAACCTAGCCTTGCAATGTCCTGGCCACTAGTGACATTGTCGGCCACTCTGATGTCTCCTAGCACCTGCTGAGTGATGCCCCAGTCAGGTGCAACCAAGGGCAAGACATGGGGCGGGGGGTCAGAATTCTGTTTCCGTGGAGCACAAAAACAGGGAAGATTGCCTTCACCTAGGTGAAGGCCTGTTCATCCCATCCCCGGATAAGGCTTTGGTGACAGTGCCCACTGCTGGACTGTCAACCTGATGTCAAGGATTCCTTCTATCGACATACTTGGCTGCATGGTTCACTCCTGTGCTTCTCTAGACCTGCAGGCCTTCTATGCCTGTACATTCTGCAGACGTCATTGTTTTCTTCCCTACCCTCAAAACTCATGCTTCTTTTCCTGTGTCAGCGAAGAACCTCCCACATGTAACCTGTTTCCATCCCTGTGTCCTATTTGAGCCATTCCCATTAGGCTGCACTTTGGTTCACGATCTCTAACCTGGGTCACTTGCCAGAGCCTGGTGGTGTACCATTCCCAAATCCAAGATTCACTCCCTGCCTTACCCTCTTTAAGCCATCATTTGATGAGTATTTGTGAAGGCCTTTGACCTCCAAGTCTCTGCATGTAAGATTTCAAATCCATCATGCCCCTAGCTCCCTCATTCCTTTTCTGTGTACTATGTTAAAAATAAATTGATGTTAATGTAATGTTTATAAGTATATGCTGCCCTGAGTTGTTATGACTGAAGGATACCATGTAAATAAGAAAGAGAAGTCATTAGAAATGTGAGACTCAATCACTCTTTTAGGTTTCTCGTGTTTTTAGAGTCAGGATTCCTCTAGACCAATGGTTCTCAACCTTCCTAATGCTGTGACCCTTTAATGCAGCACTTCATGCTGTGCTGGCCCCCAACCATGAAATTATTTCACTGCTGCTTCATAACTGTAATTTTGCTACTGTTATGAATCATAATATAGATATCTGATATACAACCTCTGTGAAAGTGTCATTGGACCCCTGAAGGGGTCTTGACCCATAGGTTGAGAACTGCTGTTCTAGGGGCAGGTGACAGCACCATTTCAAACTGACTTAAATTTTTACTTGGTCGATGCCAAATGCCTAGGGTTGTCTGGCCACTTAAGGTCCAGCACAGTTGGAGCTGTGACTCAGATACTAGGCTCTTTTCTCTAGCTTTGGCTGCATGTTCAGACAGATTGTTTTAATATGATATAAATCTTTAAATGGTATTATCACCTGAGTCTGAGGAAGAAACAGCCCCCTTTTGCCAATACTTGCAGTTAAAGTCTCCGAACCATTCTTCCATGGGACAATTTGAGTCACTTGCTAGTTATCCCTGATGCTTTTTTGAGGTCTAGCCTTAAAGCTAAAATGTACATCACATGGTAGAACCAAATAAATATCAATATTTGATTGTAACATTCTATCTTTTCAAAACTCTATTGGAATTAGTTTTTATCTTTTCATTTTTTTAGGTTTCCAGAAGATAGATACCTAAAATTCCTTAACATTCATCAAATGATAGGAACAAATAAAAAATTGAGTTGGAGCAATAAAAAGAGTTGGTAGTTTTTGAAATGTGCATCTGTGGGCTTTAACTTGTTCCGGCCTTCTAGTATAAGGTGTTACAAAACTGCTTCAGTGAGGCTTGTAAATTAATGTGGTAGAAAGATTTAGTGAGCTACAGATTACCCATAATGAATTTGAGCTGCCTTTGTTATCCTTTACTCTGGCTTTAAGCATAACCTTGCGTTTTGGTGGAGCTCAAAGGCAATTTCCTCTTGCTGTGTTCTGAATTTCCATCTGCAGTGAGAAGGAAGTACACCACCAGCCTCCACAGGCATTATGATCCTGCTCCTGGCAGCCGGTGGGTGCTCCCCTGCTCCTGGAAGCCATGCTTCCCTGCCCCTCCACCCCCCAAGGGGAGAGAACAGCCTGGGAATGAGAGGGTACATCCAGGAAAGGCAGTATTTTCTCACAGGACTGGATCCTTTTGTTAAATCAAAATGGATTCTCCTCACCAAACAGGATTTCATCTCTGTAATCTTGGTTCAAAGGCCCAGCCGGTGCTGATACCTGGGACTTGGTTCATTTCTTCTTAAAGTAAAAGGGAAGGACTGCTTTATTCTGAAGAGTGTTACATTTATGGTATCAAAGGCCATTTCAATTCAATGCCTGGAAGACAGACAGCCTACAAACTGTGGGTCTGATAATAAGTTATTCCAGTCAAATGGTCTTTCAGCTATCATCAAAGCCTGTCTTCCTGTTGCCTGGTCAGACTCAAGTTGATGGAACATTGTTGCTTTCCAGTCCTAAAGGTTATGCTTCGAAATTAACTTCATAATTGGACAACTTTAATAAAACTGAGCCTTTTGTTTAGTGAAGACCAGGTTTGCAACATTTTGCTTTCTAATTTTTTATTTAAAAAAAAAAACAAAGGATACATATCAATTGCTCTTGGCTCTTGTACCAGGTTCTACATTTTCTTACCATGATCAGAAAGAAAGACTGTTTTCCAAATTCAAAGATACAACACAGTTTTCAGAATGAAGCCTTAAGTATGCTGTAGCATGTGCAGGTAGGAGTTTCATGTGAAGATTTTCTTCAAGGTCAAAGGAAAAAACATAATGGGATCCTGCAGACCTGTGTGTGTGTGTGTGTGTGTGTGTGTGTGTGTGTGTGTGTGTGTCTGTGTGTCTGTGTGTCTGTGTGTCTGTGTGTGTCTGTGTGTGTGTGTGTGTGTGTGTGTGTGTGTGTGTGTGTGTGTGTTTATGCATATGCAACCTCAAACATTAGTTGGGTTTTTTCCCAAGAAGTAATTATGTGCTGTTTCCCATACTTGCTTTTGGAGACAAATGAACGTTTAGCCAATTCAGCAGACATTCATGCAGTGACAACAGTGTGTGAAATCGGGCCTCTGCTGCACAATAGCCAGCAGTGTACACCATTTCTCACTTTTACCTCTAGCTCTGCTAAGCAGGCTTCCTGAAAATGGCAGCTTTGACTCTTCCTTCTCTGTGTTTACCTTTATCCTGTAATCTGAAGGTAGATAAAACCTACACACACAACCTGCACACACAAAGTTAATGAATGAGAGAACTTCAAACAAATGATTAGATGGTATACTTCAAATTGAATGTGTGAGAGAGCTGTTGGGTATTGTCACTTCGGGTGGCTGGATTGCCATTTTGGAAGAGTTATCTCCAGTAGGGCCTTGGGTAAATCCCTGCACTTTATGTTTGTTTATTTACAGTTAGATGAAGAGCCCCCATGGCTCAGAATGCTCTCAGATGCGCCTTTGAGAAGGCTGCTAACCAGAGAGATTGTTGAACTTGAAAACAATTGAGTAGATCTTTAAGGATGGAGAATGCAGAAACATGAAGATAGAGACTGTATGTTTTTAAAAACTCCTCTCCAAATGGTATTTCCTAGAAGACTTATTGCAGATTAAGTCAGAGGCCATTGCTCCGTTTTCACCCAAGGTCAGACTTCAGTGACAGCTGCATAAGCAACCAATTCCCTGTGTGTGCTCCCCTACACTGAGCCACCCTTCCTTGCCCTGCTCTTGCCATGGCAGCTGACCTCTTAACTTTCTGTTGGATCTGGCTCATGAAAGATACCACTAGAGATTGGAGATGGGTGGGAAAGAAGCTGGGGTATCTGCTTGCACTCTTTCTAGTGCAGCCAGAGCGTGTGGGGGAAAATAATCCTGGAAGATCCTGCTGTGATGTCTCCCTTGAATAATCAGCCCTATCTCTGCTCCAGAACCAGTGTGCTCTGGGAATACTCTTCCATCTTCTGCCCAAGGCCAGGAGGTCTGTTAGTCTGTGGGTTCTCAGCATCTGCTAATGAACTCTGACCCTGCCAACACCTGTTTGGTAAAATCTCTCCGTTTTATATGATTTGAGTTCCTTTCTTTCTATGATCACACAAACCTGCATCAGCATAAAACCTTGTGTGCTGAGAACTAATACATCTAACATACTTTATTCTTTTGTAGGACCATTAGTTGTCTAATTATAGAAAATTTGGCCATGAATTAAATGCTGACTTAATACAAATTTAAATTAGCTGCATGCCATTACTAAAGCCATATACTTTGAATTAACAAACTAAGCTTATACAGTTTTTAAAAATATTACAGTGAAAATATTTAAAAATATTTTTTAAATTGGCCAGTACTAAATCGCGTAGTAAAGCATGTATGTCCTCACAGCACAGACAGGTATTAATGTCTTGGGAAGTCATAAAGCTATCTTGAGTATTTGAATTATGAAGACCTTGCCAAAATATCTTCATTGTTGGAAAAGCATAACAATTCTTGTTCAGTTTTTAAGCTTGTAAACTTTTATCTGTGCCTAGTTTAAACAACTAAGGATTTTATTGTTATTACATAAAATAGGTGATGATTTATATTTTAAAGTAACAGATTGGAAGCAAGCCACCACACTATATTTCAATATTTAGATACTTATGAGGGAATCCTTTTCATCAGTCATTTAACTTAACTGTGCATTTTATAACTACTGCTTACATAGCTTGAGGTTGATTTTTGCCAAAATCGAAAACACAAAACCTTTGGAAAGTAACCTTTGACAAATGAACTATCTGAACACAGCCACAAAAGCTACTACAAATTCAGTGACAACACTACTCAGCTCCTGTTCCCAGACTAGAAGAACAAGCTGTCTGAATTCCTAATATTGTCTTGTAATGACTGTAAATAAGTATGGATGTGTCACAACTTATCTCATTTTCATGCCAGATTAAAATATTTCCTGAATGTTTTTCTAACCTACTCAATTACTATGAAATTGGTTCCGCCAATATGTAATGCACCATTATCAAGATGTTAGGGTTGTACTGAGACAAGGTTTCTATAGCCTTTTTAGGCAAAACCAAAACTTTTGGGTTCCTGAACCTGCATTCTTACTGATGGCTCTGGAGTGTACATCGTCAGAGTGCCCTGCATAGTGGCTTCTCTGTCATGATTCCAGAAGCAGGATGTGAGAAAGAGCAGTCTCCTTCTTGTGCCCACTAGGCTGGATCTGATCAGCTGTCACCTCTCTGCAATGAGTAGCAAATATTTACCCAGGAGATTGACTGTAAAGAGGGAATGAAAGAATCTACATTGTCAGCTAGCCATAGCTATGAGCTGTCCCCCTACCCACCCCAGAACCCCTGTTCATCCCCATTGTCCCATGCTTGCTCCATACCTCCTAAAGCCAGGTGAGTTGAAATCACTCTTGACCAGATTTTCTTCTTCTCTTTGAAAGTCCAGACAATGTCTTTCTTTAGTATTAATAGATAGAAAGTCTTTGAATGTCAAAGACTACCCGTGTACTTAGTAACAATGTGTACATAGCTGGCAGTTTCACAAACACTATAAATCCTCTTTTTCTGTGTTTATTCAACCAATGTGTATTGACTACCTTTCATATAACATATTATTTACTGTGAGGACGGGACATTTGTTAGTAAACAAACCCAGCATATTAGGAAGTATCTGATTTTTGTAGCCGTGTTTTCTCCTTGCATTATCCCCTGGCAAAAATAGTAACTTGTTCCTCATCCTGCACATCAGACTGACCACCGAATCTAGGCTGCCACACAATTATGACAGCTATATTATTTTTTCAGTTAAAGCATCCTTTAAGAGATTTTTTACAAGCCAAGATTTGGCTGTTTTGTAGATGACATTTAATTTTTTTGCCATTTCTAACTGAGGGTTTAATTGGAAAATCAGCATTATAAATTTTATGTTGTCATTTCTATTTTTAAGTTTAAGCAATTTCAAGGATTGTGGTTCTGGCTGCCTGCAAATTAAAGATGAAGCTAGTTGTCATATTGGGTTTGTACATTCTGCCATTTTAGAGTGGTTTCCTGGGCTTTTGTCTATGGAAAGTATACTTTTATAAATTTGGTTAAGAATGGAATGTGGTTCCCTGTTTAAGGTCAGTAACAGAATGTATAGAGACTGCTGCTCTGGTTCAGCCTTCCCTCATCCCTGATTATATTCAGTCAGGGAACCACACCTTGCCTATCTGACCTTTCAGCTTCCATATGAGATCTCGTGTTCGTTAAGTGTATGTGAACTTCCATATCCCATTGCCATGGCCACTTCATGGTATTGTTTTCCCTTCTTACAGATGGACTCTCTTGGCCTTGTCCCCTCCATGAGTGTGGAAGAGAGGATTTGACATTATGCATGTATAAACACAGAGCTTGCCGTATTGTGCGGGAAGTGTAGTTCTTTAAATAGAATAATCTCCCAAGGAAATTGCCCACAATGCTGAGTACACCTTGTAAAAGGTGAGGCTAGAATCTAGGATGCATTCTCAGCATTGCCCAGAAGCTGAGTGCAATCTCTGGAGCAGCCAAACCAAATTTATAGCAGTTCATTAGTGTGAGGGATCATGGGAACAGCAGATTGCCATTAGCATGGCGGAGACAAAGAGCTCAGACAAGGCTCACAAAATGGAGCTCTGTGGAGGGTTCTCCCTTATTCTATAGAAACCCACGTGCCTGTTTTGAGCCCAGTTTTCTTTAGAGCATATGTCTTGCTGAGCAACCAAAAGGATGTTTATATCCTAGTCACTTGGCACAAAGTCTGACACTGCTTCAGGGAGATTCATTTCAGACCTAAAGGATGGAGCTAAAAAATAGATGAGGTTTGTTTGGTAGTCACAAGAACTGGCCCTACTGCAAATTTAGTTTTTCTCTTTTGTTGCTAGATGGAACTACATTTTTTTTCTAGAAGATAAATAAGGAGGCCTAAATCAATTCGGTTACTCTCACTCATTCCAAATGAAAACAGGTTTGCTGTTGTCCAAGGAGGTGAGAACTATTTGGAACTCTTCATGATTGGCATTGCCCACAGAATTGTTTCAATTATATAAAATTGCCCTATGTTCCTGAGACAATTTCCAAATGATTGCCCATGAAGTCTACTTGATATTAATCAGGGTAACAAGATGCATTAAGTACAGTATTTCTGTTAGTGTTTCTGGAAGAACATTGGTAGGGTCAGTACCAACATAGTGATTAGGATTAGGATTGTATCCTTTAACCATTTTTTGTAGTTCTGTGTCTGTCCACCCTGCAAACATCAGCAAATGTGTGTTTTAATACTGTTTCCTTAGATGCCTGATAGAGAGGGTTTTCTTTTAGTAGTTTTAGAATTCATATAATGTCCACTAGTAATATCTAGGCAGTCTCTATCCCTTTCAGCCTTGCAAACCACACATGAGGATGCTCATGGAAGTGCCTCTCAGGCCTTTGTTTGCTTTCACCAATAAATCATTCATAATTAGAAGAGATCTTTTCTTCCCAGCACAAACATCTCTTTGAAAAGCAGCTCTCTTTTGTGGATGATGTTTAACGTCTGAGGAACTAGGATAACCTTATTTATGAGCACTGCTCTAACCAAAGCATTATTTTGTGGAGTGGACTCAAGGTTACACATTTTAAGAAAAGCATCAGATTAATTCCACTGGGAAAGTGATCCTATTAACAAAATGTGGATGCATTGAAAAGATACTGTCAGAGCCTACACTGGTACATATATAGATATATGCCTGGAGAGAATTAAGTAGTATATTTGAGAGTTGGCAAAACAGTGCAATTGCCTACATTTACAGAGTGCTAGCTACTGAAAACTAGCATCCCTTCTGCAGACAAATGCACAGTCACTCAACACAAGTCCTTCAGGTACTTACTAATACTAGTGTCTGGGTCTGTAAGCATGGTGAGGCTGAGGTAGTAGTTGCACAAGGCTTTTGGTTTACAGAGATGGGGTGATTGTCTGTCTCCTCCCTCTAAAAGCCTATTTGCTGTCTCTTGCAGCACTGTCCCTCGTGAAAGTAGCCTTGGGTCAGGATCAAGTCTTAGCTGGCTCTGACTTACCCTTCAATGTGAAACTTTTTCTTCTAAACAATGACATTTAATTTGAAATTCTTTGTGTTGTTTTTAGATGGGGTCTCGCTATATAGCCCTGGCTGTCCTGGAACTCACTCTGTAGACCAAGCTGGCCTTAAACTCATAGAGATCTTCCTGCCTCTGCCTCCTGAGTGCTGGTACTAAAGGTGTATGTTGCTACACCCAGCTTAATTTGAAAATTCTTAAAGGTCATAAATCGTTCTGTTTTCTTCTCGTTTGTCCCTAAATGGTGTACCATTATATACCACTGCCAGAGACAGATTATTGGCGTGTTTGTACCTTACAGTCATTTCTACAGCTGTGGCATGACAGCAGTTACAATTGTGGGGGAGGGCAGGGTGGCCTGGGGGGATGGCTCCGTTGGCAAATCGCCAACCTTGCAAGCAAAAAGAGCTGAGTTCAAATCCCAAAACACAGGTTCAAAATCAAGCAAGCAAACAAAAAACAACCAGGCTTGGAGATACACATTGAGGAGGTGGAGACAGTTGGGTCCCTGAAACTTGCTGGCCAGACAACCTACAATACTTGGAAAGTTCCAAGTACACTCACTCTCTCTCTCTCTCTCTCTCTCTCTCTCTCTCTCTCTCTCTCTCTCTCTCTCTCTCTCTCTCTCTCCAGGGATGCACAGGAAAAAAAAGAAGGCAGAGGAATAAACTAAAAGCAGTGATATGACATTTTTGCCATCTGACATTTTGGTAGCTGAGGTGATGTGTTACTAATCTTGCACTACTTTTAATATCTCAGCTTTAATCTCTTCCTGCCTGAAGACAGAATCCAGAATGCTTTGATCTGGCCACATGTAATGAGAGGGAATTGCTTTTCTAGTAGTTAAAACCTTCCTGTTTTCACGTGGAGGAAGTCTGCTTACTTCATACCAGGCTAAATGGTAGTGCCTAGTGCTGGGTATGATAATTTATTAATACACCCCTGTGTAAGGCATATTAATAGCAAAATGAGAAATAACTTCATTAAACTGAAACTTGTTGTCTCTCTCAATGTGCAAAGTGGACAGCTTTCTCAACTGGAGATTTAGCATGGTTTGACAAATTAGTAAGTTTGTGGATCATCTCTGTTTTCCTGCCATTTTAAAGATTTAGCATCTCTAATTTTTAAGTTTCCTTTTGTTGAGATGCACTACTGTTTTTTCCCTGTCGTTTAACAGAATGCTCTCCATTGCTCCTCCTCTTTACCCACCACTACTTTTGTGCCTTATTTTCGATAGCGACAAAGTTCTGAATATGACAATTTTTGAGATACCACCCCCAAAAGAGTTTATTTTATAAATTCCAACTTCATCTTCCTAAAAGCATTCCAAGAATGAGTTGTGTTTTAAAAGTGTTCTATGACCATTGTACACACAGACGTGAATGATACACCAGATGCTTGTAAAATTGCTTTAAGTATGTTTTATCTCTTGTTTTGTTTTTAAAAATTCATCTGGAGCCAGGAATGTTGCACTCTCATTCCAAGAACTTGGAAGACTGAGGCAGGTGGATGACAAGTTTGAAGGCAGCCTGTGCTACACAAACCCTATCTTGGGAACTCAAGAACTAGAAATGTAGCTCAGTGGTAGCCTGCTGGCCTCACATGCAGAAGGCCTTAGGTTTGGTCAGCCACCAAAGCAAACAAAACACATTTATCCCATTTTCATGTGCTGGCAAGCACCTTAGCCTAGAAGGATGTCCCTGGGAAGCAACCATAGTGAGAATACTTCCCCCCTCATGTGTTTATGTGTGTAGTGTGTATGCATATATGTGTGAATGTTTTCATGCGTGTGCACAGGTACATGTGTGTGGAGACCCAAGGTTGATGGTGGGAATCTTTGTTTATCATTTTCAACCTTATTCATTGAGACAGAATCTCATTTAAAACCAGAGCTCACCAATATGGCTGGTCTGCCTAGTCAGCTTGCTCTGGGGAGCCTATCACTATCTTCCAGGAACTGGCATTACAGGTGAGCCACCACTTCCACGTGGCACTTACACGGGCTCTGGAGATCTGAACTCCAGTCCTCATACTTGAAGGGCAGGTATTTTAAGTTCTATGAGTATACTTTTTCACAATAGTTAGTGTCATCACTTTCTTGTCTTTGTTTCATTTCTAGCTTATGTCACTATTTGTTTGCCTATACAAGTCGCTTATTTAGTGAACTAATTGTAAGAGGAAAAGAAAATGGCAAAAGTGTCTTTGTGTTTTTAAACCACTATTTGAAAATGTATCTAAAGTAATACTGCTTTTCTCCCACTCAGTGTCTCTTTGCCGTACAAAGTTGATTTTTCTATGAATTCTGTACAAACAGACACAAAATTGTAGTGTCTTTTGGATTTAATATACCTTGAAAATGCACATCTGTTCTGCAGCCAGCACACCAGTTTTAGCTTCACCAATTTGGGCTTCTCTACGGAATATAAAGGAAACTTTGTCAACCAAGAAAATCTGGAATCTGGTGATTCAGATGCCATTAGAAACAATAATTGAGAGCTAGAACTAAATGTTAGGCCTCATGGCAGCTTGCCATTCACTAAGCAAGTGTTCCTAATCAGATTGAGTATTCCCTATGTGAGCAGAGGGAAGCGACCATGTTTACATTGATAAAACTGAGTTAAAGCTATCCAAAGAGGCTCCAGACTCTTGCAGCCAGCAGAGATTTCTTCAGTGTGTTAAGTACCCACACAATATTCTATATTTTACTTACAGATTTTGGTAGTTAATGCAATAAGTACCATGCTTAATTCTGTACATGCATTATTTCAATTAATTGTAGCAATAATCTTATGAACTAAGTGTATTTATCTCATTTTGCAGATGAGGAAATGAAGAACAAATAGTTTGTCTTGCATCCCATGGGATGTGTTGAGTAGACATTCTAGTGTGTTCTGACTTTGGAGGCTGTATTTGTGGCTAGTCACAACACACAAGCCCAGCTGTGCCCACATAAGCCTTTCCTGCCAACCTCACAATACACTTAGGATGGGTTATATTATCTCTACTGCCAATGGCAAAACTAAGCTCTAGAGGCTTCCAGGGGCCCACCCAAAGTTGTAGTCTAGTGAGCAGGGCACTAGGACCATCTGGTCTTGACAGTACATGGAGAAGTCCTTCTTCCCAACCAATAACACCACTGTTTTCTTATGGCCTGGAGGTGCTGTCTCTGGTTTGGAGTGAGCACTCCCTGGATCTTCTTGGTCAGTGTCTTCTCTTCACCATGTACCACTGCAGCCGAGGTGGACTATAATGCTTCCATACATGGCCTGTCTTTCTTCCCATTCCCACCTTAGGCTACAATAGTGAGGGCTGGCGAGGTGGAAAACAAAGGGTTTGTCTTGTTCATCATTACCTTCCCCTTTTGTGACCTCTGTACATCAAGCACACGCCTTCCAGACCCTTTAGTTCATTAGTACCTTGTGTTCTGAAGTGCCTCCCCACCATAAAAATAGAAAATGATCCGTGAGTCATTTACACTTTAGCTTGAATGTGCTTTCGTGACTTTCCCAAGGCTATTTGTGCTTAACTCCTTTCTTCCAACTGCAGAGTGAAGGTCTCTGGACTACCCTGGCTCCTTAGACAAGAAGAATGAGCTAGAAATCATTGGCCTACACGTCGGACCACTGGAGACCCATTGCCTATAAATGTTTGCACTGCAGTTGATATAGACCTGGCATCCAGAGCATCCTTTGCTGAGCAGTGGACTCTCAGCCTCCCTCTCCCTCTCTGTTTAAGTCAGGTGGATTCTTGTTCTTCTCTTTCCAATTTTTCTGAGAACATTTTTCATCTTTCTAGTGATCACTTCTTGGATCACATTTTTCCTGTGTCCTGTAGAGTGGGGATCTGTCTTTCCCCAGGAACAGCTATAGGCTTAAAGTATAGCCCTTCTGCCATCTGCAACCACCTGGTACTCAGAAAATCCAGATGTGACTGCCTGACACTCCCACTAAGATTCATATAGTTGGTCAGTGTGTGTGTGTGTGTGTGTGTGTGTGTGTGTGTGTGTGTGTGTGTGTGTGTGTGTGTGTGTGTGTGTTTGCATGCTCCATGAATGTGGAGTAGGAAGCATTTGTGATATCTGTATTAGTTAACTTTCTCAGTTGCTGGGACAAAATGTCTGACATAAACAACTAAAGGAGCAAGGATTTGCTTAGCTCATAGCTTCAAAGGTTTCAGTCTGCCAGGCACAGAGAGCATGGGGAACAATGGCATCATAGTGAACAAAAGTCAGAGAGAGGAAGAGACAAAGATGTACCCCTAATTATCCACTTCTTATAGGCTCTGTCTCCTACCTGCAAGATTAGTGACATCATCTGGGGACCAAACATCTAACACATGCCTGTAAGTGACCTCAGATTCAAACTACATGTAGGCTGGTAAATGCCAGAGAAATGCTCAGGAAACCTCTGAGACCTTTAGTTCTTCCATCAGATATCATCAACATCTGGTTTATGTTGGTTCCCAGAAACCAAAAGAGGTTCCTTTGGGAGATGATGACACTAGTACGCAGAGAGATGCATCAATCAGAAGATGATTGTCTTGGGGGAATTTAGAAGTCAGGCAGTCTTCAGGATCATCAGGAGTCTGAGATGCACCGCTGGATGAAGTTATCTACAAGCTTCCAGCAGCTGGTGGGGGTTATTTCCTCTCAATTCTAGTGTGTTTATAGTGGGTCATCAGGCTTCCTTTAATTTTACAAAAGTCTTTCAGACAAGACCTAGAGACTAGAGATGGGCATTGGAGGAGCCCATGGATAGCAAGGTTTGAAGGCTATAGACAGTTCCCATGTGTTTCCTCCAGGTGTGGAAATGGTAGGGGCAGGGCAGAGAGCCTGCTATGCAAGACCATCCTAAGTGAGGAGGATTTCTGCAGCAGCACACAGGGAAGAATTAGTCTTTGTGTCTCCTGAGCAGCCCCATTGCAGGCGTTGCTGTAGCTGGGAATAGCTAGCAACTAAAAAGGAAGAAAATGTACCAGCAGTTCATTTGGCTAAACACAAGAGGCCTGCACTCATTGGTGTGAACTGCTTATTATTAATGCTGATTACCGTGCTGCCTAATAATGATTATGCATGCCATTAAATATGTGTCAGATTAACTTTGTCATAAAATTTACGTCAGTAAGTTTGATTCATATATGCAGCCTTCATAATTTACTGATCGTGTAGCATAGTTATGATTTCAAAACAGTCTTCAAGACAGTGTTGGTTTGATGAGTATGTTGCTTATGATAGGACAGTTTCTCTATGAATGAGAAATGTTCACAGTACATGACAGTTGTCATCAACTCTGCCTCCAATGACGAGACAGTTTCACTTGTCTAATCAGATAGCTCAGAGATTGCTCCTTCTTGTCACAGATCATTGACTATTCAACTGACTTTTATCTGAACTAGTCATATAGCTTGCATTGTGCCAGGTGCTGTGAGTTTAGATGTGGATTTGAGCCTGATTCTGATCTTGCAGCTCGTGGTCTAGCAGAGAATCACACTTATTTCATAGATGATTGTTAAAAAATCAAGTGAACATAAGACAGATGTGGTAGTGCATCCCGTTACTGAGCAAAGAGACATTTGAGGCCAGCCTGTGCTTACATAGTGAGAGACTGTCTCCAACAATAAAAAAGCAGATGAAGCAAAAGTAAGTAAAGGACTACACATCTTGTTTCCCTAGGTGTGGAGGGATAAATCTGTTATTTGATATTCAGAAAATATCTGTAAAACAACCAGTCATTTTGTTTTCAGAAATGAGTAGCATCATGGTGTATTTACTATATGGCCTTAGCTTTTGTGCTGAGAACTTCCTAAGTAAAGTCTAAGGCTTCCTTTTGCTGAGTCCATAGTGATATCACTTTTTGAAATCGAGTTTAAGATGTCATCAGTTACGTCACAGAAAGCTAACCAAATCTTCACTACTACAACAAAGGCAAAAGCTCTCCAAAATAAGGTGTAGCATTCTCACAGACCCAGCCAGATACCTGCTTCAAGTTTACAAGTTCACACGAAAAGAATACATTGGGAAGCTGTGGCTTACTTCATCTTTCAGAATTGAGCTTAGACAGCCGAAGATATAGCAAGACCTTTAGTTCTGTGTTCATCGCCATGAAGGAAGAGGAGAGTGAAGCTTGGCAGAAAAAGACAAGGTCAAGAATGAGATAGAGCAAGTCAAAAGCGAAGGAAAGGACTCCTAATATCTGAGTCTCTGGGGAGGCCGAGTGTGGGTAGCATAGGTAAACCAAACCAAGTCACATTGAGATCGTCACATAAAAAGGATTAGTGTGAAAGTCATTTAAAGAGCCTATCTACCATATTCCTGGCTGCCAACCTAGGAACATGCAAGATGACCATGAAGCTTGGAGTTGTGATAAACCCAGTGTACATAAAATGGCCTGTAAATAGCAGGCATGGTTTGAAGGGACTTAATTCCTAGTTCTGAGTGGAGCAATAGTCAGAGACAAATACCAGCTTCAACAAACGAGTGTTTTAGTACTTCCCTGGCATTAGAAAGGACCTGGTGTGCCTGAAATCGGAACCCTTTTCCCTCCTGTGCAAACTGCTCAATATTCCTTTATGTGCTCCTGACATTGCTTCACACACACTCCATAACTTCAGAAAACCTTGGGACCCTGTCATCAATCCACCCTCAGTACGACACAGCACTCTTTCTCATCTAAGACCTGGGCATCATATCTCAGTCCTTCGTCATTCCCCATACCCCACCACCCACCCCCCACCCCCGCTATGGACACAGCCCATCAGGAAACACAGTGGGTTTCTCACCTCCACTTGAAAGTCTGTTTTCTGAGCCCATTTGGTTTCTTGAGTTGTGCCTGGCACAGTCTCATCATCGTTCTCACCTGAGCCCTCCTTCTGCCCAGATCACTGCCTCTTTGGAATTTTACAAATCCCTGCAGCACTGATCATACCTGTGTCTTTACTCCAAACATCAAGGTCCATCAGGATGCTTACCATGCTGGTTATAGCTATTGATTTGCCATCTTGCATAGCTTTGTAACACCTAGCATAGTAACTGAAGACACAAGAGAAGCTCAAACAATAGGATGGTTTTTTAACTGCAATGTATTTTGGGATATCATACTCTAGGCTTGGTCTTCATATCACTGGTCTTAGCTCCTAGCTGTATAACAGCTGTGGCTTATTTGAGATGGAAAAGGAAGAGAAGGCTTTGGTATCCCAGAGAAGGTAGCCAAGCAGGAAATCTTTTCAGGTAACCAACTTTGCCCACCCCTGGGTGATACTTAGCCATTCACTCACTAGCCTGACACTCAACTCTTATCACTCTCTCTGGACACTGACATGGATTACCTTGTTGTTCGCAAACACCAGTCAACATGGGTTCCTCACCTCCCTAAAATCATGCCAAGACTCAGGCCATCTGATGGTTGAGCCCAAGCCATGTCTGAACCCGAGTTGCAAGAAAGGTGAGAGAATGAACTTCTGGCTTGGGTGGAATCATTAGTCTCCACTTCCCATCAGTACCCATGAGGTCCTCAGACTCTGATAAGTTCAGATGCTGGGCCATGAGTAATAGAGGGTGCAAAGAGAATGACTGGTGCTAGTACACGCAGTGGGACACACCTGTAGTCCTTTCACCTGGAAGGGCTGGCCTACACAGTGAGACTCTGTCTCCAGAGAGAGAGAAAGCATGTCAAGTGTCTACTAGAACTTCCTTTCAGGGTACCTAATCCCTAATTAAGAGTGCCCTTTAACACAATTCTAGAACTTAGTAGAGATAAAATTGTAATGTTCGAATTAAATGGTGGACTGGACAAGGGAGAACCTAAATAAAGGTTATGTTACCCAAGGGCATGTAGACCATGGGATACCATAACAGACAGGCACCACCTCAGAGTGACCACTATGGAGGCTCTAACCACAAGCCTCACTGTTGAGGCTTGACAATGATTTCAAAAAAATCTGGACATGGGATGCAGTGGTGTGTGGAAGGGACTGTGTTAAGGGGACACAGTCCCCAAGCAACCCCGAGAGTTAAGGCAAAAGGAGTGGGTATGCTGGATCTCTCCTTCATTTCTTGTGACCCTGCTGAGGACCCAACCCCTCCTGGAGGTCCAGAGACTAGGGAGCCCATGCTGGCTGCCTTACTGGCCAGGACTGAAGTAAAAAGCATGCTGACCAAAGGAGAAAGCCACCAGGAGAATCAAGCACAAGACAAGCATACTATACAGATGCTTGTTGCTTTCTTTATTCAGTGTCCCCTTTGGGGGTATAACTTTACATTTTTAGTACCCCAGCCCACAAGATCAGTACTCTTCAAGTGTTCTGAGCCTGCATTTAAGGATATACTCTTTCCCCTTTGTTTGCTATTTAGAGCATTCTGTTGTATAGCTCAACAACCTGCATCATTAAAGGTTAGCAAATATCAACCAGGTCATTTTTTTCTTTCCCAGAATTGTGAGAAAAGGGTGAGCTGTGTGGCCTGTGCAGACACAGTGTCAAGAATCTTCCCAGGCCGTCTGGTGATGGCGCACGCCTTTAATCCCAGCACTCGGGAGGCAGAGGAAGGCAGATCTCTGTGAGTTCGAGACCAACCTGGTCTACAAGAGCTAGTTCCAGGACAGCCTCCAAAGCCACAGAAAAAGCCCTGTCTCGAAAAACAAAACAACAACAAAAAATAAAATAAATAATAATAATAATAATAATAATAATAATAATAATAATAAAGAATCTTCCCAAATCTTGGTGCAGAAATCTTCCTGTCTCCATCTGGTCTTACCCGTGTGGCCTCCTGTTGTCACTCCACCTCTCCTTATTAGTGCCTACCCTTATAAAGGGGGCAGATATAAGAACAGTCATTAAATAAACTGCCCCATGCCATTAACAAAAGTCTAAGGCCCACGAAGGACCCAATGACTCGTGTGTCGTAACTCTGAGTCCTTTCGAAGTACTTAGTTACTTGTGCTTGAGAGATGAAAGCTTGGGCACATTTCACCATTTTCTTCTGGGGCATAATGTGTTCTTCACAGAGTATAGACATCAGCTATTTTCCCATAAACTAGTAGCATTACAATATCTCATGAAAAATCTAGATAAAAGTTTTTTGTTTGTTTTTCCTATTTAAAATGACATTAATTCTTATTTTTAAATAGCAGATAATCTAAAAAGTCCAAAGAGTAAGAGTGTGCCCACTTCCACTCCTACCCCCCAACATTAGAATTGTGGCAGAAAAAAAATTGTTTTGATCCATGTGACCACCTGCTGTCATACTGTGTCCTTGTGGTGCTCAGGTAGGTGCTGTCTCTCCATTTTTTTTTTTTTTTTGAAATAGGTTCTTGATATGCATCAGAGGCTGTCCTTGACTCGTTTGCCTCAGACCCTTGAGTGCTGGCATTACAGGTATGTACCCCCATGCTTACCTCCTGCTTGCATTTTTTTTTAGACAGTATCTCACTGTGCTGTCCAGGCTAGCCTAGAATTCACTGTCTTTCTACCCCACCTCAGTCTTCTAATTAGCTAGGATTGCAAGCACAGATGCCACACCCAGACTGAGATCTTGAAACAGTTTGTATTCGGCTGCTCTTGCTAAGTCCAAGCCAGCTTTGGGCGATCCGGCAGTGCAGAAGCTACATCTCACTGAAAACAAAACTATTTATAAAGTGCAAGCCTGGGCTGTGTCCTTGGCAGCCAAGCCAAGGACCTTTTTCTTAAGCACCTTCTGTCCCTGTAAGTGTTAATTATACACATACAGCTCTCTTGCCAACATAGGAATTTGGTTTGTTATGTTAGAAAGCATTTAGATGAAAGAATCTACTGGTATACTTAAAATTGTTAGTGTGGCTTCAGTCATAGCATTTGTAGATATCAATTGCTTATATATTTTTATTAGAAGGAGGTGTCCAAGAAATGAGTGTGATTGACACTTACCCAGAACATGAGAATCACATGTTTCCTGTATCATCTCAAGCATATGGGGATTCCCATGTGGGTCTGCCAAACTTCAGAAGCTACTCTGCCCTGCAGTAGGATCAGCTTGGGCCTTGTTGGTTCTCTTCACACAGTGTCACTGCCCCTCCTTGTGGCCTGATTACTGAACACAGCACAGTAGGTGAGCAGGTTCTGGGCTCCTAGGCTCGGCAGACTCACTGTTGGCAAGCAAGGAAATGGTGCTGCCAGGAACCAGTAGCCCACTGGGCTGAACTTACTTAGCTCTCTTACAAGATCTTAGTTCTCTGTGAGGACACTAGTATTCCATTGGGCTGAGTTCTTAGATCTCTCTACATCATCCTAACCCTCCTCTGCACTGTGAGAAAGTATCAGCTCTTCCACCCTCTTCACTTAGAAGAATCTGTGTTTCTGAAGTGGAGCTTCCCTGAGGTTTTGTCTCTGGACCACTTTGTCTTACACCTCTCTGTAGGAGTGCCTTAGTTGGCACCAGAACAGCTGTTTTGCAGCATTTACCTATGTCTTTCTTCCCTACCAAACTGTGAGATCCATGAGGGCAGCAACCAGACCCATTGTATTTAGATATATTTTATTCGCCATTGTGTCAACACTTTACAAATATTGTATGATAAATATTTTTAATGCAGGAATAAAGTTTGTATGAGCTGCTTTTAAGTTTATATGAGTGTTTCCACATTTCTTACCTGTATTAGTAACTTTTATGCCTGTAAACAACATACCTGACAAAGGCAATTTAAGGAAGACTAATTTGACTTAGGTTTGAAGGTACAGTCTATCATGGAGAAGTACTCATGGCCACAGGACCATGAGATATCTGGTCACATTGCATCCATAGTCAAGAAGCAAAGAGATGAACACCAGTGCCCATGCTTTCTCCCTTTCAGTCTGGGACTTGAGACTATGGAATAGTGTCACCCACATACAAGGTGAGTCCTCCCTTCTTAGTTAAATCTTCATAGAAACCTCCAGGAGTATTTTTATGGTATTGCTGAATTCAGTCAGGCTGACAATGAAGATTAAACATCACACTATGTAAGGTTGTTTTTGTTACTGTTGTGAAATTTGCTGAATTCTACCTTTAAACAAATTTTATACACGCATGTAAATTTCTGCCAGGAGTATCCCCTTACTCAGCCTCCCTCAAATGTCAAGCTTTGACTTGTACACTTCGGCCTCCATTTCCCAGCAGCCAACTCAAGTATGCATGACCCTTCCCTCATTGTGCACCTTACTCCCACTTTCTAATTTCATCTGTAAATACTCTAGTCTTTAGCTTTCTAGCAAAATAACTCAAAAAAAAAAAACAAAAAAACAAAAAACTAAGCCAGACCTGGTCGCATGGGCCTATAATTCCAGCTGCCCAGGAAGCTGAAGCAGGACAGTTGGAAGCTCAAGATTTACTTGGGCTATAGAGCAAGTTCAAATTTGGCCTGGCCCCTTAGCAAGACCCTGTCTCAAAAAGAAAATTAGTCAAGAGGCTGCAGTTTAGCTCAGTGGTGGGGTGCTAACCTAGCAGGCAGTAAGCTCAACCTCAGGACCACAAAAAGCAGAAACCATAATCTTGTCATCATTCCGTAAAGCATTATCTCGGAAGACACTGGGGGAAGCTGAGCATGACTCAGCATCACTTGGGGGAGGAGCTGCACATGACTCAGCTTCACTGGGAATCATCTCAGCTCAGTGTTTCTGTCTTCCAGATTAACCCTTACCTAATGACTTGTTGTCTGTTTGTCTGAGTTGGAATCTAAAAAGGCCTGGATATTAATTACCATGTTTCCTAAGTGACTCTCTCTGTCCCCATCCAAGTATGGACAAGCCTGTCCCTGGTCCCATCCTTGAATCTCTGTTCCCTCTGAATTGACTCTGCTGGAGATTAAAATTTTGTTGTTCCCTTGGGAAAGGGGCAGCAAGATTGTTTCTTAAAAGGTTCTACACCTCCATCTCATAGTTTATCTGGAGCTGGGAGTGGCTGCCAGTCCAACACACAGGAGGCTAAGGTGGAAGGATAGAGAGTTTGAGACCAACCTGAACTCCAGAAAAGACCATATCTCAATGAAAAAGCAATAAACAAAAATAGTTTGCGATGTCTTACAGTCTCTCTTTTCATAGTAATATATCCACTTATGTATTAGGAGTTGTAAAAATGGTCATGCTCCCCTGTCAGTTTTTTCTTCATTTACTAGCTATAGTAGAGAACACTCCCCTTTTCACCTCTTCAGCTACCATCAGGAGAAACTGACACTGGAGAGGATGAGTGTGTAATTTTTATTTCCTTTTACAGACTGGTTTGCCAAGTAATGAGTTGTTTCCTGGTATCTTCCAGAAGTAGTAAAGGAATGAAAGAATAGGGGGGCTGCGAAGATGGTTCAGAGGTTAAGAGCTCTGGTTGCTCTTCCAGAGGTCCTGAGTTCAATTACTAGCAACCACATGGTAGCTCATAACCATCTCTAATGAGATCTGGTGCAGGCTTACATGCAGGCAGAACACTGTACATATATTAAGAAGGAAGAAAGAAAGAAAACTTTTTAAAAAATGTCTTTGGTTTTACTTCATTGTTAGTCTTACCAAGGTTATGTTTTAATATTTTTATGCATTGGCAACATTTATTTCTGATTAAATTATATCTCTGGATGTTGGAAGGAAAGGGGTATCAGCTTGAGCACTTTCTACAGTACAGAAATTCCTTCTGAATGCTGCCTTGCTGGAGATGGAGCTCAGTTTGTAAAGTGCTTGCTTAGCATGTGCAAGCCCTGGGTTTGATCTTTAGCACCATATAAAGCCAGGATGCTGGTGCATGCCTGGAGGAGCCAGGAGAATCATAAATCCAGGATTATCCTTGGCTACATACCAAGTTGAAGGCCAACGTGGGGTACACAAGACACTATCACATGCACAAAAATCCCTTCATCTGTGGCAAGGGACATATTCTACCTCAGTCAGACCTTGCTTTAAAAAAAAGTGCGTGCGTGCGTGGTGTGTGTGTGTGTGTGTGTGTGTGTGTGTGTGTGTGTGTGTGTGTGTGTGTGTGTATGTTTCCTTGGAGGCCAGGAGCAGACATTGGGATGCCCTGGAGCTGGAGTTTCAGGTGGCTGTGAGCTGCCTGATACGGGTGTGGGGAATGGAACTCCAGTCATCTACAAGAACAGGGAGTACACTTCACTGCTGTGCCACCTCCCTAGTCCCAGACCTCACATCCTTCAGTGGGGTTATTATTAATGACAACAGTCTTAGTAGTAAAGGAAATGGTTGTTAGTTACAGTGGACAAAGATAGAAAATGTGCAATAAAAGGGTTAATCCATTCTACGCCTAACTCAAATTCAGCTAAGCAGTGTTTTTACCTGGCTTCCAGACCTTACCTCCCTCTCCTGTGCTGAAAACCCTGGTTCCAAGTCATGCCAGTGTCGTTACAAATTGGCTGTACTTTGCACTACTCAGAGCCTCAGAGTAATCACATAGACTGGTCAACAGTGAGACTAGTGAAATGAGTTTGCCATTTTCCTTTGTTTCTCAGGTATTTCCTACAACAGGCTGTGTGTGGTCAGACTACCAACCATTTATGTGTGAGGTTCAGTCCTTTCATTTTGCTTTACATTTTAATAATTCTTTTTTCCACTGTGGTACTTTATGAACACCAAAGTATCTACATGATTGCAAAATTAAATCTATAAAACAAAATATTGATGATATACTGAGGTCTAACATTCCCTCATTCTCTTTTCCTATAACTAATCATTTAAAAATATGATTTATTCTTTTCTTGTACCAGGTATGGTGGTGCATATTGGGGGGTGTAGTCACACAGGTGCTTATAATTCCAGCATCCAGAAGGCAGAGGCAGGAGGATCAAGAGTTCCAAGTCAGCCTGGGCTACATTTGAGGCTACTGGGTTATGTGAAACCCTGTCTCAAAAAAAGTGACTCATCTATTCTACATGAGAGCATATTTGTGTTCCGCATCTTTCCCCTCAGTAAAGAAGAATATCCTAGAAATACTTGTTTTTACTCAATAAAATGTGGCAATAGGTCTGAGGTATGGATACATGCAGTGCTATCATGAGTTTGGATGCCAAGTACCAGCTTTAAAAGCAGAAGGTACACTCAAGAGCCAATAAAACATCAGTGCTAGTGGCAGGGGCCAGTAGAGGATATCTGAGGACTAGCTGGCTACCAGTTATCCTGGCATCAAAATGAAGAACTCCAGGTTTGATGAGAGACCCTGTCTCAAGTCATTAAGGCAGAGGAATAAAGAGGATACCTACTGGCCACTTCCAGCACCCATGCACACATACCTAAACACATTTTTTTAAGTTGACAGTTATCATTTGGTTGCAAATGTTCATTTGTGATGTAGGCTCTGTTTCAAGATGCTAAATACAGCAGTTTTAGGGGTTTTGTAGGTCTGAACATGGGGGCACATGCCTGTAATCCTAGCACCTAAGAGGCTGATGCAAGAATTCTAGGCTAGCCTGGGCTTCATTGTGAGACTTTATCTAAAACAACAACAAAAAAAGCTATCTGCACATTCATGTGCCACATCTGATCTGTCAGGATACGCCTCCAAAACCCAAGACCTCCAGGCTGGTGCATAAGCCTGTAATCCCAGGGTTTGCTTGAGAAGCTAAGGCAGGAGGATCATCAGTCCCAGGCAAGCCTAGGCTGCATAGAGACCTGTCTCAAAAACAAAAACAAACCAACGCAATAAAATGAAGCCTGATGGTTTCTCATGCCTCCCCTCACACACATGGTGTGCCCCAGGGTTATTGCAATGCCATCTCCAGCTGCTGCCTATCATCTGCCCTTGGACCTCCCTGGTGTGTTTTCAGCTCTGCAGCTACCACTGCCCTTCAGACTAAGTCAAGTTATGTCACTCCTACACTCAAAAGGCCCCACAAGATATGAGGGCCAAGTCCTTCCTAGGGCCCAGATCCATCCCCACTGGCTTTCGACTCCTGCATTTCTAAGCTCTCTCCTACCTGTTTCCTCACCCACTACACTCCAGCCTGTGGTGATATTTTGTTTATGATCTAACAAATAAAGCTTGCCCGAAGATCAGAGTGCAAAGCTAACCACACTAGTCAGCCATACAGGCCAGGCAGTGGTGGTGCACGCCTTTAATCCCAGCACTAGAGAGGAATATAAGGTGGGTGGAGACAGGAATGCAGTATATTCAGTCTGCAGTCACACTGAACACAGGTTCACCCAGCCTTGGTAGAGGTAAGAACTCTCTAGTGGCTGGCTGCTTTGCTTTTCTGATCTTCAGCTTGAACCCCAGTATCTTTCTCTGGGTTTTTGTTATTCAGGCTATACAAGCCCATAGCTGCCCACTTTAGGGCCTTCATGCTGCTGACCATGAACTTCCTTCTAGAATTCTCAGTTCCCACTCACATCCTTAAGTACAGGATCACTGGCACCTTCCCATGGAGCATTACTTTTCCTGCTCCTAACGTCTCAACTGCCTGTTCCCATTCTTACCTCCCATCATGGTACGGGAAACTTACTCTCGATACATGAATGTTCTCCACTAGATTGGAACTTACACAAAGATAGGATCCCTCACCACGTTACTTCACTGAAGTGTCCCCACTGCCTGCACAGCATAGGTGCTCCTTAAGTATGGAGTATATGAATGGAAACCACAGAATATGTGATCCTTAAGTATGGAGTAAGTGAATGAAAATTTTCTGAACTTCAACTGAAAAAAATTACTAAACCAAGAGCCAGTGTTACATGATCATTAAGAGCCCACAGGAGAATAAGGCTCTCTCCCCACCATCAGAGCATGCCTCCTCCTCTCCCATGTCCAGTGGCTCTGGAAGTGAGCAATGCTGAGGGCCAGTGGCCCTTGGCTGCATTCAATCAGAGAACTGAAAGGTAATAATAATGTCTACTGCTCAGTTGTTGTTCACTGTGTTCATATGAGTTCTACAGGGACTCACTAAATCATATCCATACAACAACCCAATAAGGGTGGCATGGTTTCCCATTTTAGAGGTGAACTAACACAACATAAACATGTTGTCTTTAACTGCCTGTGGCTAAATATGTCATAAGCGACCCAGCTGGAGCCATAGTCCCATAGGGTTCATCTCTAGGATGGGGCTTGGATGAAGTGCTGTGCAGGACTTTGGGAGGTGGTAGGTATGCTCCTTGTCTGTGGTGTTCAACTCAGTACCTCTATCACAAGTGGATACTCAACACTTTACATGTAGCTAGTTGCCATCAATTCCACTTTAATTACATTTAATTACTAGAGTCTTAACTAATTTATGTTTAAACAAGAACACATGGCGGCTACATTGGAAGTCTGTAGACATGACTTGCAGAATGGCAGAATTTTTCAAGTCTTTACTATAGTTGTTGTTGTTCAAACCCAAAGGTACAATCTGTTTCCAGGATTTCAAGAAATGCTTGAACCCATGAACCTCGAGTCCTCTAACATGGTCATCTATAACTCAGGAATTACACCACTCTAATCTCAGACAATGACACACTGGAAGACTGCTGCCCACATACTCGTGTTCCTTTGTGTTGGAAGAAATGAAGGCACATAATGTTCTAGCTTCAGTTTGTCCTTTTTTTAAGAGCATAATTGTGTAAAATAAAAATTGTTTAATCCCCAGAGCTAGAGCATGGCATTGCTGAAAATAGCCAGTTACATTTTTATTGATTTTTAAACTAACTTGCTTTTTTATTTTAGAAATTGAAAAAATATATAAATTTATTTTTTTAATAAGGAGAAAGACCAGCCGGGCGGTGGTGGTGCACACCTTTAATCCCAGCACTTGGGAGGCAGAGGCAGGCGGATCTCTGTGTGTTCAAGACCAGCCTGGTCTACAAGAGCTAGTTCCAGGACAGTCTCCAAAGCACAGAGAAACCCTATCTCAAAAAACAAAAAAGAAAAAAAGGGAGAAAGACCAGTAAGACAAATTCTCAACACTCAGAATTAATCACTGATATATTCTGGTGGAGAAACAAAAAAGAAAAAAAAGGGAGACAGACCAGTAAGACAAATTCTCAACACTCAGAATTAATCACTGGTATATTCAGGTATATTCTTCCTTATGTATATATAAAATGTGTGTGTGTGTGTGTGTGTGTGTGTGTGTGTGTGTGTGTGTGTGTGTATTATACATGTGATTGCAACTCATTTAACAAATTTAATGTAAATTTTTAGCTCTTGAAAGTTATTATTACCAACTATTTAGGATAATAAGGAAAGACAGGTTAGCAATTAGTCACTTATTACAATCGAACTTGTAGTCATACTAGGTAGGTTTTCAAGGTCAAACAGAGATATATTTTAGATAGGTCATCTTCGAACACTTCAGATATCTACAGAATATGGCATTTAAGATGTTTTATTAACATAGGTTCTTTTCTTTCTTATGACAATGAGGCATGTCTGCTCCTGGCAGTACCAATCCACATCAGAGAAGATGATGAGAATGGGAGAAACTCCACATGGAGTTTACTTTCTTTGTGGGAAAAGTTAGCCACTGGGCAAGAAAGTGCCCTTGCCTCAACTGCTGACAGTATGCTGTCCAAATTGGACAAACAGGACCCAAAAGAAAGGACTGCCAAACATTGCCAAGACAAGGTGGAACAGTTCTCCAAAAATCCTGCATCATAGAAAAATCTGTCAAATATTCTAGGCCTGAAGGCCAAAGATGGATGCCCCAACATTACAGAGGAACTTTGGGTAACTGTCCAGGAAGTCGGCTGTTTCTATCATTTCTTGAATTTTAGAGGTTGCTTGCTTGCACTTCTGCTTACTCAGTTAATACTATTTCCTTCTTATGTCTCTGAGGGAGTTGAAGATTAGATAGTTATTGTTATAGTTTTTCTTGTTTACCAGACTCCGAAAAGAAACTCAATAAAGAGGTATAAAGTGTATAAGGTTGAGGAACATTCAAAGATAACTTTGATAATGCAAATTAGAATAGAAAGTGAATTAGGTACAACCTTTTGTACTCACCAAGATAGATAGATATGTAGTATTTTCTCTGAATTTGTCAAATGCAAATGAACTAGACATTGTTGATATGTTTATTGCCTGTATATATTGTGTATAGTTTTTGTATATAGTTTTTCTTATATTAGTTATAATCTTTTCTTATTTTAGACAAAAATGGGGAAATGTGGTAGTATTTTTTTGTGCTTTAACAAATAAAGCTTGCCTAAAGATCAGAGTGTGGAACTAGCCACTAGTTAGCCATAGAGACCAGGCAGTGGTGGCTCACACCTTTAATCCCAGCATTTGGGAGGCCGAGGCAGACAGATCTCTGTGAGTTCAAGGCCACCCTGGGTTACAGGAGATTGATCAGTCTAAAAGAGAAATGGAGCTCACATCTTCGATCTTAGTAATCACACCCCTTTAGTCCCAGCACTAGGTAGGTGGAGACAGGAGTGATAAGACTGGATGGAGAGAGGGATATAAGGCAGGAGGAGACTGGAGCTCATGGCATTCAGTCTGAGGATTCATAGGGACAGGATCCCACTAGGTCTGAGGATTCAGTAGAGGTAAGAACTAGTGGCTAGCTGTGCTACTTCTCTGATCTTTCAGCATTTAACCCCTATATCTGACTCTGAGTTTTTATTATTAAAACCAATTAGAATTTAAGCTACAAGTGATAATAAATACATTTTTTTCTTTTTACAAAAAGCACATTAAGACAACTGCCCTCTGTTTGTGCCTCCAAATACAATGTCTTCCTTTATTCCTGAGAAGTAGGCCACATTGTAAACTTGGAGTATATGTTTCTAGCATTTTCTAAATAATTCTTATATGCATTTGCTAAGAAACATACAGTGAGTGGGGCTTGATAGTACAAGCCTATAAAACCATCACTCTGAGTAGGAGAACTGGGAGTTCAGAATCATCCTTGGCTGCTTACAAGTTCAAAGCCAGCCTGGGCTAAGGGAGACCCTGCCTCAAGAAAAATAAGAAAATAAAATGGTAATGTCTTTATTATGTGTGTGAATGGCAACACTATTTTTGTTTTATGTGTTCACTCATTTCTGAGCTCTACACAAATATACCACATTTAATTACCCACTCCTTTGTAATGACTATTTAGAGTGTGCCAGATTTTTGTCCTTTAATTATGATTAGAGACTATATCCTCCGGTGAATCTGTACAGATACTCCTCTGAAAAGATAACTTTAGGAGCCAGGCATTGGTGGCGCACTCCTTTAATTCCAGCACTCGGGAAGCAGGGGCAGGTGGATTTCTGTGAATTGGAGGCCAGCCTGGTCTACAGAGCGAGTGCCAGTATAGCCTCCAAAGCCACAGAGAAACCCTGTCTTGAAAAAAACCATAAATAATAATAATAATAATAACAACAACAACAACGTTAGGGCACATAATATAATCATCCTCTATAATACTGGGTACTAACAAATATTGCCCGTTGTGTGCTTTTTAGACACCCACCAATGAGTGTAAGAAGCCTTCACCCTGCCTTCTACCAACACCAACAGTTCCTTCTGGACAACTGCAAATATTGACCTAGCTGACATAGGTGACATGTGATTTCCATTTATGTGTCCCTATTTATTAATGAGGTTCATTGCTCTTCATTGAGCAGCAGGACACCTGAGCTTTCAGATCTTGTGAAATCCTTGACTATGTCACTACTCCTTGTGTACTGAGTGGTCTATGTGATTGATTTGTGGGATTCAATATAATAAATGATCAGCCCTCTTGTTCACCAGCTATACTGCAAATGTTTACTCCCTATTTTCAGCTGACTTTTAACCTTTTTGTGAATTATTTTGTCATGGTGAAGTTTTATATTTAAGAATTTCATGGTAGCCTCTAAGACATCTCTCATTCTTG